>NC_081355.1:28472815-28815315 GCF_030684315.1 Stegostoma tigrinum
ACACAGGCAACTGGGACTAGTTTAGTTTGGGAAACTTGTTTGGCATGGATGAATTGGACTGATGGGTCCATTTCCGTACTGTATGATTCTACGACACAATGTGAGGTTACTCAAGAGGTTTGGAGATGTGTTTGGTGGACAATTGACAACTGCAGGTGGAACTATTTAAGTGTTGGTCTGATCCATTAAGGGTTCTTGAAACATAGTAGTAATGACCCGACCTCTGAGCCAGGAGGCGTTAATTGCCAAAGTTGTTGGTCTTACATTTATCATCCAGCAATGTTTGGGGTAGGGAGGTGAATGGGGAACACTGTAGGGATTGTGAGCCCACAGGTGTGTGCCCTCTATACTGTATGGGCCTGTGTTTAATGTTGCTGCCTTTCAAAGGGCCTCACGTCACTGAAATTTGCAGCTGCCTTCCCCACAGGGTCAGCCACTTACTCTGCCCAGTCTGGGTGTGTCACAGCCATTTTCTTTGCCTTTGCATGGTTGGAATTTTTCAAGACAATGATAGGCGAAGGCAAGTGGCTAACCACTGGGTGACACAGTGGCTCAGTAGTTAACACTGCTGCCTCACAGCGCCAGGGGCCTGGGTTCAATTCCACCCTCGGGCAACTGTCTTTGTGAAGTTTGCACATTCTCCCCGTGTCTGTGTGGGCTTCCCCTGGATGCTCCGGTTTCCTGCCAGGGCGCACAGATGAGGTGGATTGGCCATGCTAAATTACCCATAGTGTTCAGGGTGGGTTAGCCATAGGGAATGCAAGGTTTGGGGGATGGGTCTGAGTTGGATGCTCTTTGCAGGCATAGTCAGTGTTGAGCTGAATGTTTCCACGCTGTAGGAGTTCTATGGAGTGTCCCTCAGACAGTACACCAACATCCGCACATCTTTCTGGCAGCCTTTCCCATCAATCCTATAGACTTCACATCTCCCCTCTACCTAATCCACTTACATCAGCCTGCAGCTGCCCACCCTACCCCCAGCCCCTCACATTTGAGGTGGCCATGCTAACTGTGGTCATACACTGTCCCCCTCTGGAAGCTATGTGATCCTTATTGTGGATAAAGTTCACCACAAGCTATTGCTAACGTTTTCCTACTCATGGTTTGCTGATCGTGCCCCCCCCCCTTACGTATGCAGTTGCCCCCTCTCCCCTGCTTCATAAATGTCACGCTCCCTGCCACCTAGCCTGCAGCCCCCACTCCCACAAGGCTCTTTCATGCAATAGCAGAACCCTTTACCCTGCCATTTCATCCGTCTTTACCTTTTGGACAGATCCAATGGATTGGCTGTGACCCATCTTACAGAGCAACCTAACCACAGAGCCTCAGGTGGGAAGTTCCCATACCACTGACTGATGTCCGTTCATCACATCAACTGTATGCACAATAGCCTCCAGACTGGGCACAATGGATCCATAAGGCTGTCTGTGACCCATTCTCTGGACTGCAGGAAGTACAGACTGCCTGACTGAACATCCCAACTACACGCCTGACAAGGCAAACACTACCCACCTCAGACTGATTTCAGAAGCTGCCCTTGACTTCCCGTGCCAGGGTCCCCTCTTGACTGAGGGCTTCCTTGATGCACTTCCTAGGCACCATTCCCCTTAGACATGGTCATTTGCTTGCTGAACAGGCTTTTTTTTTCATGTAAGCTCCTAGCACATTGTGCATATTTGAGGTGATATTGGAGGAAGTACCATGTATAGATGTGAATAAAGGAGCATTACAGCACATCAAGAGTTGAAAAGCCTTAATTAGGAAGAGGCACAAGCAACCCCAGGTACAGCATATGTGCAGACACCCATAGCCTGAGGTACTTCAGACCAGTATCTCAAAATGCAGATAACAATTTGGCTTAAAATACAGGATGAAGCATATTCCTCAGCCTAACTACTCTTGCCAGTGATCAAGATGCTGAAAAATGGGGTTAATTTCCATTAGTAAATTATTGAAAGGTACAGAATATTATTCTTAATCTGGCATTTTCAATCCTCACAGTGCACCCCACCCATCGCCCAAGATACGCGATTTTCTCAAATACACCAAACACAATTACTCCAAAACTAAAGTTATATTTTAATGAATTAATCATATTGAAATTATAAGAATGAAACAGAGCACTTGAAACAACCAGCCAGTGACACAAACAGTAGCCACTAACTTAGTGTTCTGAGGGAGGGCCATTGGGCCCGAAGCATTAATTCAGATTTCTTTCTTCGCAGATGTTGCCAAACCTGCTGGGCTTTTCCATCAACTTCTGTCTTAGCCCCTAACCTAACGTGCCTGCCCTATTTTCATCTTCCTATCTAACCTTTCTTTGAAACCACCTAACTAAACTGTTTTTTTAAATGTTCAATGGTCTTTGTTTCAATCGCACTGGTCATGAATTCCTCAGGTACATCACTACGTAAAAACGTCTTTCTGCTCTGTGCACGCACTGCAATCACAAAAATGTTGCCCAATACTTTAACATGGACACATTTTAAGAAAACACTGGTCTGATATATGCTTGTTTCTAAGGGATCCTTCCCATCCCTACAGCACGCTATTTTACTATGCTGAAAACTGCTAAAACTATAAGTAATCCAAAAGAAAGTCTGCAAAGCAATGGTGTCCATTTTTCTGACCTACTGTACCAAATCTGTAATTAATAAACTGGCTTTGCACTTCATGTGAGGAACACATTTACCCAACATGTTATATCTGCTAAATTACCCATTTTCCAAAACAAGCTGATGCAGCTGTTGGTGTAATAAATTGCACGAAAAGCAAAGAAAAACATTTGCTCAAACATCAACCATTGATGTGATTGCAAACACTAATAATTAGATGGTCATAGCACTGCTTCTTCAGAAATTAACACCTCAGTGTTGTATTGGAGGGTAGAAAACAGTAGAAAAAGTCGACTAAAATGCATTTTTTAAAAAATGTATTGATATATACTTACTTATATGTTATATGTTATATACTTATATGTTATTACAAATCATTAGTACTTACATTTGGTGTTGGTAACCATTGATGCACTAAACATTAGAGTTGCAAACTGAGAATAAATATATGATTCAGATAGCATATAACCTGAACCATGGAATATAGAAGCTCACCATACAGAAGGAGACCATTCAGTCCATCATGCTTGCCTCCTGCGGAGTGCCCGTGAGCAGCAGCTGCTTTAACTCTTTGACTGAATTCTCAGTAACAGAACTGACAAGGCCAGGTGGATCAAAGATGACATGTGAATCTGTCAAATTAAAAAATATAACAACAAATGGGAACATCGAGCAAATAAAATCTACTCTATCTTGACTGAAATAGTTAATAATTAGAATCTTTCAAGACCTTACCCACATCTACAAGACACTGTTGTTCCCTACAACAGAAACACCAAATTTTAGATAATGCAAATCACCATCAGCCTTTTATAGAACAGTTTTGCTAAAACTGAACTTTGTACATACACACAAAATGCATCACGAGGTTACCAAACCCAACACTGGTTATAAATCAAATCTCACAATGGGTCATTCACCTTTAAAGTCACCGTGACAATGGACAAATAGCTCTAGAAAATGTGAGCACGTTGTTACTTGCGCAGATAGAGGGATCTGATTCTTTGTTTCATCAGATTCAAAAGCTTCAGTTCTATAAAATGGAGGCATATATCATACAAGATTTCTTTGCAGATTTTTACATTTCAAAACATCTGATCTTATAGAATTCCTACAGTGCAGAAACAGACCATTCGGTCCAGCAAGTCCACACCTACCCTCCAAAGAGCATCCCACCTTCACCCTCCCTATCCCTGTAATCCTGCATTTCCAATGGCTAATTCACCTAGATTGCACATCGCTGGACACCACAGATGAATTAGCATGGTCAATCCACTTAACCTGCACATTTTTGGTCTGTGGGAGGAAACCGAAGCACCCAGATGAAACCCACACAGACACAGGGAGAATGTGCACACTCCAGACAGTCACCTGAGGCTGAAATCGAACTCGGGTCCCTGGCGCTGTGAGGCAGGTGTGCTAACCACTGAGCCACCGTGCTGCCTGATCTGTGTCAGATTGCTGTAGAGAGCAATTCCAAATCAGGCAATTTCTATGAATGAATTTGAACACACAGCGCTTGAGGAAGCATTTACACATCATTTTCTGCATTGCTGCAAAGCAGGTTCAGCCACAATAGCAGGCTGGGTTTTCTGAAGGGTGGCAATTAAGAAGCAACAATCTCACACAGATTGCCACTTTAGCCTGTCTTTTTTGGTGAAAGAAGGGAGCTCCACATTTCTGAAAAGGACATTCTGCTCAGGACCCCTTCAGAAATGCAGAGCCATACTTCCATTCTGTCAGTTATTCTACAGAGGAGAATGGTCACAGAGGGGCAAACAACATCATTTTTTACAGCGGTCAGCTGCTGTGAAAGGGTAACTACATGAGTTAGTTGTGATGCTAGGGTATTTGGATGGTCACATGGCACATGTAGGATGCCAGTTTAATAGTGTACCAGGTGGGCATATCTGCATATTTAACAGTATAACTTATCCTGATTAACAATTTTACTTAATTTCAAAAGGAACCCTCCAAACTGGCCAATTTAAATGGAGCCTTTCAGAGGGTTCCAGGTACAGAGGAATTGCACAGGGGAAGGTTCAATTTCCTGGGTAATTCCTTCAGAGTCTGCAATGATAGGAATTTCATGGAGTCCAAATATGTATCTCGCATTTGCACTGGAATAATAGCTATCTGGCCAGCAGAAAATCCAAGCTCATGTGGCCAAATGTTCAACGGGAGATCATCGTAATCTCCTGGACCTGCCTGTGAAATTCCTAAACACCTGCTAGTTTCAGGCTATTACTGAGGCCCAAAAAGTAAACACAGCTTGCACAAAACAAGATCCCACCAACAAATGGGAAGAACTGTTAGTTAACAAATAAAAAGACAAGTGCTTTTCAGGAAACCAGGAGATATTCCTAAATCTCAAGATTACAATATTATGAGTCTTTTATTTTCACTTGAAAAGGCAGAAGGGGCCTAAGATAGCCATAGAGTCATAGTCATACAGCACAGAAACAGACCCTTTAGTCCAACCAGTGCAGGCGAAACATAATCCCAAACCAAACTAGTTCCACCTGCCTGCTCCTGGTCCATATCCCTCTGAACCTTTCCTACTCATGTACTTATCTAAGTGTCTTTTAAACATTGTAACTGTGCCTGCATCCACCGCTTCCTCAGGGCATTTATTCCACATGTGCACTACCCTCTGTGGTAAAAACGTTACCCCACATGTCTATTTTAAAATCTCTCTCCTCTCAACTTAAAGTATGTTCCCTAGTCTCGAAATCCCCCATCTTAGGAAGAAGACACTTACCATTAACCCTATCTATGCCCCTCATGATTTCACAAACCTCTATAAAGGTTACTCCTCAACCTCCTACACTCCAGTGAAAAATGTCCCAGCCTATCTAGCTTTTCTCGATAACTTGAGCCTCCCATGCCATCCAACATCCTGGTAAATCTCTTATAATACGTCTCTAGCTTAATAATATCATTCCTATAACCGGGCAACCAGAACTGAGTCTTGGACATTGAATTGAAATGCAGTCCTGAAGTGGGGCTTAGCGAACTCAGACTCAAAAGGTATGCGAGCTACCACTGAGTCAAGCCGAAGTACATTGTATGCCTGCGTGAGCTTCCCACTCCACTTGCCAGCCTCATGAAACAAAATATTTGAACATTTGAAAAAAGTCTGCAAAACGGTTATGCTATGGTTCAAATTCCACCTTTCAACGTAATCAGTTATTGAACTTAGAACCTTTGTGATTTGGTTCAGCCACTCATTGTATGGCTTTTGCAATGTGGATCTTGGCTGACTTTTTAAACAGGGTATATAATTATAAAGGAAAGCTTCAAAATTATCTGGTCATATTAATAAATCCTGTTTGTCCATAACATTAATGTTCTATATGACCACCAACTCTGAGGAAACAATTATCATCATTTTACAATCTCCAGACAAAAGGCAAGTCTATAAAATTATCGAAGATAACAAAGTGTGAAGCTGGATGAACACAGCAGGCCAAGCAGCATCTCAGCACAAAAGCTGATGTTTTGGGCCTAGACCCTTCATCAGAGAGCCTCTCTGATGAAGGGTCTAGGCCCAAAAGGTCAGCTTTCGTGCTCCTGAGATGCTGCTTGGCCTGTTGTGTTCATCCAGCTTCACACTTTGGTATCTTGGATCCTCCAGCATCTGCAGTTCCCATTATCACTTATAAAATTATCGAAGTTGGATTTACAAATGCTGTAATGCATTGAAATATTAAAATAATCACAATAATTGCATATTGAATTACAAGTTTTCCTGGTTAGAGTCAGCACATCTCTGTAAGTGTGAATATTAAATGTTAGCACAGATTTGGCCACTATGGCAATTGCTGACTTACACTATAAAGTGTAGCGATCTCGGTACTGCTAGACAGAAAAAGACTAAGGTCCATTTAGCTCATCACTGGTGATTCTGGTAGCCATGTGACACGATGATAATAGTTTTGAGCAATGTTTTAAAAAAGGAAAATAAAGTATCTTTTTAGGTACAATTGTAGTGCTCCCAGATTATCTATGCCATGACATTAAAATCAAAGGGGCAACCAATATTTTTTAAAAAGTGAGATGTCAGCAAAATCATAACCACATTTGTCCTTTGGAGCGATGATCATAAAAATGATAGTCTGTTAATTAATGAGGCTTGACAAGAGGGAAGTTGTGCAAAAACACACTCCAGGAAACCACATAATGCCCTAATTGATGTTGAAAGTCACCTAATCTCCACTGTTCTCTTTAAGTGCTTCTAGGGTTTTGCTGACATAAATGCATCATCATAATGGAACAAATCTCCCAGAAAATCAGGATAATCCTTCCAGCTTTCAAAACATCACAAAATTATAATGGTGCAGAGGAAAGTAATTCAGCCCATCATGCCTGCACCAGCTCTCCCAACAAGCATCACCCCTTCCTCATTACTGCGGCATGTTATTTCTTTTTAAACATCTAACAGCCCCCACCCTGACCACTTGACTGCCCCAATTAAGCCTGCCATACTTCCACCACCATTCCAGGCAGCACACTCCAGACCTGAGCCATTCTTTTGTTCAAATCTGTGCCTTCTTTGATCCTTTTATAATCAAGAACGGTATCTGTCCAGAACCCTCATGATTTTGAAAATTTCAATCAAATCTCCTCTTAGCCTTCTCCTCTCCGAGAGAAAACAGCCCCAACTTCTCCAATCCATTTTCAAAACTCAAGTTTCTCATAGCTGGAACCATTCTTGTAACCTCTCCTGCACTCACCCCAATATTTTCTCATTCTTCCTAAAG
The DNA here is from genome assembly GCF_030684315.1 of Stegostoma tigrinum. Lineage (NCBI taxonomy): Eukaryota > Metazoa > Chordata > Chondrichthyes > Orectolobiformes > Stegostomatidae > Stegostoma > Stegostoma tigrinum. The sequence goes on from NC_081355.1 coordinate 28,480,194, forward strand.
TGTCGCACTCGGAGCTGTTTCTAACACCAATATTCATATGGTAATTAAGCAGCAAAAAAACTTGCAGAGATCTTTTGGCATCTCCAGCATTTGCTTTAAACTGGCTATATCTATCCTATGTCTTTTGTTCACTTGCCCTTTTTGTACAACATAGACTATCATACAAAGGATTATCTATGTAACATGCAATTGGTATTGGTCTATAGTCCATCTTACATCAAACATTTACTCCAAGATCTGAAATAGAATGCCATCAATAACAGTACAAGTTTCCATGACTAATGTTCTCTTCATCATTCTCATTTTCTTTGCCTCTACGGACACATTGCAATTGTTCCAATTTCTCCTTTAGGGATATTACAAAATTGTCCTCCAGCAGAAAATCCAAGTTCCTAATTACCAATGTTTAATGTGAGTGTTGATTTGTTTTACAATTGCAACCATAGATTTTCAGTTTTCATCAAACAAAGCTCCTTCCTAGATCAAATAACTAACAAATCCTTTTCGTTTCCCAGCTAAAATTTCGATCATCTTCTGGGAACAAAAGGACAATTTAAAAAAGGGAGGGGAAGAATAACATACCTTTTCATTGGCACATGAAGATAAAAAGACTTGCATTTATTTGGCAGTGTTTATAACATTTGTCCTCAGGCCATTTCAAACTGCTTCACACTAATTATGTAAATTAAAGTGAAGCCACTGTTGTAATGTAGAAAACATGGCATATTCTCAAGCAGATCATCTGCTTTAGTGATGTCAGACTGGAGGAATGAACATTAGGCCTGCAGTAGTTAAATAATACCACAGATTTGTTTTTACACCTAAATGGTACGGAAGGCAGAGTCTTTGCTTATTCTCTCACTTGGAAGTAAGGACCTCTGTTGTTGTCAGTACAGTCAGCCCTTCATTGTTCCAATATAATCAGCCTAATGGAAAATATCAGCAGTTACATGACACAAGGTCACCTCGTCACTTCATCTGACAAAGGAGCAGCGCTCAGAAAACTTGCAATTTCAAAATAACCCGTTGGACTATAACCTGGTATTATGTAACTTCTTACTCTTCACTCCAGTCCAACACCAGCATTTACACATCAGCTTAAAGAAGGAACATTGGATCAATATTCCCACTATGTATCTCTCAGCAGTTCCCTGGGACCTCTGGGGACGCATATGATCCAATCAGTGGGCTGCACGGTGGCTCAGTGGTTCGCACTGCAGCCTCACAGCGCCAGAGACCCAGGCTCAATTCCAGCCTTGGGCGACTGTCTGTGCGGAGCTTGCACATTCTCCCCGTATCTGCACGGGTTTCCTCCGGGTGCTCCGGTTTCCTCCCACAGTCCAAAGATGTGCAGGCCAGGTGGATCGGCCATGTTAAATTGCCCGTAGTGTTCAGGGGTATGTGGGTTATGGGGGATGGGTCTAGGTGGGATGCTCCAAGGGGCGGTGTGGACTTGTTGGGCCGAAGGGCCTGTTTCCACACTGTAGGGAATCTAATCTAATCTAATCAAATGTCCAAGAACAAAAATGAAAGGACTCTGAGAAAGCCTAGTTGTAGAATCTCAGTGACCCCAGATTCACCACTAAGTAATCTCACCAGTTTTAAGGCAATAGAGAAAATTCCCTGAGACTTACAAGGTAAGGTTCACCATCAGGGTCTATCGGCTGTAGTCAAGTCTTTGGAGTGAAACTTAGACTTTCGAACTGAGGTTGGACATATTGCTGGAAAAATCATCACTTTTCCTGCTGCCCATCAAGTCAAACAGCCTTTCCTCACCAATGAGATAACACAGTGTGGAACTGGATGAACACATCAGGTCAGGCAGCATCAAAGGAGCAGGAAAGTTGACATTTCTGGTCAGGACCCTTCCTCAGAAATCACTAATGTCCTTTTACAATACAATAAAAGGAATGAAATGGCACATTCTTTAAAAAATTCTCTCATGATTTTTATCCTGGGTTGTTAATAACTGTGTCCAAGATATTAATATTTCACTTTCGCAGACCCTAGGGGAATCCTGGACAGCTGACAGTTCTAATGCTATCGCTCAGTTACATATTCGTGAAGTAACTCCTTACTTAAAGAGAAGTTGGCGCCAGATCTTAAGATTTTCCTAAAACTGTAGCCTGTTCCCACTGCATGAACGCAAGAAACTTATCGCACCAGAAACTGCATTTGTTGTTCCGCGTTGCCGCTGGAGAGAACAACCAACATTTGTGAATATCAATTAATTCTGGGTTTTACTTGTGATCAGATATAATAGGAACTGCAGATGCTGGAGAATCCAAGATAAAGTGTGAAGCTGGATGAACACAGCAAGTTCTGGGTTTTACTTGCTTTTCTAGGGGGTGGGGGCGGCAAGGAAAACCCATTCACCAACATATGAGTGTTTCTGACCAGTCGAGAGATATTTCAGTCCAAACCTATCCCCCTGAAATTTTGTACCCTTTCTATCCCTGCTTTCTTTTCCCCCTTGTCACAATCGCAAGGAGCCACTCTGTGAAGCCTATTTCTCAAAAACGAACCTAAATAAACAATGCTCAGCAAATGCTGCAGCCCAGACTCCACACAGAAGTTGAAAGACTGCACTAACCTTTGGCTTTGCGGGGAAAACATAGGCGCTCACATCACACGTTCTCCGATCCAGGAACAGGCAAAAGCCAACATTACCTGCCCTCGGGTAAACGTGGACATTACTAGTTTCCACCCCCGCTCCAGCAGCTGCAAGTTGCAGTGCCGGCCCCCGCTGTTCTCACCTGCCCGGCTCCAGCGCCCCTGCCACGGTGAGTGACGGCTGCCAATGCGCTGTCCTTCCAGCCGCCGCCCGTCGCTTATCTCCTCTGCATTCTCCGTACTCTTGTCGCCATCTACCCGTCAAAAACGCTCCTAACCACAAACCCTGGAGCGAGGAGGGCAAGAAATGTAGAATGTTTCACACAATTTGTTGCTGACCTTTAGACCGAGAACAGTTCATTAAAGTCGATACACTTAAAGGATTTGGATACATGCTTGAAATTACAAATAGCAAAGGAGTCAGATGAGTTTGAGATCTCTTTCGAAAGAACAAAATCGCCTCCCTGCGCTGTGTGATTCTAAACTGCGAAATGCAACACAGAGGATGAAATCATAAATAACACAGGTATTAAAATGTGAGGCAGGATGAACACAGCAGGCCAAGCAGCATCTCAGGAGCACAAAAGCGTCCAAGATAATAAAATGTGAGGCTGGATACCGATGACGAATAACACAGGTATGCTTTGTATAAAGACCTCTAGTCTGGATGTTCAACCTGCCCCAATGAGTAATATAGAGAAACTATCAACACAGGTACTTTGGGGGAGTGGTGAGGTTAAGTGGCTTGCCTCATGACTCAGGTCTCTGAATATGAGTTGGCACTGTACAGGACGTTCTGGCTGTCCTGTTATAGGAGGGATATTATTAAGCTGGAGGGGGTTCAGAAAAAGTTTACCAGGATGTTGCTGGGAAAGCAGGGTTTGAGTTATTAGAATAGGCTGGGACCTCGTTCATTGGAACTTGGGAGGTTGATGGGTTTATGAAGTCATGAGAGGTGTAGATAAGGTGAATGCTGGTGTCTTTTCGCTAGGCTGGAGGATTTCAACACTGAGGAGCATATTTTTGAGGAAAGAAGGGAAAGATTTAAAAAAGGGCATGAGGGCAACTTTTTTTTTACACAGAGAGTGGTTCATGTGTGGAATGAATTTCCAAAGGAAGTGGTGGATACAGGTACAGTTATAATATGTAAAAGACATTTGGGTAAGTACATGAATAAGAAATGTTTGGGGGTATATGCACCAAGCACAGGCAGGTGGGATTGGTTTAGTTTGAGATTAAAGTTGGCATGGATTGGTCAGAGTGAAAGATCTGTTGCTGTCCTGTAACATTCTATAACTTGTCCGGCATAGCATAGGCTGCACAGCCAAAATGTTTAATAAAAGGCAGAGGAAAGCAGGATGAAATGATACCGAAGTCAGATGAACCTTGACTGCTGCATCTGCTTTTGTTGTTGAAAGCATAGCAAAAATACCCACAGAGCAGATTCACATTGCCTACAAAATAGCATAGAAGGAGGCCATTTGGCCCATCCAGCTTTAGCAAGTATAATTTAGCTAGTCCCACTGCCTTGTACCTTTTGACCCCTGCAGATGTTCTCAGGTGCTCATTCAATTCCCTTTCAAAAGTCTCAATTCGATCTACCTCCACCATCGTTTTAAGGCATTTTTAAATCATAACCACTCTCCACAGAGTTTCACAGCATGGAAAAACACTTTGGCCTATTGCTTCCATGCTAACCATCAAGCTTTATCCATTCTAAAGAAGTTGGCAGCACCTTTTTTGTAAATAAATTTTCCACTGCTGTCCACACCCGACCATGTGCTGCTCTCTTACCAGATTAATTTTTGAATGGTATCTTTCACAGCCAGGAAATATATTCCCAGAAGGAGAGTGCATTTTTCTTCTGCCAGTGGTGAGTGATTGCAAGGAATGAGAGGGGCACCATAGAAATGTGGTGCATAGATAATGAGGTGACTTAAGAGCGTAGTTTTTAAGCACTTACCTCACCTACCCACTCGCATTCAACAGTTTGTGCATTTCCTGTAAATTGTACAGAAGAGTCTAGACCCAAAACATCAGCCTTCCTGCTCCTCTGATGTTGCATGGCCTGCTGTGTTTATCCAGCTCTACACCTTGTTTGCTCACACTTTAGTTTCTATTCATTTGTGAGATATGGGAGTTGCTGGCTGACCAACATTTCTTGCCAATCCCTAGTTGCCCTTGAGAAGGTGGTGGTGAGCAGCCTTCTTGAACCACTGCAGTCCTCCTGCTGTGGGTTGACCCACAATGCCATGAGGAAGGGAATTCCAGGATTTTGACCTAGCAACAGTGAAGTAACGGCAGTATGTGTGCAAGTTGGAATGGTCAGTGGCTTGGAAGTGGTGGTGTTCCCATATGTCTGATGCTGTTATCCTTCTAGATGGAAGTGGTCATGGGTTTGGAAGGTGCTGTCTGAGGATCTTTAAATTTCTGCAGTGCATCTTGTAGATAGTAGCGGCAGTGTGTACTGAGCATCAGTGGTGGAGGGAGGGAATCCTTGTCGATGTAGGGCCTATCAAGCAGGCTGCTTTGTCTTACATAGTATCAAGCTTCTTGAGTGTTATTGGGGCTGCACTCATCCAGGCAAGTGGGGAGTATTCCATAATACTCCTGACTTGTGCCTTGTAGATGTCGGACAGGCTTTGAGGAGTCAGGAGATGAGTTATTCGCCACAATATTCCTAGCTTCTGGACTGCTCTTGTAGCCACTGTGTTAATGTTGTAAGTCCAGTTGAGTTTCTGTTCAATGGTAACTCCCAGGATGTTGATAGTGGGGGATTTAGTGGTGGTAACACCATTGAATGTCAAGGGATGGTGGTTAGATTGTCTCTTATTGGTGATGGTCATTGCCTGGCATTTGCATGGCATGAATGTCACTTGCCACTTGTCAGCCCAAGCCTGGATATTGTCCAGATCTTGTTGTATGTGAACATGGACTGCTTCAGTATCTGAGGAGTCATGAATGGTGCTGAACATTGTGCAATCATTGGCGATCATCCCCACTTCTGACCTGAAGGAGGGCCATTGATGAAGCAGTTGAAGATATTTGGGCCGAGAACACAACCCTGAGGAGCTCCGGCAGAGATGTCCTGGAGCTGAGATGATTGACCACCAACAACCACAACCATCTTCCTATGTATCAGGAATGAGTCCAATCACTGGAGAGCTTGCCCCCGATACCCATTTTTGTTGCTTCTCTGCATTTTTCCTACCAAAATGAAGATCTCACTATGACATTTCATCTGCCACATATCTGCCTGTTCCACCAGTCCAACTATGAGTAACATTTCTTCCAAAGTATATGCAATGCTAGTGGCTTTCAGAAGCAGAAGCTAATGCATGGTACTCCATCTGGAGTTCATGGAACCTCCCAGCAGCCACACAGCTCACAGGGAATGTTACTTTTGAAATATCGCTATCCTCCCCACAGCTCACTATATTTCCAAGTTCTGTGGCATCTGAAAATGTTGAAACAGTGTTCTGCACTTCCAAGTCTCAGTCACTAATACAAATCAAGGAAAGCAGTGGTGCCAGTAGCATTCCCAGGGGAACACCAGTGTATACTTTCTTCCAGTGTGAAAAATAGTTGTTCACCCAACTCTCAGTTTACTGTCTCTCAGTCATATTTGTATCTGTGTTGTCACTGCTCCTTTTACTCAACTGCCTTCAACTTTGCTATTATGCAGCAATTCTGGAAATGGCTTTTGGAAGTCCATACAAACAGCATCAACAGCATTACCTTTACAAATGCTTTATGTAACTTCATAAAACAAAAGTTCATCAAACGCAATTTGCTTTAAGAAAAAAGCATAAAAACTAGAGGCTAAAGTAAACCTCATGGCCCCCTCAGACTTGTTCAATATGATAATGGATGGTCTGTTGTGAGATCGTACTAAGCATTGAGTGGGAGAGGTGAGTCTGTCGTCATACTGGTGAACAGCAACCTTCTATAAGTTACTTACATTATATCCATAAGTAAGTTCATATGCTCAGTGCTTATTCCAAATGTGTCCTACATTAGCTGGTGAGCACTATTCTTTATCAACATGGCAGTCTCCCATTATTTTACAGTTTTCTGATTCAACTTCACTTTTCTGCCAACCTCAACATGCGTTATTGCCTGAGAGACAAAAAAAATTCAGCCTAAATGTAACAGTCATCTAAGTAAGCATAGTACGTAGACTGTATATGTGAGTCTGAGATGTCATATTAGTGTACATTGTTGTTATTAATAAGCTTCCAGATACTTGACTCAATACATTTTAATATTTGACTCCTAGTGAGATTTGTTACATGCACTAACATATCGAAAACTGTAAGCACATCATTGAATATGTATAAATACAAAAGTGACAAATGAGGGAAATTTGTAAGAGAGAATACTTTCTGGAATTTGACATCACAACGAAACTGATTTGGTGCTGCATTCTGTTTTGATTTACATATTAATGAATGGAGAGAAAAACTGTTACCAACTAACACATGCAAGCCAGATTGTTATTGGTTTCTAACCTGTGTTTTTGAATGTTTCATATATTTCCCCTTAAAGAATGCACACAGCTATTTCTCTAAGTGGGACAAAGTGTTGCATTTTGGCAAGACAAACCAGACAGGTCTTACACTGTTAATGATAGGGCCCTGTGTAGTGTTGTCAAATAGAGACCTAAGGGATGCAGGTACATAGTTCCTTGAAAGTGGCGTCATAGGTAGGCAGAGTGGCGAGGAAGGCATTTGGCATGTTTGTCTTCATTGTTCAGAGCATAGAGTAAAGGAGTTGGGACATCGTGTTGCGGTTGAATAGGATGTTGGTTGGGCCATTTTTGGAGTACCATGTACAATTTTGGTCACCCTGCAATAGGAAAGATGTTATTAAACTGGAAAGGGTGCTGAAACAATTTACAAGGAGGTAACCAAGCCTGGACAATTTGAGTTATAAGGAGAGACAGGATGGACTGGGACTTCTTTCCTTGTCGCATAAGAGGCTGAGGGTTAACCTTATAGAGGTTAATAAAGTTGTGAGAGACGAAAATAAGGTATTTTTCCAAGGATAAGGGAGTTAAAAACTAGAAGGCGTAGGTTTAAGGTGAAAAGGGCAAGATTTAAAAGGGCCATGAGGATAACATTTTCTCACAGAGTGGTGCGTATATGGAATGAGCTGCTGGAGGAAATGTTAGAAGCAAGTACCATTACAACATGTAAACTACATTTTCGCAGGTACTTGAATAGGAAAGGTTTAGATGTTTATGGGCCAAACACAGGCAAATGGGACTAGTTATTTTGGGATAATTGGTCAGCTTGGACAAGTTGGACTAAATGCTTTGTTTCCATGCTGTAAGTCTGAATGACTGTGGAAGAGATCAGGGAAATGAAAAGAAACACGTAAAAGAGAATGATCCTGGACACCACACTGCAGAGCGGTATTCAGTAATCGCTAATGTATGAATGTATCAAAGAGAGTGAGAGAGTCTTACTCTGCAGTAGGAACAATCTAGGGCTGCTAGAGATCAACAGAATTAATAATGCAGTAAAGCAAGCTGGCTATAGGTGTCCTTGTGTAGACACTCACAATCCAAGAAGTATCGTAGAAGGCCTGCTGGAGGGTATGCATAGGGCATAGCAGAAAGCATGATGGCACCAAGAAAAATTTCAAAACCTCCATGTGAAGTCTGACTGTGTTCCACTAGACGAAAATAAGTAAGCAGGAAGATGCCAAATTACCAGGAAGGAACATCGGAAAACTTCAAACACAAAACAGAAAAAGCAGGTAGGTTCTGAACACTGGAAATTTCTGAAGCCTAAGTAGCACATTGAGAAGTCTCCAGAGATCAAACACTGTTAATCCAAAGATTGAAGTTAAAGAGGGACAATTGATTTAAATACCTGAACCAGGTCAGTAAGGTATAGTGATGAATTGGGTTGGCAGCTCTTGTTGAGGCATTGCCGTTGCCAAAGTTTTCAAAAACAGAGAGGGCCCACATCAAGACCAGAAGTTGGAGCTCTCAAAACTGCCATTTCAGCACAACAGAAATGAAAGATGCTTGCGTGCACAGGAATAAAGACATTAAGTCAACACATTTATGTCTGCTGTAGGTCCCGTAGCAAATGCCTTTCTGGCAAGAAAAAGCATGTGAGGAAGTAGTACCAATTTTGAACCGTATGGAGTTCGATGTGTGCTGCAGTGACAAGCAACATCTAGTAATGGAAAGTGTGAGTTTCAATCGACATTGTCAGTGACACAGAAAATAAATTGAGACATTTTTAATGGATTTATACTGATGGGCCGGCAGTTGAAGGTATGGAATCATAAATGATAAATTCAAAGAGATTGTACTGTAATAGCTTTCTGGGACACATTTCCTCAGTCTAACGAGGACCTTATATTGGAACAGATGATTCAATATGATGCTAAAGGGGAAATCAGGGCCCAGAATAGGCCTACCTTTTAAGGAAACCATGAGTTTCTTCAGACACACCTGGATGGGTAGGCCTCAAATTGCTGTTGTCACCCTGTGGAAGTTCAGACAAAACTCCAGAACAGTAGGAATCAAAATCATTGACATATTAGATTGGTTAACGCACAAGTAAGGGCAAACCCTTACAAAAAGAGCCCGGCAGGAGGAGCTGAGTGCTTCTAATGTGGGAGATTAGGACACTTCAAGAAATACTGCAAAGCAGCATCACCTCGAATACTGCACAAACAGGGGACATGTCCTACCAAGGGAAAAATCTTGACAAAGAAAAATCAATTGGAAACAAAAAAGTCCAAGAAATTAAGGATGATTAATAAAAAACTAGTAGACCAACATTTCTAGGTGAGGTCAAAGAGAGCCACCAAAGATTGTGAATCACCACCTTAAAGGTGCAAGTGTTTGAAACAGCATTTCAACCTAATGCAGGGTGGTTGTATCAATATTGGCTAATAGGTTGCGGCAGTGGACATCAGTGAATGTGCGACCTGCAAGCATAAAATATCAAGATCCAAGGGTGCAGGTCTTCAGGTACATTGTCAATTCACCAAGAGACTCGGTCACAATGGATGAGGAGTCATAGAGATTCTCTACATACTGAAGAATCTGTACACTTCACTGCTGAGTGGAAATGTATGTATTTACCTGTGTCTGTGGGACAGAGTAGAGACAGTGCTCAAAGAGAAGAATGGATAAACTTTTAACTGGAATCTCCAGCATTGTCCAGAGACCTACGCAATTTAAACCAGGAATACCACATTACCCTAAAAACAGATGGCAAGCCCGTCTGCCAATACCTTCCAAGAAAAAAAACTGTTATCCATTATTGGGAAAGATGCAATGTCAGTTAGGCAACATACCAAAAAAGAGGAGGATTATATTATCAGTGACAGAACTGCTGCAATTGTGCTCAGCGGTGGTAACATTTCTCACACCAAATGGACAACTGATATTGTGTGTGGATTTTACTTAGCTAATGATATATTTTGAAGAAAAGTCCATCCAATTTTGACAGTCCTGTGACAGTTAGACCAAATTACGAAGATTAAATTTCTTTACCAATTAGATGCAAACAATAGATTTTGGCAGACACCTGTAGACTAGGAGTCAAACTTGGTGACTACATCCGTGAGACTGTTTCAGTTAAGGCTGTGTTTGAGGGCAATGCCATTAGTTGGTCGAGCATGGAGCATGCATGGAAACAAAATCTTGAACTGCCAAGTCACTACCAAGTGGTACCTGCTTGTTATAAAAGCAGCACTCCCTAGCTATTCTCGGGGCAGATATAAACCCATGTTCTTTGTGAAAACAGAGTTCTGCAAATGAGTGACAATAGAAATCAGAGCTGGAACTGTCACAGGGTCACAGTTCAAGAACAAATTCAGAAGCAGAACAAGGGAGTAAAAGGTAAAGAAAATGGCTGGAAAAGACTGCAAAACATTGGCTGTACAGATGATAATGGAAAACAAAATAAGCATGATTCTACTGCTTTTAAGGCACTCTAATTAAATCTCAATGGCAAAGTCACACACCCAAGATGTCCCAGATGGAGACATAAACTAATTATTTGATTTCCCAAACTATCCCTTTTTTCAGGGAAACCATATGGATAATTTGAAGCCTTTACTGAGACACCTGTGCACATCTAGTCACCACCAAGAAGAGAAGGGTGACCCATTGTTTAATATTTTCATATATCCACTAACTTCATAAAATAAAAAAGGGCCACCCTTCAACTTGCAATTACTTTTATTTCTGTTTAGCAGCTTCTCAATCTGGGAGCTTTACATGTTAAAAACTAAAAATTATGTTCCAACTACATATGAATTATATAATTACATATTTGGAATACCGTTAATTTTCCATTTTGATTTTGGCCCACCGTAACCCCATTCCTGCCCAAGAAATGAACAATGGGGAAGGTAAAACTGTTCCAATCATGTTCTGTTTACTCTGGGTGGCTCACTGGTTAGGACTGCAGCCTCTCAGAGCCAGGGACCTGGGTTCAATTCCACCCTCAGGCGACTGTCTGTGTGGAGTTTGCACATTCTCCCCGTGTCTGTGTGGATTTCCTCCGGGTGCTCCGGTTTCCTCCCACAGTCCAAAAATGTGCAGGTTAGATGGATTGGCCACGCTGAATTGCTCGTAGTGTACAGGGCTGTGCAGATTAGGTGGGTTATAGGGGGATGGGTTTGGGTGAGTGTTCTGAGGGGTGGTGCGGACTTGTTGGGCCGAGGGCCTGTTTCCACACTGTAGGGATTCTATGATTCAAGAAGGATGTCAAGACTAAAAGGAAGGTGCCAATGAGATTTATTAAGGTGATAACAAAAATCCGGTGCTGAAAATCTGATGGAGATTAAATAAATTAAGCTCAGGCTCAGATGTCAGTGTTTGCAATAATACAATTTGACATAATAAAAATTATATTGTATTAAAAACGTTATTATTTCTAATTTTGTTCCTGTTGTCGTGTGAAGAATTTGCTGATGTCAATCTTAAATTTGGTTATAACCAGTTCAAATGAGCCAGCTTGACCTAGCTTCATGGCATCTTTTAAAGTATTTTTTGTTCATTCGTGGGATGTAGACATTGCTGTCTGGGCTAGCATTTATTGTCCATCCCTATTGCGCTTGAGAAGTTGGTGACTGGTGAGGCACGGGTGGCTAGGACTGCAGCCTCTCAAGAGTCAGGGACCTGGGTTCAATTCCACCCTCAGGCGACTGTCTGTGCGGAGTTTGCACATTCTCCCCGTGTCTGTGTGGGTTTCCTCCGGGTGCTGTGGTTTCCTCCCACAGTCCAAAAATGTGCATTGCTGCCCATTTAGTGTAGATTATTTGCAATGCTGTTAGGAAGGGAGTTCAGGATTTTGGCTCAGCAACACTGAAGGAACAGTGATTTATTTTCAAGCCTGGATGCTATGAGCCTTGGAGGGGTCCTTACAAATGGTAGCATTCCAATGTATCTGCTGCTCTTGTACTTCTAGATGGTAGTGTTTTTTGGTTTAGAAAGTGCTGTCTTAGGAGCATTAGCGAAAATCTGAGTGTCCAGCAGGATAAGCATGCATTGTGAAATGCAACTGTGCAATATTGGATAACGTCATTTACAAACATACAAAATTGAAAAGCAGGAAAAGTTCAACAGGAAACGACTGCCCCTCCCCTTCCCCCCCCCCCCCCACCCACCATTTTGATGGCCACAGCATCATGACCAAACATTGTGTGGCCAAGGCTCTTTAAGAAAGAGATTATTCACATAATTCCCTTTCTGGACCTTTCCCAATTTCACTGGCTCACTCATCAGGTGGAGATTTAAAAGAATGCAGGAATCCAGTGGTGGCCTGACTAATAATTGGCACTCTATTAACATGGCGTCCCTTAATTTATTTCACTTCAACGTCCTGGAGATTTGGTTTTGAAGAACAATTTAGCAGAACTATTTCCTGGAAGTTACCATTGAGACTGACAATAAAGTTCAGGTTGGAACTATTGTATCCAACCAGCAGAAAGGAAGCATCAAATATTTTAACTTTCGTGGGATGTAGACATTGCTGTCTGGGCTAGCATTTATTGTCCATCCCTATTGCGCTTGAGAAGTTGGTGACTGGTGAGGCACGGGTGGCTAGGACTGCAGCCTCTCAAGAGTCAGGGACCTGGGTTCAATTCCACCCTCAGGCGACTGTCTGTGCGGAGTTTGCACATTCTCCCCGTGTCTGTGTGGGTTTCCTCCGGGTGCTGTGGTTTCCTCCCACAGTCCAAAAATGTGCATTGCTGCCCATTTAGTGTAGATTATTTGCAATGCTGTTAGGAAGGGAGTTCAGGATTTTGGCTCAGCAACACTGAAGGAACAGTGATTTATTTTCAAGCCTGGATGCTATGAGCCTTGGAGGGGTCCTTACAAATGGTAGCATTCCAATGTATCTGCTGCTCTTGTACTTCTAGATGGTAGTGTTTTTTGGTTTAGAAAGTGCTGTCTTAGGAGCATTAGCGAAAATCTGAGTGTCCAGCAGGATAAGCATGCATTGTGAAATGCAACTGTGCAATATTGGATAACGTCATTTACAAACATACAAAATTGAAAAGCAGGAAAAGTTCAACAGGAAACGACTGCCCCTCCCCTTCCCCCCCCCCCCCCACCCACCATTTTGATGGCCACAGCATCATGACCAAACATTGTGTGGCCAAGGCTCTTTAAGAAAGAGATTATTCACATAATTCCCTTTCTGGACCTTTCCCAATTTCACTGGCTCACTCATCAGGTGGAGATTTAAAAGAATGCAGGAATCCAGTGGTGGCCTGACTAATAATTGGCACTCTATTAACATGGCGTCCCTTAATTTATTTCACTTCAACGTCCTGGAGATTTGGTTTTGAAGAACAATTTAGCAGAACTATTTCCTGGAAGTTACCATTGAGACTGACAATAAAGTTCAGGTTGGAACTATTGTATCCAACCAGCAGAAAGGAAGCATCAAATATTTTAACTTTCGTGGGATGTAAACATCGCTGTCTGGGCTAGCATTTATTGTCCATCCCTATTGCGCTTGAGAAGTTGGTGACTGGTGAGGTGCCTTCTCAAACCATTTAGTGTAGATTATTTGCAATGCTGTTAGGAAGGGAGTTCAGGATTTTGGCTCTTGTTTTGTCTTTTTATGTACTTAAATCATACGACAAAATGTTTGCAACAGTGGGTTTTGAGAAACTAAATTGTTCAGTAAAACTGTAAGTTGGAAGCTCTTTTTGACTTGTAAATATTTATTTCTCAGGATTCTATTGTAATAAATGACAGTAACTTTCTCCTCTGAGCTGCAAGAAATAATACCAGGATATTTAGAAACTCCCATCAAACAAATCTCAAATTATTGCATTTTTTCTAGGATCCATTACAGAGAAACTGTACTTTTCAAATTAGACTAACAGAATGTCAATGTGTAAGCTTCACACAGCCAACCTATTATGCAGTGATCGTCATGTTTTCAATTTATTACCATTTGAACCACAGAATTTATAAGCAATAAGGCTGTTAGCAAAGCTGTATCACAGCATTTCAGGACAATGAAACAAAATGTGGTGTAATTTGTTCTATATCTACCGATCTAGCTTGAAGAACTTGAACTGATAATTGGCAACACCTGCTGCACACCGTTTCCAATTCAGATTCAAATGGAAATGAAAAGCAGCGGACCCACTGCACCGCAAGATTTTCCTTTTACTCAGGAATAATAAGACATATTGCCCAATAAACCGGGACTTTAAGTCTTCAGGGGTTGGCTAATTTCAAATCCTAGCTTCCATTCTCATCTGCTACCAATTATTATTTTAATCAGCAATTCACTACAAGGTAAAAGCAGTTACTCAGAATATTTGACAAGGATTTATTTTAAACTGTTTGTGTTTCCTTTTATATGAAGAATTTTATGAGTAGTTTGCAAGATTTGTTGCCCTGTTTTCCTCACTTAAAATCTACATGGATGATATGAATGATGCTGCTGATTATCCTACACATGAAAGGTAAAAGAAATATGTTGAGTAAGAAATCTTATTCTTTCAGTTTTGGAACAGTGTGCATCAGTGCTGTTATGATTAGCTGATTAAAACACGTATGACTGCATCAGTGGTCAGTTGCATAGAAAAGAAGCTTTAGGTGATTAGACAAAGGATGCAGAAAAAGAAGTACCCAACTGTGTTGTTTACAATATGTCATTGTAATAGTTTCAAGTAGGCTGTGTTTACATACAGAGTATCTGAGCTGCTAGAAAATAATTAAATGAAATAGTGCATCAAACCACTTACAGGGCTAAAATGTTAATCTCTTTGTCTTGCATGTTGCCTGTTATGTTAAATAATGCGGCCTGCAGCTGTACACTAAGTGCATGGATGAGTAACTAACACCTCAGTAGGTTGCCCTTTCAGTGTCCAGCATACTTAAAATCTTTGTACCTCTCAAAGGCAATATGCCTTCCTGCAGTGGCAGGTGCTGGAAGCAATTATGGAAGAGTGTCACATCTACAGGAAGGGTAAAATTAGACAGTCATAGAATGATTACAGCACGGAAAAAAGCATTCAGTCTATCATGTCGAAGCTAGTTTGTGCAAGAGCAGTTCACTGTTGCCCTGCATTTTGCTTTACTGGGTTGTGTTTAATACCTTGGAATTAATTTGTAACATTCAGTACTAGAATTGCTGGTTTTTTGTTGATTCCATCAAAACATGTTTGCCAAAGATCATTCTGGACGAGAAGTCTGCAAATTCATCTAAGGTTTTAATTTTGATTGTGCCTTTTGGTCTGTTGTTCCAAAATGATTAAGGATATCAAGCAACCTGGCGTGTTAAACATTGAGAAAATTATGCTTAGCGCAAACAATTGAAAATTACAGACCTTAAGCTAAATGGAGGATTCTAAAATATATGACTTAGTGGTATTATCGCTGGACTGTTAATCCAGAGACCCAGATAATGTTCTGGGGAAAATAAAATGTGAGGCTGGATGAACACAGCAGGCCAAGCAGCATCTCAGGAGCACAAAAGCTGACGTTTCGGGCCTAGACCCTTCATCAGAGAGGGGTTGGGGTGAGGGTTCTGGAATAAATAGGGAGAGGGGCGAGGCGGACTGAAGATGGAGAGAAAGGAAGATAGGTAGGGAGGGGATAGGTCAGTCCAGGGAAGACGGACAGGTCAAGGAGGTGGGATGAGGTTAGTAGGTAGATGGGGGTGCAGCTTGGGGTGGGAGGAAGGGATGGGTGGGAGGAAGAACAGGTTAGGGAGGCAGAGACAGGTTGGACTGGTTTTGGGATGCAGTGGGTGGAGGGGAAGAGTTGGGCTGGTTGTGTGGTGCAGTGGGGGGAGGGGACGAACTGGGCTGGTTTAGGGATGCAGTTGGGGAAGGGGAGATTTTGAAACTGGTGAAGTCCACATTGATGCCATTAGGCTGCAGGGTTCCCAGGCGGAATATGAGTTGCTGTTCCTGCAACCTTCGGGTGGCATCATTGTGGCACTGCAGGAGGCCCATGATGGACATGTCATCTAAAGAATGGGAGGGGGAGTGGAAATGGTTTGCGACTGGGAGGTGCAGTTTTTTGTCGCGAACTGAGCGGAGGTGTTCTGCAAAGCGGTCGAACTGAGCGGAGGAGTTCTCCGCTCAGTTCGACCGCTTTGCAGAACACCTCCGCTCAGTTCGACCGCTTTGCAGAACACCTCCGCTCAGTTCGCGACAAAAAACTGCACCTCCCAGTCGCAAACCATTTCCACTCCCCCTCCCATTCTTTAGATGACATGTCCATCATGGGCCTCCTGCAGTGCCACAATGATGCCACCCGAAGGTTGCAGGAACAGCAACTCATATTCCGCCTGGGAACCCTGCAGCCTAATGGCATCAATGTGGACTTCACCAGTTTCAAAATCTCCCCTTCCCCAACTGCATCCCTAAACCAGCCCAGTTCGTCCCCTCCCCCCACTGCACCACACAACCAGCCCAACTCTTCCCCCCCCACCCACTGCATCCCAAAACCAGTCCAACCTGTCTCTGCCTCCCTAACCTGTTCTTCCTCTCACCCATCCCTTCCTCCCACTCCAAGCCGCACCCCCATCTACCTACTAACCTCATCCCACCTCCTTGACCTGTCCGTCTTCCCTGGACTGACCTATCCCCTCCCTACCTCCCCACCTATACTCTCTCCACCTATCTTCTTTTCTCTCCATCTTCGGTCCGCCTCCCCCTCTCTCCCTATTTATTCCAGAACCCTCACCCCAACCCCTCTCTGATGAAGGGTCTAGGCCCGAAAATGTCAGCTTTTGTGCTCCTGAGATGCTGCTTGGCCTGCTGTGTTCATCCAGCCTCACATTTTATTATCCTGGAACTCTCCAGCATCTGCAGTTCCCATTATCTCTAATGTTCTGGGGAATTGGGTTGGAATCCTGCCATGGCAGATGGTGGAATTTGCATTCAATAAATATCTGGAAATAACAGTCTAATGGTGACCATGAATCCATTGTCAATTGTCAGAAAACCCCGTCTAGTTCACGAATGTCCTTTTAGGGAAGGAAACTGCCATCCTTACCTGGTCTGGCCTGCACGTGACTCCAGACCCACAGCAATGTGGTTGACTCTTAACTGACTTCTGGGCAATTGGGGATGGGCAATAGATGCTGCCTGGCCAGCGATGCCCTCGTCCCATGAATGAATAAAATATAAAAGAATTCAAGTGACAATTGGTAAGCACACAATCAGTATTTTGATATTCAACTTACAGATTAGCACCCAGCATCATGGAGACCTAACACTGCGGTGACCCAATATTGGGGTCTGGATAGACTGAGAACAAGACCTGCTGGAATGCCTGAGGCTGCAGCCAGTGCCCAGGACCCCACCAGACTTCACCCGCTTACCTTCCAGAATAGCAGACCATCCACTGACTCCCAGGCCCAGCCAGAAGCAGCACATACCCAGGTAACATGGGAGACGTGCTGGCTTGCAGTTGAGACTGAAACAACGTGGTTTGAAGATCCCCCATTCCTCCTCCCCAGCATACTGCTGACAAATGCACAAGCTGTTGAAAACAAGCTGAATGACCTTAAAGCTAGACTCACCTATTAGAGGGAATTAAGACGCTTCTGTGTGCTCTCTTTTACAGAGTCATGGCTCACTCCTGCTTCACCTGACTGCACCGTATAATCTGAGGGTTTCTCAATTCACCAGATGTACTGCCCGAAAGGCACTGGGTGGAGGGGTCTGCCTACAGACACTCGGACATGGCGACAATGATGAGTTTCTGCCACCCAGATCTAGAATATCTAATGGTCAACTGCTATCCCTACTACATGCCATGGAATTTCATTCCTGCTGTCCTGATTGCAGTCTATAGCCCACCCCATGTGGCAGTGAAGAGCACACTTGATGAAATATACGCTGCTACAAATAACCTTCCAAGACGGAATTGCCTGAGGTTTTGTTCATTGCGACCAGTGACTTCAACCAGTCTAACCTCAAGAGTATGCTCCCAAGATACCCACCTAGAGGTCCAAACACACCGTGACCATTGATACACAAGCATCAAAGCCACCTGCTACACCATCCCCCACCTGTACTTTGGTAAATCAGACCTTAAGGCTTGTTCTCCCAGCTTACAACCAGAAGAACTGAAGCTTGAGGATCTGGTGCAGAGACTCGTATAGTGCAGGCCTGAGGTAACAGATGAGCTCCTGTATGACTGCTTGGAGTTGGTGGACTGATCCATATTTAAGAACTCAGCAGCCAGTCTAAATGAGTTTGCTACTACCATCATGGACTTCATGTCATGCTACAAGAACACATGCCAAAGAAGTTAATCCTGTGTTTTCCAACTGGAAACCATGGGTGAGCTGGACGATCCACTCCTTACTGAAGTCCAGGTCTGAGGCATTCAAGTCAGGTGACCCTGACTTATACAGGAAATCTAGGTATGACATTTGCAAAGCCACCACGAACACCAAAAGACAGGACCAGATTAAGCTAGACTCCCTGATTAACCACACAAACACAAGTCGATTGTAGCAAGGCTTACACGATATAACTGGCTACAAGGTAATGTCGAATAGAGTCACTGGAAACAATGCATCCCTCCCTGAAGAGAGTGAATAAAATTAGGGACTTGCCCTGACACCTTGGGTGCTCTGGGACCCACAGTCACCACTCCAGATGTCAGATCGGCCTCCTTGTGGGTAAACCACAGAAAGCAACTGGCCTGGACCAAGTCCCTGACCACTATGCAGTTCCTGCACCAATCAGCTAGTGGGAGTATTCACAAATATCTTTAACCACTTTGTTACTCCAGTCTGAGGTTCCTACCTGCTTCAAAAAGACCGCTATCATACCCATGCCAAAAGAAAATCAGGCAGTGTGCCTTAATGACTACCACCAGGAGGCTCTGACATCCATCATTATGAAGTGCTTTGACAGGTTAGTAATGGGACACATCAGCTCCAGCCTCCCAGATTGCCTTGATCCACTACAATTCACCTACTGTCACAATAGGTCCACAGCAAACGCCATTTCCCTAGTCTTACATTCATTCCTGGAACATCTGGATAACAAGGACACCTGTGTCAGACTCCAATTTATTGACTTTAGCTCCACCTTCAATACCACAATTCTAGCCAAATTCATCACCCAACTTCGAGACCTAGGTCTCTACTCCCCCTCTGCAACTGGATCCTCGACTTTCTGAACCGCAGACCAAAAAATAGGTGACAACATCTCCTCCACAGTAATCCTCAACACCGGTG
Organism: Stegostoma tigrinum; assembly: GCF_030684315.1. NCBI lineage: Eukaryota > Metazoa > Chordata > Chondrichthyes > Orectolobiformes > Stegostomatidae > Stegostoma > Stegostoma tigrinum. The sequence goes on from NC_081355.1 coordinate 28,499,528, forward strand.
CATACTCAGCCCCTTAGTATACTCCTTATACATGCAAATTCTGCTTGAACACCATTTACATATTAGCTGATGACACCACGTAGTGGGTCTTGGAGTCATACAGCATGGAAACAGACCCTTCGGTCCAACTAGCCCACAACAACCATGTTCCTAAACTAATCTAGACCCACCTGCCTGCATTTGGCAGATACCCCTTGGAACCTTTCCTCCTCGTGTACTTTTCCAAAAATCTTTTAAACCGGTTAGATTTTAAACAATGATGAGGAAGGAGACTCTGCAAAAGCGGATAATCTCATATTTTCCCACATTATATTCCATCTGCTGAGGTTTTGCCCACTCACTCAACCTGTTTATATCCCTTTCCCAAATCTTTATGACATGATCACCAATAGCTTTCCCACCGTATTTGTGTCACCAGTAAACTTGGTCATTCACTTATACATTCACTCTCCTCATCTAAGTCAATTATTTTAGATAATTGTAGTCCCAGCACAGATCCCTGTTGTGCACCACTAGTTACAGGCTATCAGTCTGAAACCACTGCACCGCCCCCACCCCCCCCCCCCACCCCCCGCCAGCATCTTAATAGTTAATCAATCCTGAATCCATGCTAATATAATTGCTCCAACAATACATGCTCTTACCTTATCAAGTAGCCTAATTTGTGGTACATTAACAAACACCTTTGGAAATGCAAACACATTACATCCACTTATGAACTTTAAAGAAGTTACCCTCCTCCCTCTGGAAAAACCTCAGTGTATCCCTCTCCTACTGCAACCCTCTTATATTCTCTTCGGCCCTGAAACTGCTCAACCACGTCCTAAAGCAAACCAGGTACTACAGCCACATTGCCTTTCTGAGTACCTGCCTACGGAACCGGATCATCCCCAATGGACAACAGTCTACATTTAAGCCTTCCAAATTTGGCCCCAACCGCAATGACTGCTACATTCAGAACGCTGATATCCTACAGAAGCATTTCTCCTTGCAACTCCTGAAGTACACACTTGCTGCATTGCGCTGGCATCTCCAGATACTACAATCAAGCCTACCCCAGCTCAGAGCCTCCCTCTCCCAGACCTGCAAAGGACCTCTCCTGTTTTTTATTCTTCGTAAGATCCACAACCTGAACTCTCAATAATACTCGGCTTTATTAGGCACTAAAAACCGAAAGTACTTTAAACTTACTCGTGCCTGCCACCCTACCAGGACCTTCCCTACCATGTACCCACCACCACTGGCCATGTGGCTGCCTTCAGAGCACCAACGGTTTCCATGGATGACATCACATCCGCCGCTGCCCCGTACACCAGTTCTGGTACAGCCGATACCATCGACACCGCTGCTGATGCCGCTGCCACCGTTTCCGAGGCCAACACAAACATCAAGGACGCCGCTGCCACCGACATCCAAGATTTACTGGCCTACGTCGCTCCGCCCACTGCCGACGTCGCTCCACTCACCACCTCCAGAGGAGGCAGCAGCATCCATGTTTGCCATGTCTTCACCATGCCCCCAGACGTCCCCCTTACAGAAGATGAATGGTCAGTCCTCAGTAAAGGACTCACCTTTGTCCCTCTCCACCCACATGTCGACCAATGCAACTCCCGTTTGGACATTGAACAGTTTTCCCACCGCCTCAACCTCCACGTCTACTTCTTTAATCATGAGCCTAACCCTCCCTCTACTGACCCCTTCTCCTGCCTCCAGCACACCCCCTCCTCCTGAACACCACCCCAAGGCCTCCTACCCTCCCTCGACTTCTTCATCTCCGACTGCCATCGAGACATTAACCCTCCCACCCACTCCAACCTCTTTCCCCACAGAATGTGCAACTCTCCACTCCCTCCGCTCCAATCCCAACTTCACCATAAAACCCCTGGACAAGGGAGGCACAGTTGTAGTATGGCGCACTGACCTCTACATCGCCGAGGCCAGACACCAGCTCTCTGAAATCTCCTCTTACCACCCTCTTGATCATGATACCACCCCCGACCTCCAAACCGTCATCTCCCAAATCATCCACAACCTCATTACTTCAGGTGATCTCCCACCCACAGCCTCCACCTCATCATTCCCCAACCCCACACCGTCCATTTCTACCTTTTTCCCAAAATCCACAAACCTGACTACCCTGGTCAACCCATTATTTCCACTTGCTCCTGCCCCACTGAACTTATCTCCACCTATCTCAACTCCATTTTCTCCCCTTGGTCCAGGAACTCCCTACCTATGTCCATGACACCACCCATGCCCACCACCTCCTACAAAACTTCCAATTCCCTGGCCTCCAACACCTCATTTTTACCATAGACATCCAGTCCCTCTACACCTGCATTCCGCATGCAGATGGCCTAAAAGCCTTCCACTTCTTCGTGTCTCTGGTGACACCCTCGTCCATTTGGCCAAACTCATGCTTGCGCTCAACAACTTCTCTTTCAATTCCTCACACTTCCTACAGACAAAGGAGTGGCCATGGGTACCCACATGGGCCAAGCTATGCCTTCGTCTTTGTAGGATACGTGGAACAATCTCTCTTCCAAAGCTACACAGACCCTGAACCCCACCTCTTCCTCCATTACATCAATGACTGTATTGGACCCCCACCCCAAACTTAAATTCACCTGGACCATCTCTGATACCTCTCTCTCCTTCCTGGACCTCTCTGTCTCCGTCTCCGGCATCCACCTGGAACCGATATCCATTTCAAGCCTACCGACTCCCACAGCTACCTAGAATACACCTCCTGTCACCGACCTTCCTGCAAAAAGGCTATCCCCTATTCCCAATTCCTTCGTCTCTGCTGCATCTGCTCCAGAGATGAGGCATTCCACTCCCAGACATCCCAGATGTCCTCGTTTTTCAAGAACCGCAACTTCCCCTCCACAGTGGTGGAAAATGCCCTCGACTGTGTCTCTTACATTTCCCTCAACTCATCCCTCACACCCCTATCTGCAATAACAACTAAAACAGAATCCCCCTCGTCTTCATGTACCACCTCACCAACCTCTGAATCATCCACTGACACTTCTGCCATCTGCAATCTGACCCCACTACCAAAGATATATTTTTCCCTCCGCACCCTTATCTGCTTTCCAGAGGGACCACTCTCTCCATTACTCCCTTGTCCGCTCCACACTCCTCTCCAACCCCACCACACCCGGCACTTTTCCCTGCAACCGCAGGAAATGCTATACCTGCCCCTACACCTCCCCCCTCATCCCCATCCCAGGCCCCAAGAAGACCTTCCACATAAAACAGATGTTCACCTGCACATCTGCTAATGTGGTATTGCATCCACTGTACCTGTTGTGGCCTCGTCAACATCAGGGAAACCAAGTGGAGGCTTCAGGACTGATTTGCAGAACATCTACACTCGGTTCACAACAAACAACTACACCTGCCAGTCGCGAACCATTTCAACTCCCCCTCCCATTCCTTAGACAATATGTCCACCCTGGGCCTCCTGCATTGCCACAATGATGCCACCCGAGAGCTGCAGGAACAGCATCCCATATTTTGCTTGGGAACCCTGCAGCCCAATGGTATCAATGTGGACTTCAGAAGCTTCAAAATCCCCCCTACCCCGACCGCACCCCAAAACCAGACCAGCTAGTCCCCATCTCCCTAAACATTCCTCCCATCTCAAGCCCCACCCCCATCTCCTACCCACTAACCTCATTCCGCCTCCTTGACCTGTCCGTCCTCCCTGGATCAAAATATCCCCTCCCTACCTCCCCATCTACATTCCCCTTTACTGGCTCCAACCCCGCCTCTTTGAACTGTTTGTCTCCTTTCCACCTGTCTTTTCCTTTATCCATCTTCTATCTGCCTCCCCCATCTCTCCCTCTTTATTTCAGAATCCCCTTCCCCTCCCCCATTTCTGAAGAAGGGTCTAGACCCAAAACATCAGCTTTCCTGCTACTCTGATGCTGCTTGGCCTGCTGTGTTCATCCAGCTCTATACCTTGTTATCTCACATTACATCCACTGCTTTCCCTTAATGTAACCTGCTTGTAAATTCTTCATTTGAATTCCTTGTCAGGCATGGCTCCCAATTCGTGAAGCCATGCCGACTTTGCTTGATTTTATTATGTATTTCTAAATGCTATATGCTATTACCTTCTTTACACTAGTCTCATTCTAAATGCTATTACATTCTTTATAATAATCTCCAACATTTTTCCAATAACAAATGGTAAGCTTATTGGCCTCTAACTGCCTGTTTTCTTGTTTTTTGAACAAAATTGTTGCATTGTAAGTTTTGCAATCCCCCAACACTTCACAGAATCTAAAGATTCTTGGAAGATTACCACCAGTGCATCAACTATTGTTGGCTCTACATTTCAATATCTAAGGATCTATCCCATCAAGTCCTGGGACTTAGCGATCTTTATCCCCATTATTTTCTATCATGTTTTTTTCTAGTGATAGTTGTTGCAGTTATTTCCTCTCCCCTTTTGTTCCTTTGATTATTTAGTATTTTTGTAATGCTATTAGTGGCTTCGACAGTGAAGACTGAAGAAAAGTATTGATTCAATCCTCTGCCATTTTCTGGTTTTCCATTATTATTTCCCCAGTCTTGCTCTAAAGGTTTATGTACATTTTGGCTTCTGTCTTCCTTTTTATGTATTTAAAGAAATTCTTGCTGTCCCTCTTGGTATTATTTGTAAGTTTATTTCTATCTATTTTTGTCATCTTTTGTGGGTTTTTTAAACATTCCCACTCCTCTGGCTTAGCACTCATTTTTGCCATTTTGTATGGTTCTTTTTCTTTCAGTTTGATGCTATCCTTAACTTCCCTGATTAACCATATTTGACTTATCCCCTTCCTAAAATCCTTCTTTCTCACTGGGATACATCTTTGTTGTGAGCCATGAAGTACTTTCTTAAACATCTGCCATTGCTCCTCAACTGTCTTTGCTATTATATTCTTTCCCCAGTCCATGCCAGCTAATTCTGTTCTCTTTTCTTCATAATTATCCTTAATTAAGTTTAGCATAGTTGTTTCTGACCCAAGCTTCTCATGCTAAACTGACTGCTAAATTCCATTATATTGTGGGCACTTTTTCTGAGGGAATCTTTCACCCTGACATCATTTACTAAATCTCCCTCATTATATATGACGAAATACAAAACAGCTGGACACATAGCATATTCTTCTAGGATAAATTGTACTCGTTCTTTCTCAGGGCTGACTCTACCTATCTACTTTCCCAATTTATGTGAAAGTTAGTTACCCATGATTGGTATACTACCTTTTCACATTCCTTCATTATCTCCTGATTTATTCTGTCTCCTACTGTATGTCTACTGTTCTTCCCTTGTCATTTCTTACCTCCACCCATATGGATTCCACATCTTCCAATCCAAGATTGTTTCATGCTTATTACATCACATGTTAACAAAAATAATCCACCACCCTTTCCTTCCTGCCTGTCCTTTCAAAAAGTTACATACCCCAGAATTTTTAGTTCCCAGCATTGATCTCCTAGTAACCATGTCTCCACAATGATTGTGAAAAGGACAGGAAAGTTATTTGAGGTTAGTCAGATTAATCATGATCTCATTGAATGGTAGAGTGAACTCAACAGGCACAATGGTCTACTCCTGCTTCTTTCTCTTATGGCTTTGGCATACCCATTAACCTCCTCTTAATTCATTTATTTTGTTTTGAAAACTACAGGTATTCAAGTGAAGCAGCATTCATTTGGCCTTTTTACCAGTTTTTCCCCTTTTGACCCTATCAACTAATGTTTTTCTATATCATAGAATCCATACAGTGCAAAAAGAAGCCATCCGGCCCATTCAGTCTGCACCAACCCTCTGAAGAGCATCCCAGCCAGAATCACCCAGCCCCCTAACCTATCCCCATAACCTCGCGTTTCCCATGGCTAATCCATTTAACATGTACCTCCCTAGACACTATGGGATAATTTAGCTTGGCCAATCCACCTAACCTGCACATCTGTGGACTGTAGGAGGAATCCAGAGCACCCAGCAGAAACCCACGCAGACATAGGGAGAATTTCACACTGACAGTCACCTAAGGCTAGAATCAAACCTGGGTCCCAGGCGCTGTGCGGAGACTGTGCTAACCACTGAGCTGCTGTGCTGCCTGTTTACACACTTTGTCCCTTCTTGTCCTATTCAGCGAATCATTATAGCTATCCTGTAATGCTGCCATATCCTTTTGCTTTGTGAGCCTACATGACCCCTCTGCCAAATCACTCTCATCCTCAATAAGTTTAAAGCCTTCTCTACAGCTCTAGCTTTTCAATTCGCCTGGAATTTGATCTCAGCATATCTCAAATTAAACATTTCTCACTGGAACAGCTCTCTTCCAATCCAGCACTGTGCCAGTGTTCATGAGCTGAAAACCATTCCGCCCACACTAATCTTTGAGCCATGCATTAGACTCCTTGACTTTATTTACCCTGTGCCAGTGGTTCAGGTGGTAATCCAGAGACTATTGCCTTTTTATCTTAGCTCCTAACTGTCCAATTCTTTCCCAACATTGTTGTTAGCACCAACATGTATGACGACAACTGCATTCTTTCCCTCCCATTCCAAGTTTCTATCCAGGCCAAAGGAGAAAGCCTTAATCCTGGTACTGGGCAGCCAACACAGATTTCAAGACGCCCAATGACAGCTACAGAGACCAATTTCTGGACCCCACTTATACAGTCCCCTATCACTGCTCCATTCTTATTTCCTTCCTCCACTTGAATGGCTCCCAGTAGCACAATGGGGTTAGTTTGTTCATCTTGTCTGCAATCCCAACGCTTATCTACATGGTTTACAAGAACTTGATAAATATTGGACAGTTGCAGGTTTCTCAAATCCAAACTACTGCATTGTGATACCTGCCTCACCCGCAGTGACACCTCCGACCCTAATTTTAAATTAGTTGGTCTGAGGGGTGTGACTGTCCTGTGGAGCAAGGTGTTCAGGCCACTTCCCTTCCCTGAGGTGGTGCAATGTATGCCAATCAAACTCCAGCTCCTCAACTTGTTTCCGAGGTTCCTTGAGCTGCAAACAGTTACTATGAATGGGTTCGCTCTGGATCACCTTGGTGTCCAGCAGCTTCCACAGGATACAGCAACAACACACCACTCATCTGGTTGCCAATATTGTATTTATTTAATTTATAAGCTGTTACTCTAGATTCCCTGTTCTTTACAATGACCATATCTGCCCAACCCTCATTCTCCACTTAAAGCTCCTCGACCCCGCCTCCTTTTCCTCCTCATCATTCTTCTCCTCCACTCACCCTCCTCCTCTTCCACACATCACCCTCCTCCTCTTCCTTCCCTTGCCCTCCTTGTCACCCCTCTCCATCTTCTGCCTGCCACAACTTTTGCTGTCCCTCTATCCCAATTCCACTCTCCGTTCCCATCTCTCTTCCCTTACCAATTTCTCTCCTTCTCACAATTCCTCTTCCGTTGTCTTCCCCTTCACACACTCCCCTTCCCCCTCTCCAGTCGAAGGTCCATGAACCTGTGGAATTATTTGCCACAAAAATATTGAACGCTTTCAAGGAGTTAGATATAATTCTTAAGGCTAATGGGATCATAACATACTAGAAGATAGCAAGAATAGGATATTAAGTTGGCTGATCAGCAAATATATTGAAAGAGTAGGCTCAATGGGTTGAATGGCCTACTCTGTCTCCTGGTTTCCATGTTACAAGTGTACTGAAATGATACTTTCTATGAAAGAAAATAACCAGCATCAATCTTATACTTAACCAGCTATTTGTAAGAAAAAAGAAGTCAACACTGGAAACCGAAGACCTTTCTCTTTGAAGACTAGAAATATTGAGACGATTGTATGGCTTTGAAAGCTGTATTTTGTCCTTTTTTTTGTGAATAGAAGTTTTGAGCGAGAGGGACAAACATGTCTCTTCCAAAGCAATATAGTAACAGCTTGTGAGGCCTTGGTTTTTATTTTAAAAGTTGGAACAAAAGAAGCAGCATGAATGGGTGGAGTCAGGCTCCTACAGAACTAGGGTTTTAGTTTAACTTTCAGCTAGAGGTTTTGAAATGGCTATGGAAGCTATCTTATATCTCTCTTGGCCACAGCAAAAGGCTGGGGTTCTCTGTTTCTGCCAGAATTTTCTCTGGGTGTTCTTTTCTCCTAGACTAGAGAAACACTGTGAGGCAAGACAATTCAGTTTTATTGAATTTGCCTTTGCCAAGGATGTGTTCCATGTTACTATATTGAAACAGTTGTTTCTTAGTAATTAAATAATCTGTTATTCTGTAATGTTTTCCAACAGAGTTAATGCTATACCAGTTCTTACTTCTTTTGCTTGTAATTTAACTGTATGTAAGAATAAAGTGTGCTTTGCTTAAAGCCAAGTCGCATGTCCAATCAAATTACTTCAGGAACACAGCGCCTTACACTTGTCTTTAAATAAGATGAAAGTTGGGGTGTAGGCTATCTTCTTGATATGTTTGAATGGAATTTGATCTGATCCATAACAATATTGACCAATCCTCCTCACCAATCGGCTGCTTTCCCTGCACTCACTAGGGTATGTGATGTCACTCTGTTGCTGGTCTCACTGGAGGTCATTCTCTTGATCTTCGCCTTTTCTCCTCTCTCACTCACTTCACGTTCTTGAGCATTTCCTTCTTGCAGTAAACCATAAAGCACATGTCTCCCTTGGCACCGAATTCCCACTTGAACCAAAGTTCCAGTTCACACACTTGACGTTTGTGTCAATCAGCTGAAATCCCTTTCAGGCTGACAATGTACCCTTCACACGGACAGTATGGTACAAAAAGCACTTTCTTATATGTTTATTTGACTGATTTTTGGTTGTCAATAAACAAAGGCCCTCAGAAGAGTTCTTTTGTTCTTCTTGGAAACAGTGTAGATCTTTGACATGTAAAAGCAGTCAGGGTTTCACTGTTGTCTCATCTGAAATTTACTACCACCAACAATGCGGCCTCAGCAGTACAATGAAGAGTCAGTCCAGATGATGCGTTTTGTGTCTGAAGCAGCGGGTCAAACTTGTCACTTCCTGACTCAAAAATTAGAGTTACCCACTGAGACATGACAGATACTACCTGGATATCACCTGGCAATCTTCTCACCAGATTTTAGGTTTTGAATAAACTGCAAAAATACTGCTTTGGCAAGATGGATTTTCATTGATGATAGAAGGGAAGTGGTACATACTGCCTGAAAAGTATTAGACAAATGCGCAAGCACAGTGGACTCTACTGTCACCTTCTGTGCAGTAAAATTCAATGCAGGTTAAGATTTCTTTCATTGCAACTCCTGGGTGTGTTTTGAAGTACAACTGGAGTCAAGCCTCACTAGCAGTAAGGGACTTGGCTTTATTTGAGTTGGCATGTGAAAAAAGAAAAGTTAGAAGATGGGTCAGCGATTTTAGAGACCTTCACCTGAATTATTTGTTGTAATTTCAGTAGTAATTGAGTAGGTTCAGTCTTTATGCCAACATTTTATCTGGCAATTATTCTTGCCTATAACAGTTGCTGAAAAATTAATAAGGGAGTCCACACCTACATTTCCATTGAGAACACAATAAATAAACTTATTTCCCTCAGTTTTTCTTTTGAACGGCAGTAGACACCTCATCAGTTCAATCTCATTGGCTGCCAGCTCTTTAAAGAGATGTAAAATTGTACTGTGCTGAGATGCCATGAGCTAGACCAGCAATCCAGTTAGTTCCACACCCATGATCTTTCCCCATAGCCCCGTGATTTTTTTCTCCTTTACCAAATGTTAAATTCCTTTTGAATTCCATAACTTATTTTTTATGCTCCTGTTGCCCCTTTTACACAATGAACTCCAACTTTGCTAATAAGGCTAATACATTATCAAATACCTTTTGAAAGTCCATTTACACATCTTTAAATGCACTCATATACTCTATGGTGTCAGAAACCTCTTATCAAGTGAATCATGTGATTCTGACAGATAGAATTCTATTTTTTATTCATTCATGGGATGAGTGCGTCTCTGGCCAGGCAACATTTATTGCCCATCCCTAATTGCCCAGAGTCAACCACGTTGCTATGGGTCTGGAGTCACATGTAGGCCAGACCAGGTGAGGATGGCAGTTTCCTTCTCTAAGGGACGTAAGTGAACCAGATGGGCTTTTCTTGTAATCGACAATGGATTCATGGATTAATTGGTTCCTCATTAGGCTCGTAATTACAGATATTTTAAAATTTTGAATTCAAATTCCCCCATCTGCCCTGGTCAGATTCGAACCCAGGTTCCCTGCACATTAGCTGGGTCTGTGGATTAATCAGTCTAGTAATAATACCACTAGGCCATTACCTTCCCCCAGATATGTATTTGGAGAGGCAAGGAATGATTAAGCATAGTCAGCATGGTTTTGTGAGAGGGAAATCATGTGTCACAAATTTAATTGAGTTTTTTGAGGAAGTAACTAAGAAGATTGACAAGGCCAGAGTAGACATTGTCTACATGGACTTTAGTAAAGCCTTTGACAAGGTTCTGCATGGTAGACTAACTAGTAACGTTAGATCACATGGATTCATGGTGACCTTGACAACTGGATCCAAAATTGGCTTAACAGCAGGAGACAGAGTGATAGTAGAGGGTTGGTTTTCAGACTGGAGGCCTGTGACCAGCAGTTTTCCATAGGGATCAGTGCTGGGTCCACTTTTGTTTGTCATTTATATAAATTATTTAGATGAGAATATGGAAAGCATGGTTTGTAAGTTTGTGGATGACACCAAGATTAGTGGTATAGACCATAAGACTGTAAGATGTAGGAGCAGAAATTAGGCCATTTGGCCCATTGAGTCTGGTCTGCCACTCGATCATATCTGCTAAGTTTCTCAACCCCATTCTCCTGCCTTCTCCCTGTAACCCTTGATCCCTTTGATAACCAGGAACTTATCTATCTCTGTCTTAATTGTACTCAATGACCTGGCCTCCAGAGCCTTCTGTGGCAATGAATTTCACAGATTCACCACTCCCTGGTCGAGGAAATTTCTCCTCATATCTGTTCTAAAGGGTCTTCCCTTTACTCTAAGGCTGTGCCCTCGAGTCCTAGTCTCTCCTGCTAATGGAAACATTTTACCAATGTCCAAACGGTCCAGGCCATTCAATATTCAGTAAGTTTCAAACAGATTCCCCATATCCTTCTAAACTCTATTGAGTATAGAACCTGAGTCTTCAAATATTTCTCATTTGTTAAGCCTTTCATTCCTGGGATCATTCTATTGAACCTCCTCTGAACCTGCTCCAGTGCCAGTACATCCTTCCTGTCGTATGGGGCCCAAATGGCTCGCAATATTCTAAATGTGGTCTGATCAGTGCCTTACAAACCCTCAGAAGTGCTTCTCTGTTTTTATATTCTAGTCCTATCAAAATAATGCAAACATTGTATTTACCTTTCTAACTACCAACTCAACCTGCAAGTTTACCTTAACAGAATCCTGGATTAGAACTCCCAAATCCCTTTGCACTTCAGATTTCTGAATTTTCTTCCCATTTAGAAAATAGTCTGTGCCTTTAATCTTCCTATCAAGGTGCATGATCTCACACTTTCCCATGCCAATATAATGGACAGTGAAAAGGGTAATTTAAAACTACAAAGAGATCATGATCAATTGGGTCAATGGGCTGAAGAGTGCCAGATGGAGTTTAATCTGGATAAATGTGCGGTATTGCATTTTGTCAAAAAATACAAAGGCAAGACTTATACGATTAAAAGTAGGGTTTGGGTAGTGTTGTCGAACAGAGAGACCTAGGTGTTCAGGTACATAATTCTTTGAAGTTTACATATAATACTGATAGAAGTTAAGAAGGTACCTACCATGCTTGTCTTCATTGCTCAGACCATTGAGTATAGGATTTGGGATATTATATTGCGATTATACAGGCCATTGGTGAGGCTTCTTCTGGAGTGCTGTGTTCAGTCCTCATTTCCCTGTTATAGGAAGTGTATTATTAAGCTGGAGAGGTTTCAAAAGATATCTACCAGGATGTTGCTTGGAATGGATAGTTTAAGTTACGAGGATAGACTGGGTAGGCTGGGAAATTTTTCTCTGGAGTGTCGGAGGTTGAAAGGTAACCTTAGAGAGGATTATAAAATCATGAGGGGTATAAATAAGGTGACTAACAGTTACCTTTTCCCTAGGGTGGGAGATTTCAAGACTAGGGAGCATATTTTTAAGGTGAGAGGAGAAAGATTTAAAAAAGACATGGGGGCAATTTTTTCACACAGAGAGTGGTTCACATGTGTAATGAACTTCTAGAGGATGTTGTAGCTGTGAGTACAGTTACAACATTTAAAAGGCATTTGGATAAGTACATAAATAAGAAATGTTTGGAGGAATATGGGCCAAGCGCAGGCAAGTGGGACGTGTTTAGTCTGGGATTATGATCTGCATGAACTGATTGGACTAAAGGGTTTGTTTCTGTGCTGCGTAACTCTATCGTTTTCAATTCTGGTCTCCTTGCTACAGGAAAGATTTTGTAAAACTTGAAAGAATTCAGGAAAGATTTACAAGGATGTTGCCAGGGTTGAAGGGTTTGAGCCATAGGGAGTTGCCAAATAGGTTGGGGCTATTTTACCTGGACTGTGGGCGGCTGAGGGGTGGACGTATACAGGTTTATAAAATGATGAGGGGCATGGATAGGGTAAATACCTGGTCTTTTCCCCAGGTAAGGGAGTCCAAAACAAGATGGCATAGGTTTAAGGTGAGAGAGGAGTGATTTAAAACAGAATTAAGGGACAACCTTTGCACACAGACAATCATGATGTATGGAATGAACTGCCAGAGGAAGTGATGGTAGCTGGTATAATTACAACATTCAAAAAGCATCTGAATGCGCATATGAATAGGAAGGGACAAATGCTGACAATTGGGGCTAGATTCATTAGGATATCTGGTCAGCATGGATGAGTTTGACTGGAGGGCCTGTTTCTGTGCTATACACCTCTATGAATCTATAACTGTAGGTTCAATATATCCTTTAAAATCCTTTAGACCTTCAAATAGTTCCAGGTAGGTTAAGAAGCGTACATGTTTCAGATCATTTTGTCTTTTCCTGTCTGCATAGACTTTAGATTGGCACCAGGGCTGTAATAAAGGGGTGTGACACTGTCAGAGGTGCTATCTTTAATGAGCTCTGAATATTGATATTCAACAGGAGTACTTTGTCTGAAAGTATGGGTGGAGTACCCAGCCTTGTTAATAAAAGCTTAGTTGGGCTGGAAGTTGCCTTTCTCAGAGAAGGCACTCCAAAGATTAGCCTTGAGGAAGACAACAGGAACCAAATGAGCTACTCTTCTCCAGTTAGTGGCTGAAGAATCTCATATGAGAAAAATGAGTTAGCACTTGCTTAAGAATGGAACACCATATTATGCTTACATATTTCAGGAGCGCTAGCTTTTGACATCCAGGAAACCCATGTCTCAGAAATACTTAAAAAGCCCTCTTGTGAGCGATTTATACTTTTGATGGTCTGCTAAAAAGCATCAGTTCGAGATGAACAACTGATAATAGATATCTGTCTTTGGTATAGATAGATAGATTGATTGATTTATTTATTGTCAGGTGTACGAAATACAGTGAAAAGCTTTGTCTACAAGTGGTAACGGCAGATAAAAGTAAGCAAAGGACGTACAGATCAAAAAGACTTAGAAAGAAGTATACAGGTTACATTGCACAGGGCATGAGTTAGGTGAGATCAATGTTAGCAAGATCAGCGTTATTTGAGGCTAGACATAATGAAAGAGGTAGATAGGAACATCACCCATTAGGCAGATGCATAAAGAATTTGGGACTGTCAGGAAACACTCTTCACACAAAGGATAGGGGCCCTTTTGGTCAAAGCCAGCATGGTTTATGGAAGGCAAATCATTCTTAACAAATCTACTGGATTTTTTTTGAGAATACAACTAATACAATAGATAAGGAAGAACAAGTGTGCATGGTGTATTTAAATTTTCAGAAGACTTTTGATGAGATCCCTCCTAACAGGCTAGTGAGCAAACTGATAGCACATGGGATGGGGTTAACGTCTTAGCATGGATTGAAAATTGGTTGATGGAAAGGCAACAAAGAGTGGGCATAATCTTTTGCAAATATGTTTAAGAAGAATTCAAAGGGATTCTACAAATACATCAAGGACAAAAGAGTAACTAGGGAGAGAACAGGTCCCCTTAAAGATCAGCAAAACCACCTATGTGTGGAACCGCAGTAGATGGGGGACATACTAAACAAGTATTTTGCATCAGTGTTTACTGCAAAGAAGGATATGGAAGATATAGAACATGGGGAAATAATAGTGATAGCTTGAAAAGTGTCCATTTACATAGTAGGAGGTGCTGAGTATCTTAAAACGCATAAAGGAGGATAAATTCCCAGGATTTGATCATGTGTACTGTAGAACTTTGTGGGAAGCTAAGGAAGTGATTGCTGGGCCCCTTGCTGAGATTTTGTATCATTGATAGCCACAGGCAAAATGCCAGAGACTAACATGGTGCCGCTATTTAAGAAAGGTGGTAAAGAACAACCAGGGAACAATAGAGCAGGTGAGACTGACATCAGTGGTGGACGGGTTTTTGGAATAAATCCTGAGGGGCAAGACTTACATGTATTTGGAAAAGCAACAACTGATTAGGGATAGTCAACATGACTTTGTGTGTGGGAAATCATGTCTCACAAACTTACTATTTTGCAGAAATAACCAAGAGGATTGACGAAGGCAGAGTGGTGGGCTTGAACCATATGGACTTCAGTAAGGCATTTGACAAGGTTCCGCATGGTAGACTGGTTAGCAAGGTTAGATCACATGGAATAGAAGGAGAACTAGCCTTTTGGATTAAAAAAACTGGCTTGAAGGAAGGAGATAGAGTGTGGTGGTGGAGGGTTTCATTTCAAACTGGAGGCTTGTGACCAGCATTGAGCCACAAGTATTGGTGCAGTTCCACGCCTTTTTGTCATTTATATAAATGATTTGGATGTGAACGTAGGAAGTATAGTTAGTAGGTTTGCAGATGACCCCAACATTAGTGTAGTGTAGTGTACAGCGAAGAATGTTACCTCAGAATATGATGGGATCTTGATCACACGGCCTGATGGGCTGAGAAGTGACAGACGGCTTTTAATTTAGATAAATGTGAGGTGCTGTATTTTGGAAAGGCAAATCAGGGCAGGGCTTATACACTTAATGGGAAGGTCCTGGGGATTGTTGCTGAACAAACAGACCTTGGAGTGCGGGTTCATAGCGCCTTGAAAGTGGAGTTGCAGGTAGACAGGATAGTGAAGAAGGAGTTTGGTATGCTCGCCTTTCTCGGTCAGTGCATTGATATAGGAGATGGGAGGTCATGCTGTGGTTCTACAGGACATCGGTTAGGCCACGTTTGAAGTACTACATTCAATTCTGGTCACCCTGCAACAGGAAGGCTGTTGTCAAACTGAGAAGGGTTCAGAAAAGATTTAGAAGGATGTTTCCAGGGTTGGAGGGGCTGTAGGGAGCAGCTGAATAGCCTAGGGCTTTTTTCTTAGAGCATTGGAGGCTAAGGGGTGACCTTATAAAGGTTTGTAAAATCATCAAGGGCATGGATAGGGTAAATAGCCAAAGTCTTTTTCCCAGGGTAGGGGTGTCCAAAACTAGAGGGCAGTAGGTTTAAGTTGAGAGGGGCAAGATTTAAAAGGGACCTAAGGGGCAACTTTTTCACACAGCAGGCGTTACGTGTATAGAATGAGCTATCAGGGGAGGTGGAAGAGGCTGGTACAATTACAACATTTACAAAACATCTTTTGTGGGTACACAAATAGAAAGGGTTCAGAGGGATAATGGCCAAATGCTGGCAAATGGGACTAAAATTATTATGGATATCTGGTCAGCATGGATGAGTTGGGGCAAAAGGTCTGTATCCATGCTGCACATCTCTGTGACTCTATGACTAAATGGATCTTTTTTTGAGTGATAGGCAGCAATTAGTGGTGTACTGCAGGGATCAGTGCTTGGAACCCAGCTATTCACAATAAATGACATGGATGAGGGAACCAAATGCAACATTATCAAGTTTGCTGATGAAATAACATTGGGCAGGATTATGCTTTGTGAGGAGAATACAAATAGACTTCAGGGTTTAAAGTTTTTTTTTTACACTAGCAACCACCCCGACACCCACAAACAAAGATGCATCAGGACACTATTTAAATGAGCTACAACATATTGTAGCAACCTGGAACTATGCAAAGCAGAACAGGAGCACCTATACATAGTCTTCAAAAGGAATGGATGCCTGAAATGCACAATCACCATTACCTCCGCCACAGGCCACAGCACGAAGACACAACACAACCGTATTCACTAATCGCCATACTGTACATCAAGGACATTTCAGAGATGACCATGAGACTACTCAGACCCCTAGGTATCAGGATTGCCCACAAATCAACAACTACTCTAAGACAGCTACTGACAAATGTAAAGGATCCCATATTCAAAACCAGCAAAACTGGTGTAATATACAAAATACCCTGCAAGGACTGTGAGATACACTAAATAGGCCAAACTGGAAGAAAACTGACAATATGGATGCATGAACACCAACTAGCCACCAAAAGACACGACCAATTCTCACCGGTCTCACTACACGTGGACAATGAGGAACATGAATTCGACTGGGACAACGCATCCATAATTGCACAAGCCAAACAGAAACATGCCAGAGAGCTCCTGGAGGCCTGGTATTCCAATCAGAACTCCATCAACAAACACTTTGAATGAGAGTATATGTACAAGCCACTGAGAAACTGAACCAAAAGTAATACCAACCATCCCAGCAAACCGAGGCACGTAAATAACAAGTGGGACAGAACACCAACACTTCACCGGAGGCACACTAATGATGTTACCCAGCATCTGCAACCAAACCCTCCAGCTTGGTGAGCATGTCTACAACCACAGACTTCAGGGTTATTTAGACAAATGTGTGGGCAAAATCAAGGCAGATGAACACAATGTGGGTAAATGTAAAATTGTAGACATTGATGTGAAAAACAGAAAGGAAGAGTATTATTTAAATGGTGACATATTGGTAAACATGGATATACAAAGAAATCTGGATGTCCTTGTACATCTGATCATGAAAATAAACAGGTAAGTACAGTAGGCAGTTAGAAAAACCAAATGGTATTTTGACCTTCATTGCAAGGGGATTTAAGTTCACAGAGTTCTGAGGAAGGGTCACCGGACCCAAAACGTTAACTCCGTTTTCTCCTCCACAGATGCTGCCAGACCTGCTGAGCTTTTCCAGCAACTTTGTTTTGTTCCTGATTTAAGTTGACAAGTCGGGGTGTCTTCCTGTAGTTACACAGGCCCTTGGTGAGACCACATCTGAAGGATTGCATGCAGTTTTGCTCTCCCTGTCTGAGAAAGGATATACTTGCCATAGAGTGAGTGCAGCACAGCTTCACTAAGTTGATCTGGGGATGACACGACTGTTTTATGAGAAGAGATTTGTTCAACTGGGCCTGTATTCACTTGAGTTTCGTATGAGAGGGGATCTGATTGAAACATATAAAATTCTAACAGGGCTGGACTAGATACTGAGAGAATATTTTCTCTGGTTGAGGAGACCAGAATCAGGAGACACAGCCTCATGATGCAGGACAGACAATATAGGGCTGAGATGAGGAAAGATTTTTTCACTCACAGAGCAGTGAACTTATGGAATTGTCTATTAGAGAAGGCTTTTGAGGTCAGGGCAGTGAATATATTCAAGAAAGAAATAGATACGTTTTTAGATTTTACAGGCATTAAGGCGAATGGGGTGAAAGTGGGAATATGGCATTGGAGTAAAGGATCAGCCATGACTGAGCAAGCTTCAATGGCCAAATGATGTACTTCTTTTCCTAGTTTCTATTTTTCTGTTTCTATTAAAAGCTGGAAACTGGTCCCGCAAAAGCTATATGAGTTGGGTTCACTGACAGTTTTGTTTTAAAAATCGAGAGATTATTGTCAGAAATGGTATCTTTGCAAGTGGCAGGGTGGCTTAGTGGTTAGCAATTAGCACTGCTGCCTCACAGTGCCAGGGACCAAGGTTCAGTTCCACCCTTGGGTGACTGTCTGTGTGGAGTTTGCACATTCTCCCTGTATCTGCATGAATTTCTTCTGGATGTTGTGGTTTCCTCCCAAAGTCCAAAGATGTGCAGGATAGGCAGACTGGCCAAATTAAATTGTCCGTAGTGTAGAGGGATGTGCAGGCTAGGTTGATTAGCCATTGAAAATGTGGGATTATGGGGATAGGGAATGTTGGGTAGGTCTGATGCTTTTCAGTGTTGGGAAGGACTCGATGGCTGAATGGCCTGAACATACACTTGTAGGGATTCTATGATTCTAGTTACAGAACCAAGCTGGGTGAATGTAGTAAGAATTTGGCAAGATAGATCAACTACTGTGATTGAATGGCATTACAGGCTCAAGGGTTTTCCTGTTCTTCCCATGCTACTAAATGGAAGGAACAGCATGAGTGGCAAAGAAATATGTTCAGTGCCTTGCACGCAAAAGGATATGAAGGAAAATGGGAATAAATCCCTGTCAGATTTTCTTCCCCTTCAAACAAATAACTCCCAACTCACCAAATGGGGAGAGAATGACAACTTAGCTATAACTGTTTCATGTTGTAAGGGGCAGACTGATGAGTAAACCAATAATTTCATTGCTCTGTATATAGAAAACCAGTAAGACAAACACACTGGTTAAGTAGAAGTAAAAATCAAACCACTTATTCAAAACAAGTCTTTTAAATTGATTTTGCCTACAGCACTGTGAAATTTTGTTTAATGGAGGCAAAGGTTTTTTTTCACTATTAGCCTGATTTGATCCTTGTTTTCTTACTTTGATAAGTATTTTTTTAAAATTGCTTTGAAATGTAAGTAACTGAACCTTCTACGGCAAGTGTTTGTAATATGTTACTGTCTGGAGAGGTCAGAAAGGTGCAACAGTCGTCTCATAGTGTGCCCAACACCCGACAGGAAAACTAACAAACAATACTGCGGAAGAGACCAGGCAAATAAAACATGGTATGTTTATTTAATAAGCATACTTTAGTCAGCAGTTTGAAATTAGTACAAGCTCTGAAACACACCGGTCTAAGTCTATGTAGATCTGTGGAGTAGACTGGACACCACCACACGAAGATGTCAATGAGGCCAGCCAAAGAAGACTTGGCATAGTACATTTATAGAGAACTTCCAAGAATATGACACCATTTTGACTGGGATACAGAATGCAATGAATTGGGGCTGGTGGCAAATTCTTGCTACCTAATGTCCCACAAGGAATCAGACGAATGAAGTAAGCATTTTGTGCACTTGCACAAGTTTAAAGAATTCCACTCATTGACACTAATGCTGCGTAAAATCAAAAATGTTAACAAAGAACTGACAATCAATTCTTTGCTGAAGCTAAGAAGCCAAAACATAATACGTTAAATATTTGTTATCAATACATTAGTTTTCAGCTTGTGACTCGTATGAAACAAACTTGGCACTAGACTGAAATATGTAGTTATATTAGACATTTTACATCAAATGGCCACAGTGCATGCACATAACTGGCTCATGTGTCTGAACTTGATGCATTCTGGGAATGAAAGCCAAGTGTTGACAAGTGTTGACACTGAGGAGCTGCCAACGGGCCCCTGACCAAATTAGGACAGGATCCAAGACAACATTACATGTTTTTAAACTATTTCCAAACTAGTTTAGGAATATCCCAACACTTTGCTCAAACTTTTAAGATTCAAGAAGAGGATATAATTGTATTTCATCACAATCAATTGGCCAATTGTTACAGTTAGAATTCTACAATCAAATAGGGATTCCATTACAATCTTGAAGTTGTTCATCATTTTAATATTTTACCAATAATTATTAGCCTTGAGAATTAAAATACTTCTATTTCTATTCAATTTTCAGTGCCATTATCTTTTATTGCTGCCAAAGTACATTCATCTCATCATTGTTATTGACTATAAAGCTCAAATACAGCAAGTTGTGAAAACCAACATTTAATTGTATGCTACCAGAAGAGAGCATTCCTTTTTAAAAGGAATTTTAAGTTTTTGGTTCTGCATGTTTACTATTAGTCAGATTATTATTAATACTTGGTGTAATTTGTTATTCACTAAATTTAAAGTCAGAAACTGCCATCTTTAATCAAAATACTTCTCAAACTCAAGAACTACCAACACTTGTCAAGAGCTTTAAAAGCTGATGTTTTGAGACTACCCAGACCATACAACATATTGTGTACTGCCTAATCATTGACACCCTTATTCTCAATATTTCCTGAAGGATTGGCGGTGACATTTCATAGCTCTGTGCCACCATTATTTAATCACAAGGCCAGATGCTATCTATAGGTTACTCAGCAATCAGGAGCATTGAAACCAGAGACCAATCGAGAAAGTCATCTGGACTCTTACTCATTCAAAAGACACAAACTTAAACTGACAAATATTAAGAAAGATTTTGGTTTTCTGTATTTATCTAACACAACAGGAACCGTGTTCTTATGGTTTATGACAAAGTTGAGAAGTAATTTATTTTCTCAAAGGTTTATTTGGAATCCTCTTCCACAGGACGCAGTAGAGGCTCAGTTATTAAATATACGTAAGGATGAATTGAGCATATTTTTCACAAGAGAATCAAGGATTGCAGGGACAGCAAGAAAGTGCTGCTAAGGCCACAATTGGATAAGCCATTAATGTATTGAATAGTGAAGCCATCTCAAAGGGCTGAATGGCCTACTCCTGATTCTATTTCCTATGATCTTATGATGAAGAGACTCTGAACACTCTTGAACAGATGGGTATCATTCTGAGCTCATTTTTGTAGCTGCCTTAGACTACAACCTTCCAAAATCTCTTGTTCCTGAAACTCCGACCTCTTATGCAGTCTCCATTTCTGCTGCCTTTCCGTCAGTGATCTTATTTTCAACATTCTATGCTCAAAGCTCTGCAAAT
The DNA here is from genome assembly GCF_030684315.1 of Stegostoma tigrinum. Lineage (NCBI taxonomy): Eukaryota > Metazoa > Chordata > Chondrichthyes > Orectolobiformes > Stegostomatidae > Stegostoma > Stegostoma tigrinum. The sequence continues at coordinate 28,520,539 of NC_081355.1, forward strand.
TGTGATCTCAACCCCACTTCTTCACTCAAAAAACATCTCTTCCTCTCCTTGTAAATAAACATAATTTTTAGATCCCCTATCCTAATAGTTCCTTTGCTTTAATGTCAGTTTTGACTTGTACTCTTTTAAAGTGTTTTTACACATTTTACTATATTAAAAGGTGCTTATACAAGTGGAAGTTGTTATTGAATGTCTTGTCTTACATTAAACATCATAGATAACAGTGTATAATTTGTATCAATTCAAGTTTTTAGTATGCTTATTTTAAAATTAAGTCATGGAGCCATGTCTTTGGTTAATACATCTTAAGAATTTTAATTCAGCTTTCCCACTATTGGACTTGAAATATTAGAACATTATCATATCTCAAAATTTCAATAGATTAATATGCAGTGCATGCACAATTGCAGATATGGAAAAATCAAAAATATTGGAAACACCATAAAAAACTTGGCATTATTCGAGAGAATAGGGAAATTTTGTTACAGAATCATTATGGTGCAGTATGCCATTTAGGCCAACTCAGTGCCAATCTCTCAACTTTTCCTTTATCCCTACATATTATTTAAATGGAAACATTCATCCAATGCCATCTTTAATGCCTCAATTAATCCTGCCTCCACCACATCCCTAGAGTTTGTTTAACCCATCCCATACTCAACAAAACACCTTGCAAGGAACTCAGATGTAACGTTTTCAGTTACAGGTGCCACCTCTCTGCAGAACTGGTCTCTTTACTGCCCTAGGAACCTAAAGACCTCCCTCTTGCATCATTTTTCCAGACATGCATTCATCTGCATTATCGTGCTACTCCTGTACTCACTTATGTGAGACTGTGAGCAATCTGGAGATCACTACATTCACGATGTAACTTCCTAATTTTCTATCTAACTCTAAATTCCAGGCCCAAGTGCCCCTGCTGACCCATACCATTAGCACCAATGTGGACCAATATCTGTGGCTGTTTGTCCTCCCCAGAACAGTGCTGTTCCATGACATCCCTGGCCCTATCATTCTGGAGTCTAGTTGATATCCACAGAAATAACTGTATGATCTTAAAAAGAATCATTTTTCAGTAATACCCTTCTGGGTCACCTTTGGTACCAACAGGCTGGCCTCTTGCTGAACTGCTTCTCATCAATATTGAGAATGAAAGTCCAGTTACTGAGCAGAACCTCTGGGATTCTGGCGCTACCAGCTGGTTTCCCCCTTTACTCCTAGTAGTCACCCATTCTGTATGCTTGCCCCCAGTGTGCAGTACAGCCACCTGTCTGTTTGTACTATCCACATCGTGACCGTTCCAAAATGTGAAATTTATGTAGCCAATGACACTTTGGCACATGGACTTGGATCGGTCATAAGCAGCATCCATGCCTTAGGACAGATATTCCACTTCACTAAGCTGAGCTGCCCTCCCACAACTGAAAAGAATGTTACATATAGTAAATGTAATTAACTTCTCAACTAAAACCTGAAAACCAGTGGAAAATAGAAATTTTTTGCCCTGACAAATCAGTTCCCTCTCCAGCACCTACAGACCCTTTTCTTGCTGGTGCTAGTTTAAAAATAGTTTTTTCCCCCAGAATTACTGCAGTTGAAACAATTCCTAACAGTAGTCACTCAAAAAGCAAATTACAACTGTCCTGCAATATCATTCAGATATTTTCTCTGCTTGTGTGGTTTTATCTGTGAATTCTCTTGTACACTTTAAGGTGATTTGGGACTATCTTCAAGTCCTCCTCTTTGCCATCAGGAAATCAGCGAAGGGAAATTCAAGACGAGATCAGATTAAGGAGAGGAAAAGATAGAAATTGGAGACAAAGTCCATGACATTTTTCAGTTCCCGCAAAGAGCAGACAACAATACAGTCAATGCTCTGGAAAGAAAATAAAGCGACTAAAGGGGGACTGAAAAAAAAACATTCCACACATCCACAATGATTTGCATTACTGAGATTCATGCGGGTGTCCATAGCATCATTTTTTTTTAAAAATCCAGTGGAGTTAAGTTGCTTACAGTATAAACAGACTCAAATCAGTCAAAGGCATGCAGTGGTGGACTGGTTGGACCTCTGTTCACTGAATTAGTGCTCAGAAAATGGCTGGTAGAATATGAAGGTAAGCAATTTAGATGTGCATAGTGTACAGTAAGTAGTTGGGGGCCAGAAAACCATTTAAATAACATGCAGCCTCAGAGGAGTCACAAAGATGCTATACGACAGATGACCAAAAAAAAGTTGAGATAGAAGAAATAAGTTCAGTGGGAACAGAAACCAAGTACTAATTTAATGGTCGCAAATGCATAATGCAATTTTAAATGACAATGGCATACATGACAAATCTAATATGAAAGCGGGAAATATACATCAATTCTATCTTCTGTAGACAATACACCATAAGATTAGGGATCAGGCTATTTGGCCCAGACTTTGCTCCATCATTCAATCATGGTTGACAAGATTCTCAACCTTATCCTCCTGCTTTCTCCCTGTAACCCTTGATTCCATGACTAATTAAGCTCTCTCTGTCTTAAAGACATTCAATGGCTTGGCATCTACAGCCTTGTGACAATAAATTCCAGATTCACCACCTTCTAACTGAAGCAATTTCAGAGTTCTGAAGGGTCATTCCTTCACTCAGAGGCAAAGTCCTCAGCTTCAATCGCTCCTACCAGCAGAAATGTCATCTTTACATCCACTTTATCCAGGCTTTTCAGTATTATGTTAGTTTCAAATCAGATCTCCCCTCACCCTTCTAACCTTGGTTGCATATAGACTCACATCCTCAACTGTTCCTCATCACAAGCCCTTCAGCCCCAGGATCATTCTGGTAAACCTCCAAAGTCCAGCCTCAGATATAGGGCCCAAAAACTGCTCACTGTTCGAAATTTGGTCTGAGCAGTCCTAGACAGCCTCAGCAGAACATCTGTTCTTGAAATGAATTCTAACATTGTATTTGCCTTCCTAACCTAGCAACTGAAACATGTTAACCTTAAGAGAATCCTGAACAAGGAATCCCAAGTCCGTTTGTGCTTCGGATTTCCAAAGTCTTCCCCTCCCATTTGGGGAAGTTCATGCCTCTGAACTTACCACTAAACTACACTTAATTCCATCTGCTACTTCTTTGCTCACCCTCTTAGCCAGGCAGTCATTCTTCAGGACCCCCACTTCCAACACTACCGTCCCTCCACCTGCCTGATCTGCAAACTTGCCCATCCAGCTTGTTAATGTATAACATAACTAGTTGAGGACCCACACTGATTGCTGTGGAACTCCACTAATCACTGGCTGATACAAAGATAAAAGGCCATGATAGTCTTTTTCAGGATATTTCATTACCTTTGCAATTCATGGATTCCCCAGATTTTCCCTCCACCTCCACTTGCCAGCAATTTTCCTCCATGGCGTTGCTTTGCATACTTCATCATCCGGCAGTTTCATACATCACATGAATGCCGTATCAAGATTTGCTTCCTTCCCTTTACGTATTATTGGAAAGTATTAATGCTATAGTGACCCTTTAGCAGAGCCAAATGAATTTTAAATTGCTAGATACATTGTTATGCTCCAGAACATCACCACAACTGGTTCATCAGATTTATTCCTGAAGACAAGCAATTTTTTTAAAAAGTATTTATTAGTAGGAAACTTAAACGTGCCATGTGTTTCTGTTTAATTAAAAGAAACACTTTCTTACAGGGTAGGTGACATGACCATTTTAGTCTGTCAAATAGAAAGTTATTCAATATCAAACACCAAGAAGAAAAACACTTTATAAAAAGTAATTTATTACACAAAATGGTGTATACACTAAAATGAGAACTAAAAGCATAAATTCTTAAATATACATCTTCCTGAAACGCATTTACATGCCAAAAGACAAAACCGTGTCCATCAATTTTGACTACCTATTATTGTTCCTGGCACAAAAAAAGGAATATTTTAAACATGCATTTAACGAAATATGCATGAAACATTCCACAAGACCATTCATACTCAAGACCAGGATGGCAGTTCATATAACTGGCAGTTTTTGCAGCACTGTATGCAGGGGAAATAAGTCTCCCTCCCCTTTGGTGTCAGCAGCTTTCTAAGCAGTCTGGAATATGATATATCTAATCATCTTTATCAGACACTACTGCGGAATTCTCATTGAGATATGTGCCTTCTGTAGCCTGCTCCGACTCAGCTTCCTGCTCCGACTCAGCTTCCTGCTCCGACTCAGCTTCCTGCTCCGACTCAGCTTCCTGCTCCGACTCAGCTTCCTGCTCCGACTCAGCTTCCTGCTCCGACTCAGCTTCCTGCTCATCAGCACCTTGTGCCGTTAGCTTCTATTTGAAATTATAGAAAAATGGATAGTCAGAATAAAAGAAATTTAGTCAAACTAAATTAGAACTCTACTTAATAGAATACCCAATCACGCTTGCAGTCTCAATTAAGCAAGTACTGCAACTTTTTAGGAACTTGCTGATGACCAGGGAAGAGTTAACTATTCAATCTGGCACAATTAACATTTCAAAGTAAAATTATTTGTACACAACCTTGCATTTATCAGGATGTCTACATAAGACTCAATAATTAAAACCATCATACAATTAACTGCGGTTTAAGCATTCATGCAGTTGCAAAATGTTGGAATAAATCAGTACAAGATTAGATGTATTACTGGATAAGTTATCTAATGGACAGCACAGAAATGTTCAAATACACCATAACAGTTGGATAATTCAGTTAGTAAAATAAATCTGGAATAAACCAGTGATTAATGGGACTATGAGCCTAATAATGGCTGTGAAATTTGAGCTGCTTCACCAATGGCATAAATGGTATTAACAGAAGACTATTAATCCAGAAACTCAGTTAATGTTCTAAGGGCCTGGGTTCAAATCCTGCTAATGGCTCATGAACAGTAGCATAACCTGTAATCTCAAGATGTCCCTCACTTTTTCCTGTGAGCTGGATGGTAATGATAAACACTGGTTCAATGAGGACTGCATATATGTATTGAGCTTCAGCAACATAAAAGATCAGTGCAAACCCCTGTAAAGTGAAAATGCAGGCAATATGGTATAATAAAAAAACAGAAGTAGGAGCTCTAAAAGAAGCTATACAAAATCACTAAACCAACAGACCAGATCAAGACTCTGCAGTCTTACTATAGTTGTACATGGAAACAGAGTTTAATAACCAGATCTATTAATACCTCAACTTTCAATGATGGCAAGAACAAGACATGCAACCAGCCAATAGTTCAGAATGTGGCCAACTTTAGATTCCCATCACAATCTGAAGTCTTAAAACAAATTCAATACTCTATGTTGAATGCACCAAATAATGCAAATACACTTTCCATTCTGAAGGAGTCATAATAGACTCTAAACATTGCCACTGTTTCTCTCTCCACAAATGCTACTAGATGTGCTTAGTTTCTCCAGCATTGGTTGTTTCAGATTTCCAGCAGAGTATTTAGCTTTTATTCAGTGCAGAAAATAATCTAGCTATAGTGCTGGAGATAACCAGAGGGACAACTAATTCTGTCATTAACAAGGTGTAGAGGTGAATGAACACAGCAGCCGTGCAGTATCAGAGGAGCAGGAAAGCTGACATTTTGGGTCCAGACCCTTCTTCAGAAATGTCAGCTTTCCTGCTCCTCTGATGCTGCATGGCCTGCTGTTTTCATCCAGCTCTACAACTTATTATCGCAGACTCCCCAGCACTGACAGTTCCTACTATCTCTAATTCTGCAGTTAACTGTTTCTAGACAGCTTCAACCCTGGTCTTCACGAGACAGCTTAGAGAACTCCACACAAAAGACAGGAAATATCCAAATTAACTAACTATCACCCAGATTTTTTTTTAGTAAGAAATATTTACATGGAGGCGATTAAACAAATTGTCTGCAGTGCCAGCAAACCAGCACTGATGGTCAGTGTGGATTTTATGAGGACTATACAGCTTTAGTATTTCATTAAGCTTTGATCCAAAGCTGACAAAGGAATTCCAAAGAAACTGAGTCAACTTATTGCTTTGACAAGATAATGTTTTGACATTTTTTAAAAATTTGTTCATGGGATATGGGCATTGCTAGCTGGCTGGACCAGCATTTACTGCTTATCGCTAATTGCCCAGAGGGCAGTTCAAAGTCAACCACAGTGCTGTAGGTCTGGAGTCACACGTAAGCCAGACCAGGTAAGAATGGCAGATTTCCTTCCCGAAAGGACTTAGTGAACTACGTGGGTTTTCCCTAATAATCAGCAACAGTTTCATGGTCATTAGATTCTAAATTCTACCATCCCTCGCAGCAGGATTTGAACCCAGGTGTCCCCAGAACATTACCTCAGTCTCTTGGATTAATAGTCCCAAGGGTGTGGCATCAAGACATCTGAGTAAAACTGAAGTCAAATATACAATTCAGGGGAAAACTGTAGATCAAATGGACTTTTAAACCTGCTTCACCATTTGAAGGTGGTCATGACTGATACAATGTAGCTTCCACTCCACTTTTCTGCTTAGCCACTATATTCTGATGCCTAGCTAGTTAAGAATCTGACTGTTTGATAGTTCTCTGGGGAAATGAGCTTCATAGACTTGCAACCCTCAAAAAAAAAAAATTTCAACCATACCCTAAATGGAATTTTCTTTATTTTAAACTGCACTCCCTAGTTCTTGCCTATTCCACGAGGCAAAACATGCTGACAGTGTCTAGTCACATCAGGATATTACGTTTCAATAATTCTTTTCAAACACTAAACAGACCATAATCTTTCGTACGACGTGTTCTTCATCCTAGGAGGGAGTCAACAGAACCTCTTCTGAACAGTTGAATACATGCATACCACTTCAAGAAAGAGACCAGAAGCGTACACACAGTAATCCACTTATGGTTTTACCAATACCAAATTTCCTAAATGGCATTCCACATATCCTTATGCCATTAGCCCAGGTCCGGACTCCCTAGTCATCAGGAATACCGTTCCTGCATTTACCCTGCTATATCCATTGTATGTGATATCAAATGATACTTCACTTGTTAAAAACAAAGCAGTTTAATAGCGTTAAGATAAAGTTCAGCGGTAACCATATTTAGACTTCAACTTCAGGTGAAATGACGAAGATGACAAAAGAAGCTACAAATTCTTGTCGTCACAAAGGGACTTAAGATTACACTTGGGTCACTGAGACTGAAAAAAAAACAGTAACTAGATCATCACTTGCCCCACACAGGATGTCTTCTCACCTCAATCAGATCAGCCATATACTGCACATGCTCTGCCAACTCTGTAAGCTCCTGGTTCTCTTTCTGTAATTTCAAAATGTCTTCATCTTTATGTTCAATTTCTTTATTCAGCTGCAGGGAATGTTCAAAAGCTCACATACCAAACAATTTCAGGTTTAGTGTTAATTTGAAATAACGACCTACAAAAACGTAACAATAGTACCTACTCTTTCATTTTCTTGTAAAACCTTGAACAGGGCTTTCCTTCGCTGCTCTGCCAATTCCTTCCAGTACATAGAACTTGGATTAGCTATAAAAGATTAACAGGACGGTTGGCTAAACAAGAATTTAAATGCACCGTGCAGTGTTAAAAACCTTATTTAACAGCTTTGGAAAATTAAGTATACCTTTTACAAGAAGTTGATATGCTTCTTTTGTCATGGCTTGGCTTTCAGAATTCTCATCACTGCATTCCGTGGTGTCTTGAGCAATCTGTGTGCGCGATTTCTTGCAGCTCTTTGGTTGATCGTCATTCCAGTGTTTTCTTTTGGGAGAGTGCTTGCATGACTGCAAGAGGAATGCAAACTACTACACTGCATCTAGTACTTTTACTACCAAAACAATTCAGACAAGCAAAATATACATGAAATATTTAAACTGAAATAAAGCATTTCCAAATTTGTACACTTAAAAACCTTTGGACAGCTAAAGATCATAACATTGAAAAGGTTCTCAGTCTCTGCTACATAATTATATTCTAAGAAAGTTAGCAAACAAATTGACCATTTAAAAAAAAGGGCATAAAATTCTCTGGTAGAGACACTGGTGCATCAATGAAGCTATGTATTTCTCAGAAATAAAGCCTGAACATGCAACAGACTTGGGCTTCCCAGACTATGGGTAGCAGATTCAAGGTGGCTCCAACATGCAACGATTCTGCACAAGCTCCCTACAGCAGGTCTTATTCTTGCATATCTTAATCATTCTGTTCTTTTAAACCCCAATTCTGTCTGTTGCACCTTCTCTGCAGTCATAGCACTACTTGCTGCTCTGGTCTATTATCATCATGTACTTTGTGTGGTATGATCTGCCCATACTGCACGCAAAAAAAAAAATTTTCACTGTACCTAGGTGTAAAGTATTTGCTAAGAAAATTGCATTCTGGAAAATGCGGAAGTTGAACTTAGCCTTTTCCTCTATTTTTCAAATCTCTCAAAAATGACACTGAAAATTGTCCCAGTGATTCACCATCATGGCTGCCTGGAGACACACTTTTCATCCTCCCTCCTACATTTTAATATCAGCCTGGATTTGTATGCAACTGAAATCAAGCACTTCATTAACATTTCACAGGCTCAAAATTTACAAAACCACTTTCTAGATTATATCTAACAGAAATGTGTTTTGGCAAAGAGTGACCAGCCTAACATCCTGTAGCCAGTATGCATTTAACAAAACCTTGCAGATAGCACATCAATATTATGATTTGATGTAAACCAAGGTCAGCCTTTAATCCAGTTGAAACATGGATTATCAAATAGTCAGCCAGATTTTGTCACAGCATGCATGCCCATGTCTCTTAAAAGGGCACTGGCTGTTCCCAAATAAATTTATTCACAGTAGCAAGGTTTTTGCAAATGCTGCATTGTTTCATTTTAATGGAGATTACAATAATGAAGGTTTTTATACTGCTGTTTTAACATGGACTACACTAGTTAAGGTTATTGTAACACTGTTGCTCTGACATGGAGGTTTGACAATTTTCAATCCAACAATTGGGGGCTCACAGGGATCCAAGTTTTGGGAAGCACTGCAAGAAAGTTTTAAATCTAATTTAATGTTAAAAGTTAGTCACATACTTTAACAGCCTGTGACATTCTGCAAGATGGAGTTACTGAGCCTGGCTATGCTCAATCAGTACTTTAGATGCCGCAAAGTCATTGGCACAGTTCAGTCACATCTAACTTCAAGAAAAGTTGTACTGAAATTGGAGAATTTTTAATTAAAAAATTTACTGGGATGTAAAAGTGAAAAGATTGTGCTTTTATACATTATGCAAACTAAATTATTAAGATTTCAAAGTTCATTGCACACTTTCCCTTTTGATCTGGGCAAGCCTAATTTAAACAAACAGGTGACAATTAACAGTTTTGTATGCCAAAGATTCTACATCAGATCATTTCTCTGAAAAAAAAATTCAATTACATCAACTACTGAACCAGCTGAACAATTAACCCACCAAACCTGAACAAGGCAAGTGGTGGAAATTTAAATAACATTTACCTCATTTAGCCTGCCAACAAGTTGATCTGAAGTAGCAAGCGGCTGAATCACTTGTAAAGTTCGTCTCACTGTTGTGTTACTTATAGCTCTGCTCGTAAAGAAACGCTGAATGGAGATGGGAAGGAAATTAAAAATATTAACAGTTAAGTTTGAAGACTGTATTCAAAAGTCTATATCATAGAATGTTTGCAGAACTTAGATAAATGAAGTCATGTTTAATTGTACATCATTTCCTATTTCTCGCTGGTTATTTGAAAGACTCATTATTGGCGAGTGCACCTTTGCCACTGCAGCCTGACAAGCACAAATTCCTTGGTCACACAGTGAAAACGCAGTGGAAAAATAAGGAGACACCAAAAATTCCACTTTTAGTTTCTATTAAAATTACCCATATTTCAACAAGGAAACTTGTACCTACTGTATTGCAAAGGGTTCACATCTCAAGAAGTGCTACAGACCTAATACAGCAGAGTTCCCAGTTTCTGAACACAATTTACAGCATTCTCTCATACAGGAATAACACTTTACAAAATCGACATACGAACATTTCTCATTTTGTGAATGGCTACTTTTTATTGTTTTGCAGTGTTCCAACTTGGGTACTGATCAATTTGTAAATGGACTCAAGAACTGAACCCATTTGCAACCTGAGGACTGTCCGTACTTAGTAAGCAAATGGGGCAGCCACTTTGTACTTAAGATCCTTGAAACAAGTTGTAATTAAAAATCAGCACATCAGTTGAGGTCTGCAGCACAGGTAGTGTCCCTACCTCTTGATGAAATCCCACCTGCCACCAAGGTGTTCACAACGCATCCAAAAAAAAAATCAGCACATCAAGTACATAGCAGAACAGGTCTATCAACTTAAATGGTCAATGCTGACATTAATATTCCACACAAGCCTCCTCTAAACCTATTTTATCCAACACTACCTTTACACCCTATTTCTTTCTCCCTTCAGTAGTTGTCCAGCTCCCCCTTAAAACCATTAACTGCATTTCTCCCAAGTTCCTCATTGGATTTGAGTGACCATCTTCATGAAGTTGAACACGAGGAATATTCCAGGAAATTACGTGTCAGTCTAATCTCTGCGATGTTGAAGTTATAAGGTTGCTGAGACACAAATTACATCTGCACTTGAAGACATGGATTCATCAAAAATGGTCAGTTTCATTTTTTAAGGAAAAGTTGTATTTGACAAATTTGAATTTTTTTTTTGATGTAACCAGGATCAGTGATGAGGGAATTCCGAATTTACCAAGGCTTTTGATAACAGCTTCCAGTGCAGATTGGTCAAAGTAAGAACCTGTAAGATCCAAGGCAAAGTAACACATTGGATTCAAAACTGGCTGAGAAGCAGGAAGCAAATGTTGTTGGTCGAGGGATGTATGTATGACTGGAAGTCTGTTTCAGGGTTTCTGCACTGTGAAGCCCTTGCTGTTTGCGGCATACAATATGGACATAAACACATGGGATTATGATCAGAAGTTCATGGATGACGCAAAATTGGCATGGTGGTAAATAGCGAGCAGATTATCAATGGACTGGTCAGTTGGGCAAAGCAGTGCCAAAATGTAGTTTGACCAGAACATAGGGGGTAATGCAGGGGTGCCAACAAGGCAAGGAGTTCCTCTATGAATGATAGGACCCTGTACCGGAGACCACAGGACCTGTGTACTTATCCACAGATCCCAGAAAATAGTAGAGAAAAAAAAGAGAGATGGTGGCACAGTAGCTCAATGGTCAGCGCTGCTGCCTCAGTGCCAGGGATCTGGGTTTGATTCCACCCTCAGGTGACTGTCTGTGTGAAGTTTCCACATTCTCCCCGTGTCTGTGTGGGCTTCCTCCACGTGCTCCAGTTTCCTACCACAGTCCAAAGATGTGCAGGCTAAGCAGATTGGCCATGCTAAATTGGCCATAGTGTTAAGGGATGTGTAGATTAGGTGGGTTATAGGGGAATGGGTCTGGGTGGGATGCTCTGAGGGTCAGTATGGACTTGATTCCAAAGGGGCTGTTTCCACCCTGCAAAGATATGATAACGAAGACGATGAGAATAACAATAACAATAGTAATAATAAAAAAAATAAACTGGCAAACGGAATAGTCTTGCCTTTAACAACCGAGACAGAATACAAGAGCAAGGAGGTTATGCTGGAATTGAACAAAATACTGGTGAGGCCACATTTGGAGTAATGCATGCAGTTGTGGTCACCACATTGTAGGAAGGATGTAACTGTACTACCGAGGGCATCACAGGATTTACCAGGATGCTGGAGGGCTTGAGCCAGGAGGAAAGTTTGGATTGACTGGTGTCGTCTTCCTTGGAACAATGAGACTTGAGCAAAGATTTGATAGAAATGTAAAGATTATAACATGCAGTCAGCACAGTTTTCATCAGCAAGGGTGTCTTTCCCCAGCTGGTGATAAAAGCCTCGTGCTCACTGCTTGAAAAGGTGGCTGAATCAAAAATTCTCAACAATTAAGCAGTATTGGGATATTGGTTTGTACTGTCAATTCCTCCAAGGTAATGGATCAAAAGCTGAAATATGCGATTTATGTGGTCATGTGTTCAAACATCTGATGGGCTGAATGACCTCTTTCTGTTCTGTAAATGTCTACAAGTTAGAGCATGCAGGAAAGGAACAGGATAAATAGGAATAAGCCAGGTGTATAACAATACTGTTTTTCAAACTTGGTATGGTTACATTCCTGTGAAATGTGTACGAGCAGGGTACCAAGCTGTGACAAGATATCTATTTTAGTATACCACAATATGTTTAAATGTTAATCTATGATATGCCAGTCAGCTCTGGGTACGTCCAAATGCCATACTTAACAAAGCATGGCAAAAAATGAAGTTTTCTAATATTAAACCAAATTTATAATCAAGTCTCAAAATGTACCAAAAATACACTTAAAATATTCCTAAAGCAATTAGTATTGCTCTAATCTAACCAGATGTTTTGTGGTATAGAATCCCTGCCTCTGGAGCAAAAGGTTCAGTTTCAAATCCTACTCTCAAACTGGATGGCAAGGGGTGCTTGCAACATGATTGAGGATCAATTTATAAATCTTTTCAACGTGTCATCCGTGAGTTCACAGAATCCCTACTGTGTAGAAGCAGGCCATTCAGCCCAATGACTCTACACTGATCCTTTAAAGAGCATCCCATTCAGAATCACTCCCCTACCTTGTTCTTATGATCCTGCATTTCCTGTGATTGACACCCCTAGCTCTCACATCTCTGAACTGTGGAGGAATCTGGAGCACCCAGAGGAAATCCACATTTACAGTCAACCAAGGCTCAAAGTGAACCCAGATCCCCATTGCTGACCACTTAGCCACCATTGTACCCCCTTCAATTCTAAGGACTGAACAGATTCCTATCAGCCACTTAACAAAAAGAAACTGGACATCATTGTGACGTGTGTATTGTAGTCAGAAACTGAATAGCAAAGTGAATGCTCTATGATCTCGTGTGAAGCTGGTTAGCTCAAATTCATGACAACAGCTAGGATGTGGATTAATCTTCTGCTAAAATAATATTGGGTCTTCTCTACTTGCCCTACCCATGTGGGTACCGTGCCAGGCCTACATTTGGACTGAAAACTTGTGGGGGGGAAAAAAATCCAGTCATACAATTCTACATGAAGTGCAACACTACTAAACACTTAGCAATATGGAAACTACAATGAATTCAGCTAGTTTAAAGCTGAACACTTACCATAAAATGATGGCAGTTGATCCTTTTCTACATTACAGTCATACGTTGCAATTAAAGTGCAAGGCTAGGCCATTTAGCCCAACAGATCCAATTGCACCAGAACACTCTTCCTACCCGACTTCATTTCATCCCTGTTGCTTTCATTTGTACATTTAATGCCCCATTGAATCACAGTTCCAAATGGTTTCAAAATAAAAACCTCCATTCAGCTAGCTAAATTTCACAAACCCCAGCTTAATTGTATTAAAACAACCTTCACATCAGCAGAGTACAAAACCTGATTTCACTGGTCCAAGACATATATTGCAGCACATTAACCCCAACTCTTGAAGAGGGCAGATTGAGTAATTCTGGTCTGGACTGAGGGCTAAGTTTATCACTTGACCCTAGTACAAATAGCTTTTATTGACTGAAGTTGGAATCCATTAATTTTCCCTAATGATTAATTAAACTTCCACCATAAAAAAAACTAACAAAGGTAGATTAAAAGGCATGATTAGGATTGATGCAAGTTGTACTCATGCATTACAGTGCAAGCGTGGGAAAATAATTTATACTGTACTGCGTACGTGTAGCAATAGAATTCCCACGGTAAAGCTGTTTCAATACAGATTATGATTCCTGTGCTGGACACACCTTACTAAGCGTGGGAAAGTGCTACACAATAGATTACAGACATCATTAAAGATTAAACCATGCAGATTAGTTATTTTTCTCAAGGTGAATATATGCCAACAAATGCTGTTTCAGCAGTTAACCATCACTTATAAAACAGAACCTGGAGTACAATAACCTTGAAGTAGTACATATTTTGTAAGTTTTGTACATGTTACGCTAGATTGACCTTTGAAAAGTTTACATTTCATTTCAGCCTTTCATTGCACATCTAAATTTAACTAGTGGCAAATTTTTAGGTGAACTAAAATGAAGCTTGTTACTAATATTCACTGTATTGGTTTGCTAATCAAAAACACTTCATAATACCCTTCATTTCCAAAGGCCAAGCTGTCTTCCTGGAATCTATGTAGATTCTTTAAGATACACTGTTGCTGCTCCCAATTTGGGCTTACCTTTATGGTTTGAGGACGCTTATTGGCATCACGTCTGTGCCTCATATTGGTGGCCATTGTTAGAACTGCAGGTGTGACAGGAAGGAAGACAAAACAAATTTAAGCAAGTCGGTCAAAAACAGCAACTATAGAACAGTCTAGAAAATACTCCAAATGCTTGTGCCTTAAAAAAATTATACCACCTTGACAAACAGTATAAAAAAAGAGATGGCTGGCCAGCCATCTCCAAGGTTTTGTTTTACCATACCTCTTAATGCAGAGGGATCTGGATGTCCTCTTGCACAAGTTATTGGTTAGTATGCAGGTACAGCAAGTAGCTAGGAAAGCTAATAGAATGTTATCACTTATTACAGGGGATTTGAATGCAAAAGTAGGGAAGTCATACCTCAGTTATGCAGGGCACCAGTAATACTGCATCGGGAGTACTGTGCACAGTATTGGTCACCTTATTTAAAGAAATATGCTGCAAGCAGGTCAGAAGTTTACTAGACTAACATCTTGGATGAGGGATTGTCTTTGAGGAACAAATCACGCAGACTAAGCTTGTATGCGCTGAATTTTAGTAGCCTGAGGTGACTTGATTGTAACGAGATCCTGAATGGTCTTGGCAGGATAGATGAAACAGGTGAAGAGATTTTCTCATGGGAGAATCTGAAACTAGGGTTCACTGTTTTATAATCACGATTACTCATTTAAAAACAGAGATAAGGCGGCTTTTTTCATTTTCCCCAGGAGGTAATGAACTTTTAGAACACTCTTTCTACTGCCTTTACAGCAAGGGAGTTCTTGAATATTTTTAAAATCAGAAGTAGACAGATTTTTGTTAAGCAAGGGAGCAACAGGTTCAGGTTAGGGAGGAACGTAAATTAACATTTTGGTACGGTCATGGTGTCCTATTTTCAGACATAAGCCTGCTCCATTATACAATCAGATGCACCATGACCTTCTTGGAATGTTGAAATACTAAAATCGGACATGAACTGAAACTTCTGACCTAGAGCTACACACACTATTAGGGCATGACTAACATTTTATATGATTTCACGAAAAACCCAGAAAATGATTATGTTTGAGAATTTTAGGGCAAGATTTTCCAAATGAAATTCAGAGCTCCTGCTTATCAAGTCCATCCTTGATTTTAAAAGGCACACTTCGACCAGTTTTCACACCTTGGAAACATTATGCTAGCTAACTATCAAAAGAGGCCACGATAAGTCAACCTTTTACTGAAAAGTCTGAAATGCGAGTATGGGAAAAATTCAAGGAATATCTTACACCATAATAAAATCAACAAGACTGCAATGATTACAAACAAGGAAATCCAGTATTCTAAAATTAAGCCACGGAAAAGATATGCTTATTTTAGTTTGTGAAAAGATGTAGAACTGCTCAGTGGCTTTTGTGCACCGAGAAAGCAGGTTTTGAAAAACTAGTACAGTTTGAAATTGATGAATGGCCCTTATTTCAAGCACTATGCAATCATCCCCAAAGTTTATAGGTTCAATGTACCATTTTAAAGGATACTCCAGTGGACTGGAACACCACTGTACTACTTCTCAGGCTTGGGTTTCAACTCAGCCAAAGATAATCAGCGGAAGGGTCACAAAATTGCTTCAGGCAATCTTGTACCAGGTGGCAGCAACTAAGTTCAGAGCCGGGATCTAATGTACTGCAATTTGACACTAATTACTCAGCTTTTCACGTAGTGACTACTACAATGGCTGACAAAAGCTGAAATGCTACACAGGTCAAAAGAAATAAAGTGTTGGTGTAGAGATGACAGCACATTGTTTGGTCAGAATAAGAGCAGCTTTGTCCTCATCACACTACTTGACGAGCAGATCAGCTCACAGTACTAACCTTTACTTTCCCATTGTGGAACATTTAAAAAGGGGGCTCAAGTCTTTTTTCCTTTAAAAAGTCTGCAGACAAATATTTTGTACTAGTCATGCACCAGAATCTGTACATTGGACTTAACTTTAACTGTCTCCCATGGAATATTACCTATTTTGACAGAACTGCCTTCTTTAAAAAAAGGTGAAAATCAGGAAGGCTGAAAAAAAAGAGCATTAACCCTCAACTGGTAGGTTTGCTACACTCCAATAAGCTGACAGCACCTAAATTATTCTTACCTAACCTGTCTAAAAACAAACACTCATTTAAGGATTGACATTTAATATTACTACTGCACCAGACACTGCATATAAGCACCATTGATACGTAAGCCATTTCACAAAAAGGAAGGAGACTGCAGTCGTGTGATGTATGGAAACTGATCAAATGTTCCCTATAGCTACCATAACTAACATTCCCATAGGAGTTCTTCAATCCATTCTACTCCAATAGTTTCCATGCTTCCCATCAATCACATTTGCCTACACTGCACCTCGATCCACGCTATTTAGCAGGACAGCTTTGCCCTGATTGTAAAATAAAACCTCCATGGCATTTTCTCCTCAAAAAACAAATATAAACCCCTAAATGAGTTTATGAATAGAAACAAACCAGTCAGCCTTCTCCATCATTAAGTAGTCACGGCTGATCGCAAACTATCCCAAAGCCCTCTGCAATAGATCTCTATCCCTACATAAATAAAAATGCCGTTTAAACAGCTAACAAATTCATCATTCGTGGATGCACAGATCCATTTCACAATAACTCACCGCTTTCAACAGGACAACAGCCTACCTCTGTCTTTAAGTGTCACGATGTAATATACAACCATAGACCAGAACTTGGTCTTGGCTGCCTAGTGCTGGTGGGTACTTAACGAAGCACAAGACATCAATCTTAGAGGCACGACTAATTACTTCAGATGACTCACCCCTCCCAACATCTCCCCCCCGCTTCATGCCATCAGCAGGTATCCACGCTGTTTTACCGCCGGCTGGGGGTGGTGGGGAAAAGGAACTCCCTAATCAGGAAATAAAAGTACTGGCAGATTTCGATCCAGGATTCTGAGTAGAGACAGTTCCCCTCCTGCTCTTTCTGAGTGGGTGGCTGGGGGTGTAAGAGACCAACTCGCCCCACACAGTGAGCGGCGACAGGCCACTTAAGGGGAAAGTCCCGAGGCACTCGGAACAGGACTGCGCACCTCAACTGCTACAATATTTTGGTAATACAGTCCCCAATAACTCACCTCCAGTCGGTGTGTATGTGTGTTTCCCCCCACCGGGGCGGGGGGCGTGTATGTGTATGGACGTATATAACGCAGACACACCACTCCCTGGATCAGACACTAACCGCCCGCCACGAGCTCTCGCTCACCCTCTCCCTCCGGGTATTTTTTTTGCCGCCTTGGGCTCGAGGTTAAAATAAACCCCTGCGTCACGTGACAGGGGCCGGCGCCGCGAAAGGCTTTCTGGGTGCGCTGTGTCCGCGACACAAAAACAAAACAAAATCTAAAAGGCAAACAAGAGAGCAAACAGCGTTGTGCTGCATAAATTGTGCGTTATTTAAAACATGAGGTCAACCCGCTGTGGAGGGAAAGAACAGCAGGGCGGGGGCGCCGCCGTCACGTGACCTACCCCAACTCCCAGCCGCATTTCAGAGCTCCAGCCGTGCAGTGGGAGTGACAGAACTAAGGACGTTGTCTACAGGAAATAGTGCAAAATGGGACAGTCGTTCTTATTTAAGGCTTATCCACGCAACTCTATTCTTTTCTCTTCTGTGTTTAGTTAGCCTCCCTTTATATGCATGTGTACTAATTTCTTCAACCGCCTCGTGGCAGTAAGTTCCACGTTCTTGTGATACTGAGAGTAACCGGTTTCGTCCGCGTTGCTTTTTCTTGGTCACTGCTTATCTGGTACCTCAAAATTCTGGAATTCCCTCAATTCCAGTATCCTCCGCTTTCCTACCCCACCACCACCAAATAAAACACCCTAATCTCCATGACCCACTGACCACTACATATTCTCTTACCTCACGTTGAATCATCCAATTTCTACAATAGTTTCAGCGATAGTGGGAACTGCAGATGCTGGAGAATCTGAGATAACAAGGTGTAGAGCTGGATGAGCACAGTTGGCCAAACAGCATCAGAGGAGCAGGAAAGCTGACGTTTCGGGCCTAGACCCTTCTTTCTGCGCGGCTTGGAGTTTCCTTAAGTGATAACGAAATACAAATATGAACACGATGCCGCACGCAGCAAAACTTCATTAGGTTATTTTCTGAAGGGTCTAGGCCCGAAACGTCAGCCTTCCTGCTCCTCTGTTGCTGTGTTCATCCAGCTCTACACCTCGTTATCTCTATTTCTATAATAGCCTATTCTACTTTTTAGGAAAACAATTCATCGGCTGGAAAGCGGCTTGGAGTTTCCTTAAGTAATAACGGAAATACAAATATGAATACTATGTCACACGCAACAAAACTTCGTTAGATTGTTTTCGCACAATAAACTCTTAAACGCCATCGGCATAGAATCTTTAATTCCCCAAATCTCTTTTAATGCAGACTCTCCCCTACATCCTCCTTCCCTTTTGAAATGCTTGGTCGCCTGTAGTCCCCTGCCCAAAAGTTATCAAGCCTCAGCTGTGTTCTGAGGAAAGGTCACCGGACCCGAAACGTTAACTTTTTTTTCTTCACAGATGCTCCAGGCCTGCTGTGGTTTTCCAGCAACTTTGTTTTTGTTCTCAAGCCTCAGCTCTTTTAATCCGACGATGAAATAATTTGAGTGCAAGATAATTTTTCTTTTCTGAATGATAGTATCAGTATATAACAGCATGTGCTAGGAAAGTCACTGTTTTCCATTTCCTTCTAAGTGGCTTCTATTTACGTGTATCACTAGCCAAACGAAACAGTACTACTCAGGAGAATGTTGAAGCAGAAAAGTCACGGCTCGAGGTGGGGGTGGGGAGGGGTGAACGAGGCACGTGATACAGCATGACGCAGGGAGAGACATGTTTACATCAATTAAAAGTAAACTCGATTTTAGAAAGCTCTAATCATAATACAAGGTGTTGATGTTCATAAGCCAACATAACATGACAGGTTGAAAAATGTGATTTCTGAAAATAAACTATTTTTGGGGATGAGCGGGGTTGTGACGTCATTGCAGCCATCTTGCCTGGAGAGGCGGTGGTGGTGGAGGTGGCGGAGCGGTGTTGGGTGTGAGACCGGGAGTAGTGGCCTGCCCGAGCTGACAGCAAGTAGCAGAGACGGGGAGAGACTGAAAACAGAAAGGGCTGCTGCTTGATTGATGAAGGAGCGGGCTCGGGCTCGGGCTCGATAGCTGGGCATTGAGAAGGGAGGGAGTGGGAAATCCAGCCCGAGGCAGGCTGTGGTAGCCGAGGGCAAGGCCGCTTCTTTGTGCGGTTTTCTCAAACCAGTAGCCCGCTTTTTAAGACTATGGGTGACCGAGAGCGCAGAGAGCGCGATTCGCTCACACTGACGGGCTTAACCGGGTTTGTGGTCTCGTCTTGACATGGGCGGAGAGTGACATTGAACGTTGGTTTGCAATATATATATATATAAAAAATTATATATATGTTAAACATAAACAGCTTAGGAAAGTTGGGAAAAGAGAAAACCAAAACAAAAAAAGGAAACAACAGAAGCTCGACATCTGAGTGCACAGATCTGAAGGAACAAACATGATAAATGATTTAATTTTTTTTGTTTTGTTTTTCAGTGCAGGGAAATGTCAGGAAACGGGGTAAAGGTTTGCCACCATGGTGTTGATTGAATTTGTCTGTTTGATAAAATTAGAAATGCCTTTTGCTTGGATTTTTGTTTGTTTGTGCCCAGGTGCCAGTGAGCAGCGCCATGTAATTGATGTGCCACTGCAATCCTCCTCTTTCCCTTTTATTGTCAGACCTTAAAACAACTAAAAACCTAGTCCAATATGTTTGAAGACAGCCATGTTAGAGGCTGTAGGTAGAGATTTCAGGCTGACTTTTGTGTAAAAAGGCAAAATCCTGGCTTACGTGTAAACATGAGATCTGACTACATCATTTCTGTGTCATCTTTGGGCACATGCAGATTACAGTTAGGTGTCTAATTTGTTGGTTAGATTCATTGGCATCCATCATTGTAAACTAGTTTTAGTTGAACAGGTTCAAATCTAGCATAATTTGGATTGCTTTGGTTTGTAGGTTTTATTAATGTGAATTTAAAAAAAACAGTCTTATTCCCTGCACTCATGAAACCATGTATATATAGGGACTGTTATCATGATTGGACTCTGGCCTACATTTATCCTAAGTTTTTGCACAACACAGTTTTAGACTTTCTGGTCTAGTAGTTGTGGTAGAATTTTTTTTTCAGTTAGCACTACCAGACTTGTTTGTTCTGTTGCGCTGTTTTCTTTTGAGAGAAGTTGCCCCTGCTAGATTTTGTCAGTTTCTGCTAAGCTAGAAACAGGGTTGCCACTCATCCAAACAAAATGGGTGACCCAAACTCTCGGAAGAACCAGACTTTGAACCGACTGCGTGCTCAACTTAAAAAGAAGAAAGAATCTCTGGCAGATCAGTTTGACTTCAAGATGTACATTGCCTTTGTATTCAAAGATAAGGTAGGAATTTTATCAGGCCTTAACATGGCAGCATCAAAATTTAATAGTTTGTGCCCACCAGGCATAGAATGTGGCCAGAGAATAAGTATATTGAACTTTTTTTTAAGTTGTAAAATTCGACTGCTTTTACCCTGAGCTTTCAATTCTCTGAAAGCTGCATTGCTAGTTTTGGGCTGACAGATTCTCACTGACATTAGCTGGAGCTCACAGTTTATATGACAGACTAATAAAGACTTAAAACAAGTGGCAAACTATTCATGACTGAGTCGAGGAATTTCTTTTCTCAGGGTTGTGAACCTTTTGCTTAACCCGGAGGACAATGGAAGCTGTCATTCGATTATGTATTCAAGATAGAGATTGATAGATTTCTAGATGCTGATGACATCTTGGAATATGAGGATAGTGCGGGATCTTGTTGAAGTAGATGATCAGCCATGATCTAGAATGGTGGCGCAAGCTCAAGGGGATGATTGTCCAACTCCTCCACTTTTGCTATACAGATGTCACCAGACTCAGCAGAAAAGTTTGGAGTGAGTCGTTCTTGCTGTTGGGAAGCTTTATAAAATGTTATGTATATTAATGAACCTGTCAAGCAGTGCATTCACACTATGGTATACAACATCCAAGTTATCATGCACTACGTTGTTCCAAACTTAGTTTGTGATTAAATCTAACATCTCTCAGTTCAGCTTCGATCTAAAGCTTAAAATGCACCCCCCCCCCCCCCGCCATTAGCACAAAGTGAGGAATAACCTTTAAATTCCTTGTCCACACATGCATACTTTTGTTTTCTGTTCATCTGTGGAATGTGGGCGTTCCTGGCTGGCCAGCACTTATTGTCTGTCCCTAGTTGCCCTTGAGGAACTGGTGAGCTGTGTTCCTGAAGTTTTGCAGTCCGTGTGCTGTAGCTTGATCCATAATGCCTTAGGGACAGAATTCCAGAATTATGACCCTGTGACTGTAAACAAACGAGTATATTTCCAAGCCAGGATAGTGAGTGGTTCGGAGGGAAATTTACAAGTGGTGGTGTTCCCGTGTATCTCTTGCCCTTAACCTTCCAGATGGGATTGGTCTTGGGTTTGGAAAGTGCTGTCTGGGATTTCTGGTGAATTTCTGCAATGCATCTTATAGATAGTAGCAGCAATCTGTACTGAGTGTCGGTGGTGGAGGTAGTGGTTGTTTGTGGTTGTGGTGCCAATCAAGCAGGTTGCTGTGTTCGAGCTTCTTTTGTTGTGCCCAGGCAACAGGGGAGTATTCCACTAGTTCTAAGGAAAGGCCACCAGACCTGAAATGTTAACTGATTCTTTTTATTTTTTCCTCTTCAAAGATGGTGCCAGACCTGCTGTGCTTCTCCAGCAACTTCTCTTTGTTGTGTAGTATTCCATCAGACTTCCGACTTGTTCCTTGGGGTGGTGAACAGGCTTTGGGGAGCCAGGAGGTGAATTACTCACCACAATATTCCTCACCTCTAACCTGTTTTTGTAACCAATGTACTTATGTAGCAGGTCCAGTTGAGTTCCTGGTCAGTGGTAGCTCCCAGGATCTTGATATTGTGGTAATTCAGTGATGGTAAGCCCAATGAATGTCAAGGCACAGTGATAGATTGACTCTTATTGAAGATGGTCATTGGATGGCAATTGTGTGGCACAAGTATTACTTGCCACTTGTCAACCTAAACCTGGAAGTTGTCTAGATCATTGAATTCCTACAGTGCAGATAAAGTCCATCTGGCTCATCAAGTCAACACTGACCTGCTGAAGAACATACCACCCAGAGGCCAATCTCAATAATCCAACATTTACCATGACTAATCCATCTAACCTGCACATCCTGAGACACTGGGGAAATTTAGCATGCCCAACCCACCTAATCTGCACATCTTTGAGGGAGTAAGTGGAGTACCAACAGAAACCCAAGCAGACATGGGTAAAATGTGAAAGCTCCAAACGATAACAACCCAAAGTTACAATCAATCTGGGGTCTCTGGCCCTGTAATGCTAAGCATTGTGCCACAGTACTGCTCCAATCTTGTTGCATTTGGACATGGGCTGCATCAGTATCTGAGGAGTGGCAAATGGTACTGAATGTTGTGCAGTCATTGACAAGAATCCCCACTTTTGACCTGATGATGAACAGAAGGTTAGTGATGAAACAGCTGAAGATAGTTGGGCCTGGGGTGGTAACCTGAGGAACTTCTGCAGAGATATCCTGGAGCTAAAGTGACTGACTTCCAACAACCACAACTATCTTTCTGTTTGGCTGGTATGACTGCACCCAGCAGAGTATTTCAAACCCATTGATTCCAGTATTGCCAGGGATCCTTGACGCCACACTTTGTTGAATATCGCCTTGATGTCAAGGGCTGTCACTATCATCTCGCCACTGGAATTCAGCTCCTTTGTCCATGTTTGAGCCAAGGCTGTAATAAGGTAAAGAGCTGAGTGGCCCAGATGGAACCCAAACTGAGCATTGTTGAGCAGATGCTACTTGATAGTACAGCTTCCATGGCTGATCAAGAGTAGACTGTTGGGGCAGTAATTAGACGGTTTGAGTTTGGCATCTACCAATGCTGAAACAGGACAATGTTGTAACTATGCTGGAAAAGCTTGGCTTAGGGAGCAGTAAGCTCTGGAGCACAAGTTTTCAGAATTTTGCTGGAATGTTATCAGTCCCATTGACATCTGCAGTATCTAGTGCCTCCAACCATTTCTTGATATCACGTGGGGTGAATTGCATTGGCTGAAGACTGGTATCTGTGGTTGTGGCAACCTCTGGAGGAGCCGAGATGGATCTTCCACTTGGCACTTCTGGCTGAAGATTGGTGCAATTACTTCAACCTTATCTTTTGCACCAATTTGTGGAGCTCTTCTATCATTGAGGATGGAGATATTTCTGGAACCAGCTTTTCCGTTGAGATATTTGATTGTCCACTGCTATTTGTGACTGGATGTGGCAGGACTGCAGAACGTAAATCTGATCTGTTGATTGTAGGATCTCTTAGCTCTGTTTATTACTTGCTACTTGTGCTGTTTGGCATGCAACTAGTGCTGTTTGGCATGCAACTAGTCCTGTTTGTTAGCTTCACCAGGTTGCATCTTGTTTCCAGTTACGTTCGGTGCAGTTCCTGGCATGTACTGCTGTACTCTCCTCTGAACCAGGTTTGATCCCCTAGCTTGGTGGTAATGGTTGATTGGAAGTATGCCAGGCCATGAGGTTAGCAATTGTGTTGGTATACAATTTTGCTCCTGTTGGTAGCCCACGGCACCTTGTGGATGCCCAGGCTTGACCTGGTAGATCAGGTCGAAATCTGTCCCTTTAGAGCAGTGATAGTGACACAACATCGTGGAGAGTATTTTCAATGTGAGGGTGGAACTTAATCTCCACAAATGCTGTACTTTGTCGACCCAGATTACAATGTCCATTTGGCATTTGACAACCAAATTTGTGGATGTCCACTTTTCATTTTTGAACACATGCTCTAATGTACTTGTCTCATTTGAATGTTATCTCATACTGTGGAGACCACAATACGTACCTGAAATCACTCTAGACATCTTGCACAGCATTCATCACCATCCAAGATTATGAACACAATCATTTTGCCATTCAGGTCTTAAATGCCTTTCAGTAAGATAACTTGCTAAACAACCAAATGTCATTTAACTGCAGTTTATTAGCAAAAGATATTACGTGAACAAGGACCTTTAAACTGACTTAAAGTTAACAGTTGATCTACTGTTTAATTGGCATTTTCTGAAGTTCCAAACTTCTGTTCCCATTTTTTTGTGCAGAAGTACTTTCTAATGTCACTTTTGAAATGTCTGCCATTTATTTGGGCATGCCCCTTGCCTTGGACTCTTCAAACTAAATTAGTTTCATCTGTGATGCCTGTGTCACTTATTTTCAAAACCTTGATCAAAATCAAATCTTCATAGTCTCAATTCCAAGACACACCGTTCTGACTTGAGTAATCACACTTTATAATTTAACCCTTAGAACCTAGGTATCATTCTCACAAGCCTATACTGTTAATGCCTCTAAGGGTGTCCAAAAGCAAACACTTCTCCAGATCTGATTCTGTTGCAGCTTTATATAGCCTTAGCCTAACATTTAACCCCTTATATTTAATATAAAAGCCAGCAGTGGGACAGTCTTTCTGATTTTTTTTTAAATTTTCCTATTCATAACATTGAATTCATCTATCTAGACACCGAAATGTCTGTAGGCACACACTTGTTCTTAGCTTCTCGCCATTTAGAAAGTAGTCCCTTCTTTCCATTTGTTTTTGATGTACTCTGACACTAAACCCTATTTCATGACGACTTCTGTCAACTTCCCCAGTCTCCTTTAAGTTGTCAGAATTATTGTCTGACTCTAATAACTGATGTGCAGAAAATTTTCTCAGTTAAATATTGGGAAGACTCAAACAGTTGTCTTTGCTCATCCCTCTTCTTGTCAGTTGCTTGTTTGCAATCTTGGTGTTATATTTGTCAGCTTGAGTTCAAGCAAAACTCTGCTGTCCATGTCCTAAATGAAAGTACCATTTCTTCAGCTCCTGTGTTTACATGTCTCACTCCTCTGTATGTTATACCAAAATTCTCATATCTGTAGTCTGCTTCTAGACTCTTAGATTGTCATCATTGCACTGTTGGCAGCTGTATTGTTAGCTGGATAGGCCATTTTCTTCCTTAAACCATTTTCCTCCTTTTTAAGGTGCGTCCTTAAAACCTGCTTTGACTAAGCTTTTAGTCATTTGCCCAAATATTTCCTTGTGCAGTAACCTATCACAGGATGATTTGTATTCCTGTTGAAGTGCCTTGTGTTATTTAGGCATTAAAAGTGTTTAAGTGTATGTTTGTTTTTAGATCCCGTGTGGATTATTTCTTTTTTTTCTTTATTCATTCATGGGATTATGGGCATCATTGACTAGGCAGAATTTATTGCCCATCTCTAAAAGCCTAGAGCGCAGGTTAAGAGTCAACATTTGTTTCCCTTGAAATCTATTTTCTAGAATTTTATTCATTTATTTAACATTAAAAACATATTAATAGATAATGTTTCTGTCTATATTCTACTTTGTGTGATCAGAAAATTTAGATATTTGGCTTGCTGTCCTGTCATTTAAGTAATCAGTTTAAAAAGTTGTTGCAAGGTGACATGAGTCAGTCAAGTCTTGACAAAGTATCTACCTATCATTCGTTATTTTGTTTCCTGTAGTTTAATCAATGTCATAAACAGATTAACCAGTTGCCTCCATTTCACAAGTTTCAGCTTTAGTTAACAAAGCCTTCTCTCAAATTCTGTCTGGAAGTACATATAAATAACATCTGTAGCAGTTTCCTAACTACTGCTATAGTGACTGTCCAAAAAATTCAGGTTCTTCAGATATGAGCTTAATTGTATCATTTGAGGTTAACTACATGTGTGGGCGGGTCTTGGGGCACAATGGTATCGGTTCCATCTCTGGGTCAGAAGATTTAGGTTTAAATTCTGTCACAGAATGTGATATCTATGGAGATGATGTAACATGTCCAAACAAGGTGATAAAAATCAGAGAACCTTGCTGACACAAGCTGAGTGGAACCAGGAGATATGAACCTGTAATGTTTCATTCGATAAATAAATGTATCCTGAGTAAAGACCGACTTTGAAGCTTTCAAAAACTAGTTATCAGAAATATACATGACCCATCCTTTGACTCCGTGTTGTTTCTCAGCTGAATATTTTCAAGGTGTTCATTGGTCTTATTTATATATATATATAGTTTTGGTGATTTCTCAACAGATGTTGGTTAACGTAGTCAGGTTTTTCACTTCTCATCTTTCTGAAACAAGTGTGATAAGCACAATTTTTCAGTCAAAAGGAATGGCTCAGAGTTTTGAAAGGTAATAGTTGGAACATCCGTGATATTCGCTCCCATTTCTTTTCCAATCCTAGGATGGAAGTTAGTTGGCGTGGAGGTTTTTTACTCTTTGTAATGCAATTATTACTGCTGCTTCGTTTTAATTGGTGAGTCTCTGACTGTACTTCAACGTTGTTTACCCCGGGATATCTAACATGACAATTGCTTCCTCTGCTGTTAATACTGATGAAAAGCAGTTATTCAGCGCGTCCATCAATTTCTATTTTCATTGACGCTACTGTCAGTTTAAGGAGCTCACGTCAAATCTACTACCACTTCTTTATACTGCAATTGTAAAAGGATTTTCTATTCTGATCATTCTTTCTTTTTGTAGCTCTCATCAGCTTTGTGCTTTGCTGCTAATTGGGATCTGTGCTATTTTCACTTTCTAGGTCTATGTTCTGCCTTGCCTGTTTAGTTTCCATTTGTTTTTAATGCTGCCTGGGTCACTGATCTTTCATTTATAGTCTCTAATAGGTTCACCAAGTTGCTGTGGGCAGTTGATTTGCATTGGATTAAATATGGAAATTTAGCTGTTTTGCATTATTCTTTTTCAAACAATTGGTTGAACACTGTCATATTGTGACTTTGAAATGGTTTGCATCCAACTGCTTGATTTGTTAATGAGCAGAGGTTTGTAAGTCCACTGGTTGAATTTTTCAACCAATCAGTCTACAGTTTCAGGAATTCATTAAACTTTGTCCTGTTTTTGTTTTTTTTTTCAGCAAGTTAGATGTATTTGGAAGGGGACAATGTTAAATAGAAACTAATTCTCCGGATTTAGGAAAGGCTAACATACGTGAACTGAGACAAAGATTTCTGTAGCATGCTGGGCAAATCTGGTAATAGCCAAAACAATAGAATGACAGGATAATAAAATGTGAGGCTGGATGAACACAGCAGGCCAAGCAGCATCTCAGGAGCACAAAAGCTGACGTTTCGGGCCTAGACCCTTCATCAGAGAGGGGGATGGGGGGAGGGAACTGGAATAAATAGGGAGAGAGGGGGAGGCGGACCGAAGATGGAGAGTAAAGAAGATAGGTGGAGAGGGTGTAGGTGGGGAGGTAGGGAGGGGATAGGTCAGTCCAGGGAAGACGGACAGGTCAAGGAGGTGGGATGAGGTTAGTAGGTAGCTGGGGGTGCGGCTTGGGGTGGGAGGAAGGGATGGGTGAGAGGAAGAACCGGTTAGGGAGGCAGAGACAGGTTGGACTGGTTTTGGGATGCAGTGGGTGGGGGGGAAGAGCTGGGCTGGTTGTGTGGTGCAGTGGGGGGAGGGGATGAACTGGGCTGGTTGAGGGATGCAGTGGGGGAAGGGGAGATTTTGAAACTGGTGAAGTCCACATTGATACCATATGGCTGCAGGGTTCCCAGGCGGAATATGAGTTGCTGTTCCTGCAACCTTCGGGTGGCATCATGGTGGCAGTGCAGGAGGCCCATGATGGACATGTCATCAAGAGAATGGGAGGGGGAGTGGAAATGGTTTGCGACTGGGAGGTGCAGTTGTTTGTTGCGAACTGAGCGGAGGTGTTCTGCAAAGCGGTCCCCAAGCCTCCGCTTGGTTTCCCCAATGTAGAGAAAGCCGCACCGGGTACAGTGGATGCAGTATACCACATTGGCAGATGTGCAGGTGAACCTCTGCTTAATGTGGAATGTCATCTTGGGGCCTGGGATGGGGGTGAGGGAGGAGGTGTGGGGACAAGTGTAGCATTTCCTGCGGTTGCAGGGGAAGGTGCCAGGTGTGGTGGGGTTGGAGGGCAGTGTGGAGCGAACAAGGGAGTCACGGAGAGAGTGGTCTCTCCGGAAAGCAGACAGGGGTGGGGATGGAAAAATGTCTTGGGTGGTGGGGTCGGATTGTAAATGGCGGAAGTGTCGGAGGATAATGCGTTGTATCCGGAGGTTGGTAGGGTGGTGTGTGAGAACGAGGGGGATCCTCTTGGGGCGGTTGTGGCGGGGGCGGGGTGTGAGGGATGTGTCGCGGGAAATGCGGGAGACGCGGTCAAGGGCGTTCTCAATCACCGTGGGGGGGAAGTTGCGGTCCTTAAAGAACTTGGACATCTGGGATGTGCGGGAGTGGAATGTCTTATCGTGGGAGCAGATGCGGCGGAGGCGGAGGAATTGGGAATAGGGGATGGAATTTTTGCAGGAGGGTGGGTGGGAGGAGGTGTATTCTAGGTAGCTGTGGCTGTGCACACCACCCTACCAACCTCCGGATACCCCACAGCTACCTAGAATACACCTCCTCCCACCCACCCTCCTGCAAAAATTCCATCCCCTATTCCCAATTCCTCCGCCTCCGCCGCATCTGCTCCCACGATAAGACATTCCACTCCCGCACATCCCAGATGTCCAAGTTCTTTAAGGACCGCAACTTCCCCCCCACGGTGATTGAGAACGCCCTTGACCGCGTCTCCCGCATTTCCCGCGACACATCCCTCACACCCCGCCCCCGCCACAACCGCCCCAAGAGGATCCCCCTCGTTCTCACACACCACCCTACCAACCTCCGGATACAACGCATTATCCTCCGACACTTCCGCCATTTACAATCCGACCCCACCACCCAAGACATTTTTCCATCCCCACCCCTGTCTGCTTTCCGGAGAGACCACTCTCTCCGTGACTCCCTTGTTCGCTCCACACTGCCCTCCAACCCCACCACACCTGGCACCTTCCCCTGCAACCGCAGGAAATGCTACACTTGTCCCCACACCTCCTCCCTCACCCCCATCCCAGGCCCCAAGATGACATTCCACATTAAGCAGAGGTTCACCTGCACATCTGCCAATGTGGTATACTGCATCCACTGTACCCGGTGCGGCTTTCTCTACATTGGGGAAACCAAGCGGAGGCTTGGGGACCGCTTTGCAGAACACCTCCGCTCAGTTCGCAACAAACAACTGCACCTCCCAGTCGCAAACCATTTCCACTCCCCCTCCCATTCTCTTGATGACATGTCCATCATGGGCCTCCTGCACTGCCACCATGATGCCACCCGAAGGTTGCAGGAACAGCAACTCATATTCCGCCTGGGAACCCTGCAGCCATATGGTATCAATGTGGACTTCACCAGTTTCAAAATCTCCCCTTCCCCCACTGCATCCCTCAACCAGCCCAGTTCATCCCCTCCCCCCACTGCACCACACAACCAGCCCAGCTCTTCCCCCCCACCCACTGCATCCCAAAACCAGTCCAACCTGTCTCTGCCTCCCTAACCGGTTCTTCCTCTCACCCATCCCTTCCTCCCACCCCAAGCCGCACCCCCAGCTACCTACTAACCTCATCCCACCTCCTTGACCTGTCCGTCTTCCCTGGACTGACCTATCCCCTCCCTACCTCCCCACCTACACCCTCTCCACCTATCTTCTTTACTCTCCATCTTCGGTCCGCCTCCCCCTCTCTCCCTATTTATTCCAGTTCCCTCCCCCCATCCCCCTCTCTGATGAAGGGTCTAGGCCCGAAACGTCAGCTTTTGTGCTCCTGAGATGCTGCTTGGCCTGCTGTGTTCATCCAGCCTCACATTTTATTATCTTGGAATCTCCAGCATCTGCAGTTCCCATTATCTCTGATACAATAGAATGACAGTTTGGAGAACCAGTTTATACCTTTATGCTGAAGCTTTCCATGCCATCGATAGACAATAAAAGTAGAAAAGCTTGCATAAACAAAAGAAAAAAAATTTAAATCCATCTTAGTTTTTTTTCTGACGAAAATCAATCTTGACATTCTTCTTGAGTTGAGTATCATACCAAAGATTGTCGATTGTCATTTTAATGCAGATGGTTGATTTATACTGTGATGAGATCTTTATCTCAGGGCAATGACTTGAAAGAAATTCAGGAATTTGCATTTTAACCAATAGAAAGTAGCATCTCCTTTCTAACTGATTTAAAGGTTCAAATGGAGGTTTTTACGATCGTTATCTTTCTGCTTATAAATTGTTGGTATACCTCCTCTACCACCCTACACCTGAGGAAGGAGCAGAGCTCAAGCTGTTGTTTCCAAATAAACCCGTTGGACTATGACCTGATGTCATGTGATTTTTGACCAATTTGAGTACAACAGTGCTTGGCCTGCAGTATGGTTGGATGGAACTTAAGAAAAGAAAGTGAGAGGTTTTTTGCCATTTGCCATTTAATACAGACTGGCACAGTTCTGAAGAGTATGCAGGGAAAAAGAGACCAGGTGTGCATGTACATAAGTCTTTGTGCATTCTTGGACATCATTAATAGAAGCATTGAGTACAAAAGCAGGGATGTTGAATCCTTAATTCTTTAGCCATGGTCTGACTAGAGCTCTAATGTCCAATTCTGGTCACTACATTCTATCAAAGATGTTGAATCCTTGGTGTGCGGAAAAGACTTTCCAGAATGGGTCTAGGCATTGGGTATTTTACTTGCAAGATTAGAACATAAAACATAGAACAATACAGCGCAGAACAGGCCCTTTGGCCCTCGATGTTGCCCCAACCTGTGAACTAACCTAAGCCCCTCCCCCTACACTATCCATCATCATCCATATGCTTATCCAAGGACTGTTGAAATGCCCCTGATGTGGCTGCCTTTACTATATTAGCAGGCAGGGCATTCCAAGCCCTTATCACTCTGAGTAAAGAATCTGCCTCTGACATCTGTCTTAAATCTATCACCCCTCAATTTGTAGCTATGTCCCCTTGTACAAGCTGAAGTCATCGTCCTCGGAAAAAGACTCTTACTGTCCACCCTATCTAATCCTCTGATCAACTTGTATGTCTTTATTAAATCCCCTCTTAGCCTCCTCTCCAATGAGAACAGATCCAAGTCCCTCAGCCTTTCTTCATATGGCCTGCGCTCCAGACCAGGCAACATCCTGGTAAATCTCCTCTGCACCTTTTCCAATGCTTCCACATCCTTCCTGTAATGGGGCGACCAGAACTGCCCGCAGTATTCCAAATGAGGCCGCACTAGCGTTTTGTACAGTTGCAGCATGACATCACAGTTCCGGAACTCAGTCCCTCTACAAATAAAACCTAACACACCGTAAGCCTTTTTGACAGAGCACTATCAACCTGGGTGGCAACTTTCAGGGATCTATGTACATGGACACCAAGATGTCTCTGCACATCAGCACTACCAAGAATCTTCCCATTGACCCAGTATTCTGCCTTCCTATTATTCTTCCTAAAGTGAATCACCTCACATTTTATCTGCATTGAACTCCATTTGCCACCTTTCAGCCCAATTCTGCAGTTTATCCAAGTCTCCCTGCAACATTCTTCCACACTGTCCGCCACTCCATCGACTTTAGTGCCAATTGCAAACTTACTAACCCATCCACCTATGCTTGTGTCCAAGTCATTTATAAAAATGACAAACAGCAGTGGTCCCAAAACAGATCCTTGTGGCACACCACTAGTAACCAGACTCCAGGCTGAATATTTTCCATCAACTACCACTCGTTGCCCTTCCTACAGAAAGCCAGTTTCTAATCCAAACTGCAAAATCTCCCTCAATTCTGTATTTTCTCCAATAGCCTACCATGTGGAACCTTATCAAAGGCTTTACTGAAGTCCATGTGCATTACGTCAACTGCCCTACCCTCATCCACATGCTTGGTCGCCTTCTCAAAAAAACTGAGGTCTGTGAGACACGACCTGCCCTTGTCGAATCCATGCTGACTATCTCTAATCAAATTGTTGCTTGCTAGATGATTATAAATCCTATCACTTATAATCCTTTCCAAAACTTTTCCTACGACAGACGTAAGGCTCACAGGTATATAATTACCTGGGTCATCCCTACTGCCCTTCTTGAACAAGGGCACAACATTTGCGATTCTCCGGTACTAAAACTGTAGACAATGAGGACTCAAAGATAAAGGCCGAAGGCTCCGCCATCTCCTCCCTAGCTTCCCAGAGAATCCTTGCAAAAATCCCATCCAGCCCAGGGGATTTATCTACCTTCACACCTAGAATTAATAACACCTCCTTACTAACCTCAATCCTTTCAATTCTAATAGCCCGTAACTCAGTCATCTCCTCTACAATATTCTCCTGTTAAAGGTTAGGTTGGTGAAGTTGAGGTTTTTCTGATGGGATTAAGGAGGTTGAGAAATTTGATTGAAATGTGCAGGATTATGACAGGCTTGGAAAAGGTAGATGAGGCAAAATTTGTTCCCATTAGATGATAGTATGTGAATTAGGGGACGTAGAATTAAGTCTCAGATAAGAGGTGCAAAGGGTATGTGAGGAAGAATTTTCCTCCTGCTACGCAAGTTGTAAAGACTTGGAATGGACTAACCACAAAGTTGAAGTGAAAACAGTTAATTATTTCCGAAAGGAAATTGGATGAACACTTGAAGGAAATAAACTTGCAAGGCTAAACCGATGACGGGTGAATAGGACTGATTGGAGTGCGCAAAAAGAGACAGCATAAGCTAAGTAGACCTAAATTGACTAGACCTTCAAATTACGATAGCCCACTTTTCTATATATGCATTTGTACCAGTGTCATTTTTAACCTTCCTGCATAGGGAATTCTGATGGTTTGAATTTTCAAATAACCAACAGACCTCCCTTTAACATACCGAATGACAAGACAGACTTGTATTTGTAAGATTATGGCTTAATTGATTACTCCACATTCTTGCCTAATCCCAATAACCTTTCATTCCTCTGTTTATCAAGTAACATCTGTTTGTGCCTTAGACAAATTTAGAGACTTTGTTTTCACTGTCTGTAGCATTTAAAAGGCTCACATTCCACTGAGAATATATTTCCCAGTTGTCATAAATGGATGACCCCCACATATTTAAATAGTGACCTCTATTTCTGTACCATAAATGATCTCAATATGGAACATTGTATGTAGGGTAATTTTTTATAATTGGATAATTGTTTTTTGCCTTTTCTCAACACTAATCAAATGTGAAGATAGTCATTGTTAGGGATTGAGTTGAAGGGATCTGGCCTGGGTGGATTGGAATCAGTAAAACAGTAAATGAATAATAATATAGGACTTTCAAAGACATAATAGTTGGGTACAGACTGGTCACGCTCTTGCTTTAATTCTGTCTCTCCTTTAAAAAGCTAAGGAATGTGTGTGTGTTTTTTTTTAAACAGCCTTCTCTACTTGTCTTGCCATATTCAAAGGTTTGCACCTTAAATTCGGACTACCGTTGTAGCTGATATTGTCTCCCTTGGATTTTCCTGTCTGATCTTGGAGTGGTTTTAAGCTTGGAGAATGAGCAGCAGTTAGCATTTGTAATTCAGCTAGGCCTTGTAGTCAATAGGTTGGCTGGTCACTCACCATGTAAACATTTCAGTTTGAGCCATGGAACTAGTTCCTGTCTTGTGGGAAGAATGCATGGAAAAAGAGGGTATCAAACTTGGAGGTTCAGCCGCTGTAATTGAAGCCTTACAGGCATCCATGCGATCCAGGACAAGAAATAATTGAGCCTAATTCCAGGTGGGTGTATATGGAAAATTACAAAGGACAATGAGGAGAGTAGAGATGAGAAAATGATCAGAAAGAGTTGGCCATTGATCAGTCTCAGCCCACACAACCAGGCTTCATTAGTTTAAGCATGGTAATGCATTCTTAAGGAAGCTGTAGACTATAGTTTGATTTATACTGTCTGCTGATTTCAGTACCAATGCATTAAAGCTTATTTATCTACAGGGAGGAACTAGATAAAGGGAAATTTACTGGTTGTAAATTATTACTTTCTATATTCATAACCATACAAAACATTTATAATTTAGAAGTTATCATTAAATGATTTGTACCATATTGACATGAGTTTCTCCAGTGCGCTTTTTATTTGAGATTTCCAGCAACTGCAGTATTTTGCTTTTATTTTCACTTGTTGCTGCAAAAGAGATTCCTCACGGTATGTGATTTTTATCCCCCCTCATCCATTGAACAGGATGGCAAGCACCATATGTCTAGGTGTATTGCTACTTAACCATGAAGCTCAATAACAAAACATTGCAGTTAAGCTCTATCAACTAAGCTCTGTTCTGTGACTTTGATTATTAATATTTCTTAATTTAGTGAATTGATTCTTGAAGTAATGCAATTAATTTTGGCCCCTGCTTATAGGGATCTGTTTCAGAAGAGTGCAGAATTTAGAGGTGAGGCGATGGGACTTAAACTGTTTATGTTTGAGCTGTTGGATGGGCATGCATTCTTGAAGCTGAGAAATTAAGTTTTAGAGGATCAATAGATGATTAATGGAAGGGAAAATAGTGATATGGGAATAGAGCAGGTACATGAAAGCAGAAATTCCATTTGAATATAAGATGAACATAAATCTGGTAGGGTTGAGGCATGTTTCCATGTTCCACTTTTTAGTTCTATGGAATCTGTTTGTTATATTTTTCCCATCGCGTTAATACATACTATTTGATTAATTCTTGCTTCTGGATTAAATTGATTCTATGTGTTGTTCTTGGATTCTTCTTTCCTTGCTGACTTTCAGTTTACCTCTAAACAAAGCAGTAGATCTAGTTTCCTTTGAAAATTGAGTGGAAATTGTTCCTTTTAAATTCACGGTATGAACGAAATTGTCAGTTGATTTATTTTAAAGCTTTTGTCTTCACACTTGGAAAAAGAAGTCTGGTAAACTAACCAGGATTAATATTATAATTTAATTTTGTAAGTTTTTCCCCTTGTTTTGTACAAAATCTTTGAAGCAAAAATGCTAGAATGCGTTTAAGTGAATGTCATAAATCTGAAGAAATACATTGTGCTTTGTTAGGATATTTCTTCAACAATTCCCTGTCCTGGAGCTCAATAAATTACTAAGGCTTGAGGTTTTGTTCTTATTGTGTTCTTTTCATACCTGGTGTGAGAGCTGTTAGATCAGTATTCAGTCTAAATATTACAATTTCAACCTAAGGCATTCAGCTTCGATACTTCTAAAGATAGAAATTTTGAAAAATTGTGTGGTTGAAAATTGGTTCTCTGTATTTCAAAGAGTTTGACTGTAGCATTTTCTTTAAAGAGGAAAAAGTCGGCACTATTTGAAGTGGCTGAAGTGGTACCAGTTATGACCAATAACTATGAAGAAAATATCCTCAAAGGCGTACGGGAGTCCAGCTACTCCCTGGACAGTTCCATAGAGCTGCTGCAGAAGGATGTAGTGCAGCTTCATGCACCTCGCTACCAGTCCATGCGCAGAGTGAGTAAAATGATGCTTTTTTTTGTTTCAGTAGACCATTAAAAAGCTCTGATTTGGTTCTGACCAGAACATACTCATCTCACATAGCATAAAAGGCAGGGAGAAAGCTCAATCAAAAATTGAAATGAAAAGTACTGTAATGACACAGCAGCCCCTTACTTTAAAAGCTCATGTTTTATTAAAGCAATTTTTGTCAACAGAAGAAAAACTATGAATACCCTTAAACATGTCTAACAACTGATTTATTCTATTACAGACCTTCTCCTTATATTCTGTTTCTGTATCGCATCAAAGTGGAATCCGGTGTCCAACTGGATGTTGGCCTAAATTTGGAGATGGAGTTTGTCAGAGTAGGGTTTGAGCACTGCAAATTCTGACCCACCATGGGGAATGCTACCATTAAGACAAATATTTGCTGTTGTTCAATATTCTTGTACAACTGTGGTAACTGAAATTGATATTAGGTTGTGTTGCATATTTCTATTCTGTGCCAAAATTGATTTAGGTACACATCTGTATCCATCTGTTAGTGACGAATCAAAAGCATAGGTGATGCCAATTTTAATAAAAGCTAAATTGTTGGTTCTTTACTAATTCAGAATTGAAACAGTTTTGGAAATCTGAAAATTTAAATATTTGGTGCTGCTGACCTTGCAATCTAATAAACCAAATGTGTAAGAACACCTACCTTAATTAAGTCCTGTAGATTTTGTATTGATGCGATCCAGTAATCTCAACTTCTGGTAGATGGTTTCATGTTTGGGTTGTTCGATAATTATAGTATATTATCTTTTTGAATTGTTAAAGTCATTTCAGTAGTTGTAATCTTAGCATTATAAATTGGTCTTTTAAGCCACTCAGCATCCTTATTTGGTTTGGAGAGACTTGATTCTCTTGTCATCTTAAGGAATTGCCTAAACCTTTGCTTTTTAGAGGCAAAGATGCTGACTAAGCATAAATGTAATTGAGAGTGTAATTTGGTAAAGGCAACATGCTGATCTGTGGGGAGCAGTTTACTTTGGTGCCTAACTTCGTTACTCCAGGTTAAGTTCTTAACTAGTAAAAAAAATTGGATTATTGTGATATACGTCACTGAAAATAAATAAAAGATGCATCCAATCTCCTGGATCACAAAAAGATAGGCACTTGAAACTTCTGATGGAATATGTAGTGCCTCTGATCTTCAGGTTATATTGTACTTTGAATTATACCCAAATTATCAAATTTGGCCAGGAAAATGGCTCAGATTGAGATTAGAGAGTTGTAGTGATTGTTTCTGTCAAAAGTATTATTTAATGTTTATGTGGGAATTTCCCTTCTCTGTCAGGATGTAATTGGCTGTACACAGGAGATGGATTTTATCCTTTGGCCACGGAATGATATAGAAAAGATGGTCTGTCTCCTGTTCTCCAAGTGGAAAGGTACAGATGGTGAGCCTTTCAGGCCTGTTCAGGTACTAAATCACTACTCATTTTTACACAATTATGTAGAGTTAATTCTGTCTTATTTTGTTTTGCCTCTGGTTTTGCCTGTAAATTTTCTAAGCATGTTGGCAGTTGCAATCTTTTTTCAGTTGGTTCAATGATTTTTGTATAGATATTGCAAAGTATTTATTTGTGGCTGTCTACATGGAGATTTATTTCAAGCATCACTCTTAAGTCGCTTGGCATTTTGATGAAATGGATATCTATGTTGTATCTGCAATGTTATTTTGATTGGGACTGTGTTGATTATTTTCTTGTTTCGGTTTTCACTCCTGACAACATCAATGTTTTTCTGTATACAAGAGCCATGTAGCCCATTAACCCCTTATTAAATCTGTGAAGCTTGACTGTGTACAGGCTAATGTGACTATTGTAATTCCCTGATAAGCCTCCCCCGCACCCCCAATCCCAACCTAAAGAACCTGAAGCTGACAGCCATACATTTCTAGAAATTGTGACAGCATAGTAACCAGGAGTTCTGACAAATCTACAGAAGGAATTGAATTTTAACATCACTGTCTTTTCTAGTTGAATTCGTTCAACCTTTTTATGGACCTGAAATTGAATCTGAGGCAGGCTTGGTCTTTTTGCCCACTGTTCGCGGGATGCTTTTTGAGCCACAATTTTTTTCTTTTAATGCCATTCATTGCAAGCTTTTTGCTGTTCATGCAGGCCAAGTTTGAGTTTCATCATGGCGATTATGAGAAACAGTTTCTGCACTTAGTTAGCCGGAAGGATAAGGCAGGACTCATCATAAACAACCCATGCCAGTCCATCTTTCTGTTCATTGATCGGCAGCACTTGCAGGTGAATATAACACTGATCTTCTTTTGTTTATATTTTCTAAAGCTATTCAGCTCTAGCTACTGTTTAACTAAGGGCATGTGAAAGCAGTGACATGGCTCATTTTTAATTGTTTTGAGTAAAACATTTTATGTCTGGGTTGTTTGATAATGATAGGATGTTATATTTTGTGAATTGTTGAAGTCACTCTAAACAGCTACAGGGTTTGTGTTTTAACTTGGCCCTTTAAACACCCATCAAATTTTATTTAATTTGGAAAGTCCCTATTTTCTAGATACTAAAAGGAATCCCTGAAACTTTTTTGTTGCTGGTGTCCTTTTTTTTGCTTTTGTGGCAGCATTTTGGTAGAGTTGTACAATTAATCCTAGCAGCCACTCTGTGTAACAGTTCCTCTCTATACCATCCAATTTAATTACTCCTAGGTTTACTTTGTAGAATTTGAGACAATGCCAATTTGTGTGTATTTGTTGATTTTGTTTTGAGATTATTGTTTCTTTTACAGCAAGCAAATCTAGTTGTCTAAATTGATATGGCAGCATGCCATTCTTGCACATTAAGATTAGATAAATTAAATATATTTACGAGTTAACTTTGAGATTACCTACTAATTTTGACTAAGGCTCCACTTAGTATTAGACTTTACAGAATTGAAGTGCTGCATCTGACTCTGGATGATGAGTATGTAGAGGATGAGAGTATGTTCAATGTCTAGACACCAGGTGAGATGAGATTAGTTGTACTGTATTTTGTAAACTTAACATCCTCTTGACGCACACTGACACGTCAAAGTTTGAGTGGAAATTTTGGAGGGTAAACGCAATTTCTTTAACACGTGGTGTGGCCTCAGAACGGATAGCAAGAAATCATGGAGGGTTTGGGAGGAGTGAAAGACCGAAAGAATCAACTTTGAATGTTATAACTACTATAAATGACTCATGAATTCAATGGACTGTATGGAATTTATTTTTATCACCTCTCATGATAAAGGAAAACTCTGTCATAAACATGGTACTATTGTATTAATTAAACAAGCTAAAGCCATTTCTTTAAAGAAAAGGAAGCATTCTGATTTGGGTTTTTAACCCATATGCATTTTTCCCCTCCTGCAGGGAGACTGTGATTTGTGCCTTATACAATTTATTGTGCTTATTGGTATGAGCAAATCAAAATGGGGATTAGAAAACTATCATCTAGCTGTGTGTAGAATCAATAAATTATTTCTAAGTTTTTTAATCTACTTGGAAATTTTTCCTCCATCCCTGCAAAAATATTTTTTCCATCCAGAATTTAGAAGTTCAATTTCTGTTCCCTGATCTAGTAAAACACAGCATTGCCAAATACTGTATGGATGTGATAACGCATTCTTCAGCCTCTGAAATCCTGTTAGTACCACCCCAAGGTCCACTAGAGTCTTTGATAGTGAGGAAAGAGGAAGTTTAATGGGCAGGCGTTACCTTACCATGCAAATCGCAAGAGGTGTATCGTGGGGTTTTGGGAGAGGAGGCGGAGTGGACCAGAATTTCCCAGAGGAAATAGTCCTTACAAAATGCTGACAAGGGAGGGCATGTCTGATGGTGATTTGCTGCTGGAGATGGCAGAAATGGCAGCTTTCTGATCCTCCCTAGATGTAGGCGTGATGGGGTGGAAAATGAGGATCAAAGGATCCTATCTGTGTTGTGCGAGAGAAGAGAAGGACTGACGACTGTATTAACGACAAATTGGGGGATCTTTAGTTGAGGGGGGACAAAAGGACACTTGAGGCCCCCCAGTAGGGGGTGGCATCATCTAAACAGATGTGACGGAGAAGTTGGGAGAATGGGATGGTGTTCTTATCGAAAGCAGGGTGTGAAGATGTATAGTCAAGGTAACTGTGCAAGTTGGTCAGGTTTGTAGTGGATATCTGTGTTAGGCCTATCCACTGAATTGGAGATGTCAAGGAGAGGAGAAGTAAAATGGATAAAGTGAAAGCAAGGTGGAGGTTGAAACCAAAGTTGATTAATTTTTCCAATCCCAAATGAGGGGATGCAGAACCGTTGAGGTAATGTACTGGAGAAAGAGTTGTGGGAAGGACTCTTAAATAGGCTTGTAACAAGGGGGATGGTTCATGTACCCCACAGAGACAGACAACTAAAGTCCATGTGGGTACCTATGGCAACATCTTTGCTGTTGTGAAGGGAGTGAACAAGTTAAAGGTGGTGTTCAAAATGTGGATGAGGCAATTTAAATCACGGTGGTTGGTCTCTGGAGGGCTCAGGGTAACTTGTATTTGAACTTAAATTTGGGCTTTAAAGAAAAAATACTTATCTCAGTATATTGAAGACACATGGGACACATTTCGTTAGATCTTCTGATCCTTGCACTTTGAACACCCATGTAGCCTGTAAGTACTCAAAGAAAATTGGTGCATTTCTTCCAAACTTTGCATATTGACTTTTATAATAGGGGTATATTAGTAATCTAGGTTTGATTTACATTTAAGGCAGCTTGTATATTAAATTGAAGTCATTTATTTTATAAGTGAACAGTCATGGATTTTTCCTTTTGCTTTATTTTTGATTCTTAGACTCCAAAAACCAAGGCCATAATTTTCAAGTTGTGCAGTGTCTGTCTTTACCTGCCACAGGATCAGTTGACCCGTTGGGGAGTTGGAACCATTGAGGACCACCTCCGTCCCTACATGCCAGATTAGGGGCGGGAGCCAGCAAAATAGGAAAGATCATAAGAGCCAACAACAGTGAACTCGCATTTCATCTTCATTTCTGAGTTTGATGCTCCACTCATGAAAAGAACAGTCTGTTACAAAGTATACTCATCTTGAAATTTTTTTCCAGTTATGCGTATCTCAGAACTTTATTTCTTTAATGTATTACCTGCACATTCACTGTAATAGGCTGCTTTGCAGTTAATCTGCATTGTGTCAACTCCACATGGAAAACAAAAAGGTGAAATTTGAAGAGAGTGTTATACATTGATGCATACATACCAGAAATGTACATATTAGTCTTCTCGCTTGTGCTGGTTATGTACCCTGACAGTTACTTTAGATATTAAGATATAATGTTAGGGTGGGAAGTGCATTTGACAAGGATTTCAGCAATTAAAGGATACAACTTGTATGTTGTAAAGATGAAGGGTGTTAAAGCTGAATAGCACTATCTTTATGGTCCTGGTAGATACATTTATATTGGGCACATACTGGTCATAATTTAATGACGAGCAACTGAAGGGAGGGGGGAAAGAAATCTTAAAGTACTCTTAAAATTTTCTTGTGTAATGTAGGCTCCTGTACCTTATGTGGGCTACATTTGCTGACACGTTCTTTTTGGATCTCTTTCCCTGAGTTGCTATTTAAACATACAAAGGAGTTTTGGTTCTATTCTTTGGAGATTTTAGCAGGTTAACAATGGGCAAACTGCAGATAACAGAACTGGAGTCTCAAGTAGCAAACTAGCTACAAAATCGTCACAAAAGTTCATTGTTACTGGATTTTATTTTAAAAAGAGCCTTCCTGTAGCTAAAGCAGCTTATTTATCTAAAAAGTAAGTTAGGAACTATTATGAAGGTAGAAAGATGGTGCAAATATGCTGGTTGCTGATAACACAACTGTGTAAAAATTAGAATAACTAATGGAGAAATTACCAGTACTTGCATTCAAGAAAATGCAACTAAAATTGCTTCTTTTAAAAAAAAATCTTCTGCAGTCTTTCAATTTGGTTAAGGGTATTGTTTATATGACTTGATTTTGAGCTTGTGCAATTAATGTGAGGCAGGCTGCCGAGATGAATTGAAGAGGAAATAGCTTTTCTGTGGAGCTGAGAAGTCTGAGCTTTCTGGGGTTATTTATGCATGCCTGCCACTTCAGATAAGAACAGCGCTAACCAGTAGCAAATCTGTACTCACCTGTTGAAATTGGAAAAATGAAAATAAATCTTTAATCCTTATTCACAATTGTCTGATTTGTTTCTTGAATGTTGGTTTGATTAGCCTTTGAAATATTATAACTGTTGGGAGATTTATACCATTGTACTATTTCTAGTTTCTGGTTGGTTCGGAGAAAATTGTATTCTTGTCATTACTGAAACCACAAAGTTGTTGGCAACAAACATCGAATCAAGAAAATGTAACTTAACTTTTAAATTGCTGCCTCCAACTTAAATGTTATTTGATATTATCAGGGTCATCTACAGTTTCCCTGTTGGCTTCTAATGATATGAATAAAATATCAGCATTCATGAGCTGGTTCTTAATTATGACAGTTGGGAATCTAGCAGAGAACTGCCCATCAGTGTTCAAAAGCAAAATACTGTGGATGCTGAAAGAAAACATGCTGGAAACTCTCCAGTCAGGCAGCATCTGCCAAGAAAGAGTTAAACATTTCAGGTTGATTACTTTTCATCAGAACAGTAGGGAGTTAGATATGTAAGAGTTAGACGGTCTGGGCCCGAAACTTCAGCTTTTGTGTTCCTAAGATGCTGCTTGGCGTGCAGTGTTCGTCCAGCTCCACACTTTGTCACCTCAGGAACTAGGAATAAATAGGTCATTCTCAGGTTGGCAAACTGACCACAGGGGTACTGAAAAGATCAGTACTTGGGTCCTAGCTGTTTCCAATCTACATCATTGATCTGATGACAGCATGGCAGATGGAATGTAATGGATAAGCGTGAGACCATCCACATTGAACAAAGGTACAAAAATATTTCTTAAATCAAGTGATTAGAAAGTGCAGATGTCTAAATAGAGACCAGAGTATCCTTGTTCATGACTCCTGAAAGCTAGCATGCAAGTGCAACAAGTAACTTGGAAGGCAAACTGTATGATGGCCTTTATCACGAAAGGAACTGTGTACAAGACTGAGAAAGTCTGGCTTCAATTTGCATAGTACACTGAAACTGTGCTCAGAGTACTTTGTGTAATTCTGGTT
The DNA here is from genome assembly GCF_030684315.1 of Stegostoma tigrinum. Lineage (NCBI taxonomy): Eukaryota > Metazoa > Chordata > Chondrichthyes > Orectolobiformes > Stegostomatidae > Stegostoma > Stegostoma tigrinum. Next base: position 28,563,611 of record NC_081355.1, read on the forward strand.
GTCCTGTCTAAAGAGGGATATAATTGCTATTGAGGGAGTGCAGAACAAGTTCACTGGACTGATTCCCAGGATGATGGGACTGTCCTTTTGAGGAAAGATTGAGGTGTTAGGGCCTGTATTGTCTGCAGTTTAGAAGCATGAGGCACCTTCTCAAATTTGTACAATTCTTAGAGATAGACTGATGCAGAAAGGATGGTTCCCCTGGCTTTGCTATCTAAAATGGAGGGACTGTCTCAGAATAAGAGATCAGGCGTTTAGGACTGAGACGAGAAGTTCCTTCTCTCAGAATAGTGAACCTTTAAAATTCTGTTTTGAGGATTCTCCACTGTAGCATGCATTTAGTGCTGTTTGAGGCAGACTTTCAGGAACCAAGTGATATGGGCATTGTTTCAAAATGAGGATGAAGTTTAGTCATTGTGATTGAAGCTGTCCTGTAATTCAGTGCAATGAGCCATATAGTTTTGTGCACATAGTTTGTGGTGTACCAAGACCACAGAAGATGTTCAGAACTGCTAATTTCTTGTTTATTATGCTACACCTATCATTGTCAAAGTGTCCCAAGATGTTTACCAAACAATAATACACTTTTTGACATCAAAACACCAGAGGAAGATGTATCCAGGCGGGTTACTAGATTTTGTACGGATTGAGGTTTGGAGGTAAGTGGTTTGGTCTGCAATTAAAACTATAAAGGCAACCTAGATAATAAAATGTGAAGCTGGATGAACACAGCAAGCCCAGCAGCATCTCAGGAGCACAAAAGCTGACGTTTCGGGCCTAGACCCTTCATCAGAGAGGGGGATGGGGTGAGGGTTCTGGAATAAATAGGGGGAGAGGAGGGGATAAGTAAGTCCAGGGAAGACGGACAGGTCAAGGAGGTGGGATGAGGTTAGTAGGTAGGAGATGGAGGTGCGGATTGGGGTGGGAGGAAGGGATGGGTGAGAGGAAGAACAGGTTAGGGAGGCAGAGACAGGTTGGACTAGTTTTGGGATGCAGTGGGTGGAGGGGAAGAGCTGGGCTGGTTGTGTGGTGCAGTGGGGGGAGGGGACGAACTGGGCTGGTTTTGGGATGCGGTGGGGGAAGGGGAGATTTTGAAGCTGGTGAAGTCCACATTGATACCATTGGGCTGCAGGGTTCCCAAGCGGAATATGAGTTGCTGTTCCTGCAACCTTCGGGTGGCATCATTGTGGCACTGCAGGAGGCCCATAATGGACATGTCATCTAAAGAATGGGGGGGAAAAGTGGAAATGGTTTGCGACTGGGAGGTGCAGTTGCTTATTGCGAACGGAGCGGAGGTGTTCCGCAAAGCGGTCCCCAAGCCTCGGCTTGGTTTCCCCAATGTAGAGGAAGCCACACCGGGTACAGTGGATGCAGTATACAACACTGGCAGATGTGCAGGTGAACCTCTGCTTAATGTGGAAAGTCATCTTGGAGCCTGGGATAGGAGTGAGGGAGGTGGTGTGGGGGCAAGTGTAGCATCCCCTGCGGTTGCAGGGGAAGGTGCCGGGTGTGGTGGGGTTGGAGGGCAGCGTGGAGCGAACAAGGGAGTCACGCAGAGAGTGGTCTCTCCGGAAAGCAGACAGGGGTGGGGATGGAAAAATGTCTTGGGTGGTGGGGTCGGATTGTAAATGGCGGAAGTATCGGAGGATGATGCGTTGTATCCGGAGGTTGGTGGGGTGGTGTGTGAGAACGAGGGGCATCCTCTTTGGGCGGTTGTGGCGGGGGCGGGGTGTGAGGGATGTGTTGTGGGAAATGCAGGAGACGCGGTCAAGGGCGTTCTCGACCACTGTGGGGGGAAAGTTGCGGTCCTTGAAGAATTTGGACATCTGGGATGTGCGGGAGTGGAATGCCTCATCGTGGGAGCAGATGCGGCGGAGGTGGAGGAATTGAGAGTAGGGGATGGAATGTTTGCAGGAGGGTGGGAGGGAGGAGGTGTATTCTCGGTAGCTGTGGGAGTCGATGGGCTTGAAGTGGACATCAGTTATAAGCTGGTTGCCTGAGATGGAGGCTGAGAGATCCAGGAAGGTGAGGGATGTGCTGGAGATGGCCCAGGTGAACTGAAGGTTGGGGTGGAAGGTGTTGGTGAAGTGGATGAACTGTTCAAGCTCCTCTGGGAAGCAAGAGGTGGCGCCGATACAGTCATCAATGTAACGGAAGAAGAGGTGGGGTTTGGGGCCTGTGTAGGTGCGGAAGAGGGACTGTTCCACGTAACCTACAAACAGGCAGGCATAGCTGGGGCCCATGCGGGTGCCCATGGCCACCCCCTTAGTCTGTAGGAAGTGGGAGGAATCGAAAGAGAAGTAGTTGAGGGTGAGGACGAATTCGGCTAGGTGGATGAGGGTGTCGGTGGAGGGGGATTGGTCGGGCCTGCGGGACAGGAAGAAGCGGAGGGCCTTGAGGCCATCTGCATGCGGAATGCAGGTGTAGAGGAACTGGACGTCCATGGTGAAAATGAGGTGTTGGGGGCCAGGGAATTGGAAGTCCTGGAGGAGGTGGAGGGCGTGGGTGGTGTCACGGACGTAGGTGGGGAGTTCCTGGACCAAAGGGGAGAAAATGGAGTCCAGATAGGTGGAGATGAGTTTGGTGGGGCAGGAGCAGGCTGAGACGATGGGTCGACCAGGGCAGGCAGGTTTGTGGATTTTGGGAAGGAGATAGAAACGGGCCGTGCGGGGTTGGGGAACAATGAGGTTGGAGGCTGTGGGTGGGAGGTCCCCTGAGGTGATGAGTCCATGAATGGTGTTGGAAATGATGGTTTGGTATGCGGGTGTCGGGTCCAGGAAAGCCCAAAGAGGATCCCCCTTGTTCTCACACACCACCCCACCAACCTCCGGATACAACGCATCATCCTCCGACACTTCCGCCATCTACAATCCGACCCCACCACCCAAGACATTTTTCTATCCCCACCCGTCTGCTTTCCGGAGAGACCACTCTCTCCGTGACTCCCTTGTTCGCTCCACACTGCCCTCCAACCCCTCCACACCCGGCACCTTCCCCTGCAACTGCAGGAAATGCTACACTTGCCCCCACACCTCACCCTGATCCCATGCCCCAAGATGACTTTCCACATTAAGCAGAGGTTCACCTGCACATCTGCCAATGTGGTATGCTGCATCCACTGTACCCGGTGTGGCTTCCTCTATATTGGGGAAACCAAGCGGAGGCTTGGGACCGCTTTGCAGAACACCTCCGCTCCGTTCGCAATAAACAACTGCACCTCCCAGTCGCAAACCATTTCCACTCCCCATCCCATTCTTTAGATGACATGTCCATCATGGGCCTCCTGCAGTGCCACAATGATGCCATCCGAAGGTTGCAGGAACAGCAACTCATATTCCGCTTGGGAACCCTGCAGCCCAATGGCATTGATGTGGACTTCACCAGCTTCAAAATCTCCCCTTTCCCCCACCGCATCCCAAAACCAGCCCAGTTCGTCCCCTCCCCCCATTGCACCACACAACCAGCTCAGCTCTTCCCCTCCACCTACTGTATCGGAAAACCAGTCCAACCTGTCTCTGCCTCCCTAACCTGTTCTTCCTCTCACCCCTCCCTTCCTCCCACCCCAAGCTGCACCTCCATCTCCTACCTACTAACCTCATCCCACCTCCTTGACCTGTCCGCCTTCCCTGGACTCACCTACCCCTCCCTACCTCCCCACCTATCTTCTTTTCTCTCCATCTTTGGTCCGCCTCCCCCTCTCTCCCTATTTATTCCAGAACCCTCACCCCATCCCCCTCTCTGATGAAGGGTCTAGGCCCGAAACGTCAGCTTTTGTGCTCCTGAGATGCTGCTGGGCCTGCTGTGTTCATCCAGCCTCACATTTCATTATCTTGGATTCTCCAGCATTTGCAGTTCCCGTTATCGCTGATATAAAGGCAACCTATATTGTTTGCTTCATTTAATTTTAGATTTGCTGTGCTTGATCAGCACTTATGAAATTAATCTGATTCAAAATTAGTTTCTACATATCAAAAGGATGGTAAGACTCCCCCAGTCCTTCGTGCTCAATATTGGTACGGATGAATGGAGCCAATATTTCAGAAGAAATTTGGGTTTTGTTTGTAATGATGAATAGCAGCTGCATAGCATTTAATAAGTCCTCTTAGTTACCTTAATTTCTGGAAAACAAATTTGGAAGTATTTGAGCAAAATTGAAACTCATGGGATTTAAACAAAAAAGCAACTAACTTGTTTGGGGGGTGGGGGTGTTGGGAACCTGAGGGGTAACCCAAAGTGAAAAGAAGTAAAATTAATAAAGAATTCAAAAAGATGCAAGGGGGCTTCTAAGGAAGAAACAAAGGAGAAGCATTGAGTATGCTTTGAAAACAGAATGGTGTTAAAATGATAGTTAAGGGCTGTCTACCTACAGACCGTCTAAAGGCATAATGGGTATGATCTAGTAGCCATTACAGAAACATGGCTGCAGTGACCATGAGTAGGAGCTGAATTTTTAAATGTTTTTGAAATACAGATGAGAATAAAGAGGTCTGGAGTTGCACTAATAAAGGATGGGATCAGTATTTTGGAAAGGGAAGATATGGGAACAACTATATGTGGAATTTGGGTGAAGCGCAGAATCTGGAATGAATAGCAGACATTGGAGATATTTGTTAGGCCGCTAAGTAATACTGACAAATGGGCCATGTTATTAATAAGGAGATACACATGTAGCATAGGCAACATTTATCCTGGGAAATTTCAGTTTGCTTAAAGGTAAGTAATCCAGTTGACTAGGGATGGTTTTCTAGAGTGCTATGGTGAGTCACCTAGAGAACATGCTATTTTAGATGTGTTATGAAAAAGGCTAATTAGCAATCATAACCTTTTTTAGGGATATATCCCATAATATGATAAAACACCATATTTGAAAGTGAAATACTTCATTTGGAAACAAGGGTTAGATTTAAGTAAGGGGAATTGTGAAGACAATGCATAAAGCTGAAGTAGATAAGGAAAATATATTAAAAGTATGACTTTTAAATTGAATTGGGTTTATTGTCACATTCACATGAGTACAGTGAAAAGTTTTAACAAGTTGCTACTTAAGGCACCAATCTTGGATACAAAGCAGAAAAATAAGGAAAACAAAGTTAGTAAGGAGGACTGTAATGTTTAACTTTTTTTAAAAATGGAAAAACAAACCGTTAACAGTTCAACGCCACAGTCCATAAGGGCTTGCCCACTGCTGGGCTCACACTCCTCGCAAGGACTGGACCTTGTCACTATTGTTACCCTGGGCTGCCTGCTCCTGCTGCCAAGATCTGGACCTTGAAAAAGCTGCGTTGCAATCTGCCAGAGTTTTGCCTGGGTGCACCAGCTACCTCATGCTCCATCCAGAAGATAAGTAGAGAAAAGAAAAACTTAGACAGAAGGAAAGAGGAAAGAAAAATGGTCAAAGTGGATGAGCTCTGGCTCTGAAGCCCTCCTCTGCTGCCATCTTGAAATATGTGTTTAGTTTTTAATAGATAGAGCAACAGTACTTTGAAGACAAGTCGTGCAATTATACATTCCTTCAAGATGTAAAGTCAGTTACCTGTGGCTAACAAAGGATATTCAGGATTGCATAAAATTAAAGTGAAAGGCCTATAAAGTTGCTAGAAATAACAATAATTAGGGATTGAAAGGCATACAAAATACAAAGGAGGACCAAAACAATGAAGAAAAAGGAGAACAGTCCGAATGCGATCAGCAAAAATTATACTAAAGTACGGTAAAAACTTCTATAGGTATGTAAAAAGGAGAGTCGGGAGAATTTATAACGGGATAGAGAGAAATGATAAGTTGAATGATTTCATTTTGTGTATTCACAGGAAGAAATCTGGTAAGACATTTCCACTGTGTGGCGAGTCTGGGAGTCCCCAGGGGGCACAGTTTAAAATTAAAGGGGGATGTCACATTGGTCAGCGATGAGGATGAATGATTCTACTTAGAGGGTTGTGAACCTTTGGAATTCTCCACCACAAAAGGAGCTGGGGAGGCTCCTCGGGCATGATATGTTTCAGGCAGAGATTGATAGATTTAACTGTGGTGCACAACGTTATGGGAATGGGGGAGTTAAATAAATTGAAGTGTTTGATCAGCCTTGATCATATTGAATGGTGATACAGGCTTGACAGACTGAATGGTCTACTTCTATTCCTATGTTCCTTGCAACTTGGATCCAAAATTCACCGATGGGAAACGGTAAGTGCTGACCTGTTGTTTTCAAATTGGAGGAGGTTTATGGTGGAGTTCCCTTGCAGCCAGTGCCTGGATACCTAATCTCCCACATATACATGATCTGAACCTTACTATATAGGGTACAACTTCAAAACCTGGTGCTATTTGAATGCACTGTGAACCGTGAAGACAGTATTGAACTTTAAAGAACACAGATATGACGGTGGAATTGGTTGGCAAGTAGCAAATGAAGTTTGTTGCAGAGAATTGTGAATTAATTGGTTTTGATTGGAAGAATGTGGACAGAGTGTATAAAATTAGTGGTACAATTCTCAAGTGAGTGGAAGAGTGGAGACACCTAGTAGGAAAGGTGACAAAACAGGTTGATAAAGCATGACATCCTAGGCTTTACGAAAAGAAGCATGGGGTACAAAAGTAGGGAAATTATGCTAATTGCAAGCCTCAGTGGAAGTATGATGTCCAGTTTTGAGCACTAAAATTTAGGAAAGATATCAAATATTAGACAAGTGTACAAAACATGTACAGAAATGGTTCTGGGATGAAGAATTTAAGTTCTGTAAATGGACTAAAAATTTTGAGACCAAAGGCAAGTTCAGAGGAGAGTTGATGCCTGTATTCTAAATCATGATCACTCTAGATGAAGTAGATAAGAAAAAACTATTCCCATTGGTAGAAGAATTAAGATCAAGACAGCCCAAATTTAAGGTAATTGGCGAAATAAGTAAAAGCTACATGAGGAACAACTTTCATGTGCCACGTGGTTATGATTTTGAGTAAACTGCTTGAGTGTGGCAGAAGAAAGGCCAAATAACACATTCAAGGGAATTGAATTATTATATAGAAAGGAAGAATGTGCAAGGCTATGGTGAGAAGTCAGGGGAGTGGCATCTGGGTGTCACTTATCCAGAGACTGGTACAGACACAATTGGCCAAATAGCTGTCTCCTACCCCATAACATTTTAGATTCCATAAACATCAATGCTTGGATCCCAGCTGTTAACGCTCCATTTCAAATACTTAACCCAGGCTATTAAATGTAGTATACTCCAAGTTTACTTGTGAGACAGCAGGTTCTTGTGCTGCAGTGTTAATGTCCCTATCTCTGGGCCAGAAGACTTAAAATTCACGTTCACTTGCTTCAAAAATATGTAATAATTATAAAAGATAAAGTGTGGGGCTGGATGAACACAGCAGGCCAAGCAACATCTTGAGCATAAAAGCTGATGTTTCAGGTCTAGACCCAAAACGTCAGCTAACGTGCTCCTAAGATGCTGCTTGGCCTGCTGTGTTCATCCAGCCCCATACTTTGTCATCTTGGATTCTCCAGCATCTGCAGTCCCCATTATCTCTGATAACTATAAAAGGTTAGCTGCATAAATTAGATTGAGGAGAACACAAAAACGGTTTAAGGCAATTGAATGCAGCAGCAGTAGAATAATTGCAGGATAAATGTGAAGCTGCCTGGGGAAAAATAGAAAAACTTTTCTTTAAAATTGTAAGCAAATGGAAAGCATTATCATTCAGAGGGACCTGGGTATCTTTGTACATGAATAAAATGATTGTGCAAATAAAACAAATTATTTGTTTCTCTCTCAATGTGTTGGTCTTTATTACAAAGGGATTAGCATACAAGTAAAAAAGAAGTGGTAATTGCAAAGGGTTTATACAACACCATTTGGAGTACTGCACATATCTGTCTTCTCAAACAGGAAAGAACGTAATTCCCCTACAGAAGTGCAACAAAGGTCACCAGATGATTTCAGGGATGAGGGGGTTGTCTTTATACCTTTAGCTTTTTAGATTTCCAAAAATATGACATGACCTTATTGAAACATCATTCTTAAAAGGACTTGTTAGGATCATACAGGAAAGATGTTTCTTCCTCTGGAGGATCTAGAACTAGGAAAATATGGGATCAGCTATTTAGGGCTGTGAGAAGCTGAATTTTCTCCACACAAAAGTTTGTGAACTTTTGGAATTCTTTATTACAGGGAACTATGGATTATTGATCAAGTATATTCAAAATCAGAAATTTGACAGATTTTTGGACACAAATGGAATCCAGGCATATAGGGCAAATGAAGGAAGATACAGCTGAGGTTAAAAGGTAGATAATAATCCATGATCTTACTGAACATCACAGCATTATGGCTATCTGTTTCAATAAACAATGTGCACCTAATTGTTAAATTCTCCTTTCTGCTTTACATTTTCTGTTATCCTCACACACAATCTTGCAGTAGTATTGTGTAGCGTACAAAAAGGCAAGAGCCTGAATATGAACTCCGAGTGAGTGAATGAGAAATGACATACATGGAAGGAGAGACATAATTAGAGTGAAAAAACAGCAAAAATGATGCCTAGAAGAGGGTTTTTTCCCCCCTCAAATTCTGTCAGGGAATAATGCTAAAGATAAATTGTTGGAAAACTGACCCAAATCCATAACTGTAAGTCTTGGAACCAAACCTTTTAGAAGGAAGATTTCAGCACAGGCATCTCAACCATTTCCATTTTTACTCAGAAAATATGAAGCATCCCAAAAGCTGGTTAACAAACCATTGGTTTACTCAAATCACTTTGAAGTACCCACTTTGAAGTTGTTATATAGATAAAAATCAGCATAGTTCCAGATGACCATAGGCCTGCTGTCTCATTAGACAGTGATAACTGGTGGTGGTTTAACCCAAGGGTCACCACGTTATCAGGTGAGGGGAGAGATTGGGAAGCCGAGTCCTTTATGGTAACCTCAGCCAGTGTGGAAGTTGACCCTATGCTGTGGGCATCACTCTATATTGCAAACCAGCTGTTCCAGTCAACTGAGCTCAAACCTCCTGTTGCACAGATAATACTTCTCAGAGATAATGTTAAAGTTGCATTTGGTCCACCCAACCTGATGATGTCACATGGCCTTTGGGTGTACAGCCATTTAATCTTGCATGAGATCCTGATGGAGACATCAGGAGACTGGTGTATCACATTTAGTTACTGTAGTGTATTGAAATCTAAGCAACCTGTGATATTAAGATGGAGTGTTATCTGGCAGTTTTAAATTATAAAGCATTTTGCGTCCAATATAACTTTGTTTCTTTTAAACTTTTCAGCAACAGGGACATCTGGTAACCAAATTGAAAGCAGAGTCTACAAAATGTAAAGTTAAACTTTTAATTTCTATTACATTTTATTCAACAGAATAATTCCGTACAAATAAAACAAAAACACATTTAGAAATTCAAAAATTTGTTCAGCTGCCTAAATGCTTTGTGTGTCGCCCTTGAGCTAGGAGTTTTCCAGTGACTTTGCTTGTCAAATCCACAGTTGTAAATGCGAGAGATTTACCTTCCTTTAGCACCTTAGCAGTTATGATAATATCCTCTCCCAGTTTAGCTGCATTCATGTATCTAAGGAGTAATAACAAGTCACACAATAATACAGCCATTAAGAAAACTAACATCATTATTGGATATTAATGTTAACTTTTAAAAAGATAAAAATAAATCCTACTGTACAATTTCCTCCAACATTAATCCCCATTCATGTAATTTTCTAGATAGTAAGTCACGGTACTTTGACAAGTAAATATCTTAAGCAAGGACGTGCTACATGTTTCTTTTACTTGATCTACCGGTTGTACCTCATCAACATAAAAGTGAAATCTACACAGAATATTAGGTGGATTAAAACGTTTGCTTTTAAAAGGGTTGCTTTTCGGAGTAGAGACCTGTGACCAACAGTGGGCCGCAAGCACCCTGCTGGGTCCAGTGCTTTTTGTCATTTATATAAATGATTTGGACGTGAATATAGGAGATATGGTTAGTAAGTCAGCAGATGACATCAAAATTGGTGGTGTAGTGGACTGGAAAGAAGGTTACCTCAATACAATGGGATTTTGGTCAGATGGTCAAATGGGCTGAGGAGTTGCACATGGAGTTTAATTTAGATAAACGTGAGGTGCTGCGTTTCAGCAAGGCAAATCAGGGCAGGACTCCGAGGGGGTGATGATGACCTGGTAATATCCAGAGATCCAGATAACGTTCTGGGAACCCTGGTTTGAATCCTGCCAAGGCAGATGGTGGAATTTGAATTCAATAAACATCTGGAATTAACAACCTAATGATGACGGTGAATGAATTGTCAATTGTCAGAAAAAAACCCATCTGGTTCACTTTAGGGAAGGAAACTTCCATCCTTACCTCATTTGGCCTACATTTGACCTCAGACCCACAGCAACACTGTTGACTCATAACTAACTTCTGGGCGATTAGGGATGGTCAATAAATGCTGCCTAGCCAGCGATGCCCTCATCCCATGAATGATTTAAAAATATAAACTTATACATGTAATCTTAAGGTCCTGGGAGTGTTGCCTAACAAAGAGACCTATGGGTGCAGGTGCATAGCTCTTTGAAGGTGGAGTTGCAGGTAGACAGGGTAGTGAAGAAGGCATTTGGTACACTGGCCTTTATTGGTCAGTGCACTGACATCATGTTAAGGGTCGACATGACATTGGTTAGGCCACTTTGACATATGTATTCAATTCTGGTCTCCCTGCGAAAAAACAATGTTGTGAAACTTGGGTGGGTTCAGAAAACATTTACAAGGATTTTTGCCTGCACTGGAGGGTTTGAGCTTCAGAGAGAGAGAGGCTGAATAGGTTAGGGCGATTTTTCCCTGGAGCATCGGAGGCTGAGGGGTGGCCTTATATGAAAGGCACAGTTAGGATGAATAGCCAAGGTCTTTTTTCCCCAAGGTAGGGTGTCCAAAACTAGAGGGAATAGGTTTAAGGTGAGAGGTTAAAGACTTAAAAGGGATCTAAGGGGCGAATTTTAAATATAGACGGTGGTGCATATATGCAATGAGCTGTCAGAGGTGGTGGTGGAGGCTGGTACAATTATAACATTTAAAAGGCAACTAGGTGAGTATACGCATAGAAAGAGTTTAGTAGGATGTGGGCCAAATGCTGGCAAACGGGGCTAGATTAATTTAGGATGTCTAGTTGGCATGGATCAGTTGGACCGAACAGTCTGTTTCCATGCTGTACATCTCTATTACTGGTTATATCCATGATTCTCATCCATTGGCAGCACAGTGGTTAGCACTGCAGCCTCACAGCACCAGGGACCCGGGTTCAATTCCACCCTCGGGCGACTGTCTGTGTGGAGTTTGCACATTCTCCCCACGTCTGCGTGGGTTTCCTCTGGGTGCTCCAGTTTCCTCCCACAGTCTGAAGATGTGCAGGCTAGGTGGATTGGTCATACTAAATTGCCCACAGTGTTTAGGGATTTGTACATTAGGTGGGTTATAGGGGGATGGGTTCTGGTGGGTGCTTTGAGGGTCAGTGTGGACTTGCTGGGCCAAAGGGCTGTTTCCGTACTGTAACGATTCTATGACCTAAACATTGTACTTATTCGCTTTATTATTAAAACTTAAGAAGGTAGGTTCAAGTCCAGCTCCAGACTTCAGGACATTATTTACGCTGACATGCTCAATACAATACTCAGGAATACTACTCTGTCTGTTTTTGAATGAAACACTGAACCAAGGCCCCATGTGCCCTTTCAAATGTACGTGATAGATCCCTAGGTGCTATTCAAAGGCAGGCAGGCAAGTCATTGGATAATATTTGGCCAAACAAATGCTATCACTCAGTCAACAAAATATTTAAATACCTGTCTCATTGCTGTTTTTGGGAAATTGGTATGTGCAAATTGGCTGCGGGGTTCATATCATTAAATTACTATTGGGGTTAGAGGGGACTTTCAAGACTTCTGAAAAAAGTGTCAATTGATCTCCTTCTGTGTAATGTGAATCTAGGCTCTGCAGTTTAAACTCTAATCTCTAGTAATGAACAAACATACATTTTGAAATATCCTTGCATCACTACTGCATTTTACGTTTGATAAAAATCCTGTATACAAGTTGGCGGTTGGTTAACTCACATGGCTAGAGTGTGATGCAGAGTGATATCCATAACATAGTACGTAGTTTTTCATAGAGGTCTGCCTGACTGTTTTGCACCATATGAAGTGATAATCCTTCAGGCTATATACTCAACTGTCTCCCTATCTCTAGCAGAAAGTGATCGCTACAATCCTTCATGAACTATGCCTACCTGCTGCTTATGTAAAGTATTGGCACTGAATTTACTTGCTTTGCAACAAGGCTTCAATATTACTACTATATTACCTACACAGCTTAGTTACATTTACCAAGTTCTGAAAACTGCACTCACGTTACATTCATGTCTACACTAACTCCTGGTAGCGCTCGCTCTGTATTAAGTAAGGCTGTCGTTGATACAACATCAACAAGAGTTGCGATTAGTCCTCCATGCAGAGTGCCTGCTCGGTTCACATGTTCCTGTTCCACTTTCAGTTCACAGACTATTTTCCCAGGACAAGCTGAAACAACAGTCATCTAGAAAACACAATTGTAGTTCCATGAAAATTAGTTTGCTTTTAAAAGTATTCTAAAGCTTAGGACATTGGTAGCTGAAACCAGAACCAGCACTGATGAAGTGTTTAAGATCAGAAATGCTGAAGAATTAGAGGAGCACTGGCAACTTGGAAGGTTGTGAGGTTGGAGGAGACTACAGACATTGCGAGTGGTGAGGCCATGGAAGAATTTGAAAACAAGGATGAGAATAGTGAAATCAAGGCATTGCTTAACTGGGAGCCAACATACACGTGTGGGGTGATGGCTGATAAGGTCCTGGTGCAAGTTAGGATGGCAATGTTTTGGAATGAGCTTTGTCAATAGATGGTAAAACCCTGAAGCAACCACAAGTGATCCTGAGTTTTAGATGAAGTTATAAATCAAAAGGGACCAGATGGGTACAACTTTAAAAGCTTGACAGTGATTTGCAGTTTAACTTATAGCCTTTTTACAATTTTATGGTTTCAGTTTTATGTATAGGTTTCCTTAGCTTGTTTACGCATTTACTTTTAGGACCTCAGTTATTTCAATGCTGATGACTGCCAACAGTGTCACCTTTTAGACAAGATGCATTACTCAGTAAATGGTGTGACCAGATGTGGGCAAAATTTTGCCATTAAGACAGTATCTGGTCTCAGAATCTCCACAATGCATTGGCCATCACAGCAAACAAGACATGAACAGAGATCATCCCGCAGCATCAACAAGGGACAACGTTGTCCTTCCAGAATCATTTTGCTCAATAATCCAAAAAAATGTGCTCATCCAACTGATTTAAAGTTCTAAGGTTGTAATCCCATTACCTTTTGCAGATGGAAAGATACCTATCAAATGTACAAATGCAGCAATTCCATGAAACCCATGGGAAAATAAAAAAAGATGCCTTTTTCAAAAATCTAATGGTGGTTTGGCACAAATTATCCAGCAACTTATTCATAACTCATGAAGCACCTCTTCCTGCTACAAATCCAATTTTCACATAAATATTGCCATATGTCCCTGATGTAACATGATTTTTCAGCCAATCTGATATGTGTTTCTGGTTACACCTAAACTGGAAAGGCACCAATATCCTGGCAGGGAGGTTTGATATTGCCACTCAGGAGAGTTTCAACTAGTGTGGCAGAGGGGTGGGAATTGGAGCAGCAGGGATAGAGATTGAGGAAGAGCTTGAGACTAAGGCAAATATAGCTAAGAGTAAGAGCAGTCTGGGAGAGATTGCTAAACTCATTGGAACTGGAGGCTGGGGCTATATTTGTTTCAATACAAAAAGTATGACAGTTAAGACAGATGAACTTCGGCCTGGATTAATGCCTGCAATTACAATGTTGTTGCTATCATAGAGACATGGTTGAAAGAGGGACAGGATTGGCAGCTTGACGTTCCAGGATATTCATGTTTTAGACAAGACAGAGGAGAAAATTAAAGAGGTGGGGGAGTTGCATTATTGGTCCGGAAGCATATCACAGATGTGTTGATGGAGGACACCCTGGAGGAATCTTGCAGCAAAGCATCATAGGTAAAGCTCAGCAATAGGAGAAGTGCAATCACCATGCTGGGATTATACTACAGACCTCTCAGCTGTCAGTGGGAGATAAAGGAAGTCATGGGTAATCAGATTCTGGAAAGATGTGCCTGGATTTGGCCTAAATGTCTGATACCCTCTGCCAATGCACAAGTCTCCAATCATCCCAGCGTGGCTTCAGCTTTCCTCATGGATAGTGCCAGTTTCAATTCCTTGGCCATCTGCTCCATCTCAGCCAGGCACCTTTCAACCTCTTATACTAGGACTTGATGCTTGTGCTGTGGAAATATGCTGGCTATGCCAGAAATGTAATATGAGATTCGAACTCCTAGAAGGCCCCAAAAGCTTCAGTTCTTTATTCCACTGACATCATACTATTGCAAACACAAAAGAATTGTGAGTAAATAGGAAAGTATTTACATGGATCAGACCTTTTTGGTTTACACTGGGTTGAGGAATTCTTTGACGACTCCTTCCCTCAAATATCTCCCTTTCTGTTCCAGAAAGGGTCAATTTAAACTACCCTCCTTAGCCATCGCCACCTGCAACTGGAGGTTCCATTACACACACTTTCATAATTGTGTCCCTAGCCTATGGCTATTCAAAATCGATTCTGATGAACGGTTACAGACCCAAAAGGCCAGTCGTGGCTTTCTCTCTGAATCGACCGCTGCTGGATCGGATAAGTATTTTCATTTTTTTTGTTGTTTTCATTGCTGTTCAAACCCAGTGACTTTGCAGCCGCCAGGGGGAGATTTTCAATCGCATCCTGTCTCAAAAGGTAAAAGGGCATGGTGTTCCCTAATACATAAAAGTCACGACTTATTTTTTTAAAAAGGTGACGTTTACACCAGGGTTCAGTGCTGGGTAAAAGGTGTTGTTAAATATGCCACCACATAAAACGCAGCCCGTGATCGTGAAGAAACTGTATCCGTGCAAATGTTTCAGGCATGATGCAGTAAATGATCGCAGATCACTTCTCCCTAAATCATATCAATGCAGGCTGCTTGCAACTCCAATTATTGAGCGAACTGGGTGAAAGTACGGCATAAAAAAAGCTAAACCCAGGCCCCCTCTTAAGAGACAGGGGTTTGGCGTGTGGTGGTTTTTGTTAATTTCTTAAATATCTTTGCCAAGACTCTTGCTTTGATACACTAAAGACTTTAAAGCTGTCAGGTAGGTACCTACCTTATTCAGAACCCGATCGAAGCCGGTTCCTCCGGTCAAACCCTGGACGACCTGCCTTAGAGCGTTCAAGGACGAAGTCGTCATGGTTTGAAATCTCCTCCCGGTTGAAGGTGGCAGCTTCACGGAGCAAAGGAAGAGTCGCTGCGAGGCCTTAACAGCAGCTGATTGAGCAGCTCCTCCCCTCCACCAGATCCACGTACAGCGCCAACACCGGGCATGAGTACTCACTCTGCTCACCCTTGGTAGCTTGCTGCATTTTCATTTTGGAACAGAGTTTCAGTATCTCCCTGTCCACAGATTCCAAGGCGATATTTTTCTTGCATGTTAATTGAAATATATTGGTTTCTTTTTACAAGAGAGTGACAGAGTTTTTCTTGTCCTATAAAACTTCTTAAAATTATCTGAGATAACAAAGTGTGGAGTTGGATGAACACAGCAGGCCAAGCAGTATCTTAGGAGCTGGTCGGTCTGCTGTGTTCATCCAGCTCCACATTTTGTTATTAAAATGATCTGTTTTGCATTGCTACCTACAATTTCGTCACTCACCACAGAAGCTTAAACAGAAAAGCAAAAGCGTTACCCTCAGGCCAATTGTCGTCATTTCCCAAAGACAGTCCCCAGATGAGACACAGCCTTTCACACACCTCATCACCAACGAATACCCTAATCCAGCGCTTCCTAAACATTTCACCATCGTCGCCCCATTTCAAGGCTTGAAAATTGTCATGACTTGGGAGGGGCAGGTGGGTGAAAGGGGAATGAGAAGACATGTGACAGCAGGCAGAGAAAGGTTTGCCCATTCTCATTTTGGGGTCCCATTCTCTACATTGGGGAGTACTGACCTAACTGATCTGGGTTCAAGTCAGGAGATATGTGACCCTCAGCTGCCCTGTGATGATTTAATAAACAGGGCGGGGTGTGTTCCAACTGGTGAACAGTGTATTAAACTTCTGCTTTCAACTTGTAGAAGGACAGGCTCACCAAATGGCTTTATTGTGTATAGAAATTGTAGACAGTGAACGCAGCTCAACATCCGTAGTCCAGCCTCTATCAATTCCCTGACAGTCCATGGATTGTGCACAATTTTCCTGTGCATTTTGGTCAAAGAGAGAATCTGGTTGACTTAATTAGAAAGACCCGCACCTAAGTCACTACAGAAAAGTTTAAAAAAGGAATAAAATGAAAGAAACATAATATAAAATAAAGAACTGCAGGTGCCAGAAATCTGAGACAAAAAACAAAAATTGCTGAAGAGGTTCAGTGGATTCAACTGGAAAGAAACACCAGACATTGACCTAAGCACTGGAAGTGACAGGAATGGACAACCTAGTAGCCACCGCAAAATCCTCCTCATCAATATTGAGGGTTTGTGCCAAAGTTAGGAGTCCTATCCCGCAGGCTAGCTCTGGCAGCATACTAACAAAGACATCCTTACCAAACATAAGTTACAGCCAAATTGCAGGCATCTTCATCAACATCTCTGGGTTGATCCCATTAGCAAAACAGACCAACAGGCATGGGTTTCCTTGGGAGTCCACAACATGGCCTCCAGATCCTATGAAGTAGAAACATAGAAGCACGGGAGCAGGACTAGTCTATCAGTACCCTTGAACCTGCTCTGCCATTCTAGATCATGGTTGATCATTCAGCTCAGTACCCTGCTTGGCCAACTGCCCAGCCAGACAAAATATCCCTTCTGCATTCACCTTTAGATCATTCTAAGAATTTTGTAAGTTTCAATGTAATTACTTGTCATTTTTCCAATCTCTGAAATATACAGGCCCAGTCTCTCATTCTTTCTTCATAGGAGAGGACTGCCATCCCAGGAATTAGTCAGGTGAACTTCTGTTGCACTCCCTCTGTGACAAGTATATCTCTCCTTAGATAAGGAAATTAATATAGCACAAAATACTTCAGCAGCAGTCTTAACAATGTTCTATCCAGTGGAAACAACATGTCTTGACACCTGTATTCAAAGCTTACTGTGATAAAGGCCAACATATAATTTGTCTTTCCAACTGTTTATTGTACCTGCATCAGGTGAGCAAAGAAATCTCCTGCTAAGTATCACTACTGTCCTCAGCTGATGAATCGGCATTCCTTCATATTGAACATCATGTGGAAGAACTATTGAAGATGGCAAGGGCATAGAATATATTCTAGATGTGAAACTTAAATGTCCATCATCAAGCATGCCTTAGTAGCAGTGCTACTGACTGAGCTGGTCAGGTCCTGAGGATTTATTTCCTAGTCTGGATCTGTGGCAGGTAGTGAGGGAACCAACCAACAACTTAGGAACATAGAAGCATAGAATATAGCAGCAGGAGTAGGTCAAATTGGGCCCTTGAGCCTGTTCTGTTGTTCAATTTGATTGTGGTTGATCATTCAACTCAATACCCTGTTCTGCTTTCTCTTTATATTCTGTGATCACTTGAGCTCCAAGTAATATATTTATCTCCATTGTTAACCTACCTATTGAAGATGCATTTATCCATGACAATAGCAGTAAGAATGACCACCACACAGTTCTGTGGAGAAACAATCCCATCTACAAACTGAGATATTCCATATTTATTTGTGTTCCTACCACTATATTAAATGGGATTGATTCAGGACAGAACCAGCAGTTCCAAACTGAATATCCTGAGGCACTTTGGCCCACTAAAAGCAGGAGAACTATTATCAACAACAATCTGGTCCTTTATGATCTAGCATATCCCCCACTCTACTATTACCATTGAGCTAAATGATCAAGTGTAGTTCAATAAAGAGTGCAGGAGAGTTGCCCACATACCTAAAAATGAATTGTTAACCTGGCGAGTATACAGACAGACTACTCCTGTCCCAAGCAAAGAAATGACATATGATAGACAGAGGTAAGTAATCCCACAACAAATGAATTAAAACAAAACTGCAGTCTTTCCACATGCATGTCAATTGTTGTTAAACAACTAACCTGGCACAGAGATTCCAAACATACCCGTCCTCAATGATGTGTCAGTGTAAAAGATAAAGT
The DNA here is from genome assembly GCF_030684315.1 of Stegostoma tigrinum. Taxonomy (NCBI): domain Eukaryota; kingdom Metazoa; phylum Chordata; class Chondrichthyes; order Orectolobiformes; family Stegostomatidae; genus Stegostoma; species Stegostoma tigrinum. The sequence goes on from NC_081355.1 coordinate 28,581,951, forward strand.
TGAAGCATTTGCAGCCATCTTATCACTGATATCCATTTCAAACCCACTGACTCCCACAATTACCTTGCCTATACCACCTCTCACCCACTGTTCTGCAAAAATGCTATCCCATACTCACAATTCCTCTGCTGCATCTGGTCCCAGAATGAGGCATTCTACTCTGGGACTTCCCAGATATCCTCCGGCTTTAGGGACTGTAGTTTCTTCTCCTCTGTTGTTAAGGATGCCATCAACCACATCTTTCCCATTTCCTGTGCTTCTGCCCTCAAACCCTCTCCCCCAACAACAATGGTAGAGTCCCCTTAAATCCTCACATACCGTCCCACAACCTCCGAATACAATGTATAATCCTCTGATATCTTCACCACTTACACTCAGATCCCATCACCAAAAAGATATTTCCCTCCCCATCCCTGTCTGCTTTCTGCAGAGACCATTCACTCCGCGACTCCCTCATCAGCTCCACATGCCCACCAGCGTCTCCACCACACCCGATACCTTTTCCTGCAATTGCAGGAGGTGCTATATCTGCTCCTACACCTCCCCTCTCACCTCCATCCAAGGCCCCAAACAATCCTACCAAATCCAGCAGAGATTCACCTGCACTTCATCTCACCTCATCTACTATATCTGTTCCTCTTGAAATGGTATCCTCTATATTGTGGAGACCAAACACAGACTCGGGGCCTGGTTATCAGAGCATGTGCACTCTGCACACACCAACAAACCCGAACTTCCAGTTCCCATCCACCTTAACACCCGCTCCTACTCCCCTGGTGGCAAGTCCATCTTTGGCCTCCTGTACTGTCAGAATGAGGCCAAACATAAACTGAAGGAACAAAACCTGATATTTTGCCTTGGGAGTTTACAGCCCAATGGCCTGAATATTGACTTCACCAGCTTCAAATTATCTACACCCCCAACTTGTCCATCTTCTGACTCACTATCCACTCCACCCTTTCCACTGACCAACCACAATAACCCCCTATCTGCACCCAACTATCTCCATCCCACCTACCCTTCCCCCCCAGCCCCACCCTCTATTTATTTTTTGGCTCCCCTCTCCCTCTCCAGTCCTGACAAAGAGTTTAGGCCTGACACATAGACTTCCCTGCTCCTCGGATGCTGTCTGAACTACTGTGCTTTTCCAGCTCCACATTTATTGTCTTCAGCCAGACATTCCAAGTGGATAATCCATCTCAACCTTGTCCTGAGGTATTGCAACGTTGTAGATACCAGACCCCAGCTATGATTCACTCAATGTGATCTCAAGAAATGTTTGAAGGCACTGGATGTTGAAAAAGCTATGGATTCTGACTTTATTTCAGCAGTGGTACTGACAATTTGACCTTCAACTCTACCCACTCAAGACTAACTTGTACTCCAAGTGATTGCCCACAAGGCAGCAGTTTATTGAGGGCGGCAACAAGGAACCCTAGCAAAATTGAAGTAAATGAAAATCAGGGGAAATCACTCAATGTTTGGAGTCATTTTTAGCAGAAGTATAAATGGTTGTGTTTGTTGGAGGCTGATCGCTACAGCCTAAGGATATCACTGCAGGAGTTTCTCATGGTAATATCTGAGGCTTAACTACCTTCAATTGCTTTATTGGTGACCCACTCTCAAATGTCAAATCAGAAGTAGGAATGCTTGTTGATGATTGCATAATTATCAGTGCCAGTCAGAACTCGTCAGATATATATGTATATATCGATATACAGAAGGGACTCTTAACCATCTCTCCTTTATATCCAACAACATTACCTTGCTGAATTCCCCACCATCAACATTCTGGGTATTACCATTGACCTGAAACTTACTGTAATTATAAGAGGATAGATAGAAGGTTGGGAATTTGGTGGTGAGTAATTTATCTCCTACTTCCCCGAAGTCTGTGCACCAAGCACAGAGCAGGAAGGTGATGGAATACCCCCAATTTGCCTTAATTGCTGCAACCCAAACAACATTCATGAAGTTTGACACCTGACTGACACTCCATCCACTGCTTCAAACATTCACTCCCTCCTCCACAATGCATTTTGAGAATAATTTCTGCCAAATACAAATTGTACGACAGCCATAGCCAAGACACTGATTTCAAACCCGCTCCACCAATCAGTCACTGTTTCTCTCCTGCATTTTCTACTAATAGGCTCATTAATGAGAAATGACCTCAGATTGGAGGTAAAAGGGTAAAATCACTTTAGCTCTACTGGACCATAAGGTTGCTGTGTCATATCGAGAGACAATTAACTACAAAAGTTGGAAGTTGTGCTTCAGTTATGTAATGCATTGGTGAGATCACATAAAATGTAAGGTATTGTAAATGCATTGGAAGCAATTCAAAGGAGGTTTACCAGTTTAACACATGGAGTGAATTTTTTTTTTATGAGGAGGTGTTGGACAGCTTATGATTACATCTGCGAATGTTTTGAAGAATAACACATAAGATGGTGAAGGATCTTGGCAGAGTGGATGTGGAGAGCATGTTTCCTTTCATGGGGCAATCTGAAACGAGGGATCACTGTTGTTTACAAGAATGGTTCCAGGGATGAGATATTTCAGTTTTGAAGAAAGATTGTGGAAATTGAGAACATTTTCTTTGGAAAGGAGAAGGCCAAGAGGAGATTTGATAGACATTTTCAAAATCATAAGGGATCTGGACAGAGTGGATAAGCAGCATCTTGTTTGTATCCAGTTGTTGTTCCTCTTATTGCCTTCCACAGTCTTCTTCATACCCAATATGCTTTAATGTCTTTTACCAGACAAAATCAGATAATTATAAGGTATGAACAAGTTGGGAATAAATTTTTCATATGTATGTGTGTGTATTATATATACGTAGCTGCATTGCGTACTCATTAGGCTTTTTTGACTCAATGTATTTGTAGGTAAATCTAGTTACACAGGGGCTTCTCAACTATCTTCAGGCTCCACTTAATATAAATTTGTGGGCAGACTCCTGTGATTCAACTGATGATGATGTCTGTTAAATAAAGGAGACAAAACCAGAAGTTCCAACATGGATTTCAAAAAATATTCCCATGATTAATAATTTCATAGGATTTTTTGAGGAGGTAACTGTAAATGGAGAATGTGGCTGTACTATATATGAAGTTTAGAAAAAAATTTTGACCAGGTATCAAACAGTATTTCAGTGGGTAACATTAACAGGCACTAAATTCAAGAAGACAGCATACATTAAAAATTAATGAGACAGGAGAGAAAAGCAAGTAAACAGTTTCGTGAATAATTGAAATCGAACACTGCTAGAAGTAGACAAGAGGTGCAGTTTTCCTAGGCATTGAATGATATGGGCAATGGTCAGAAAGTTGGAAATAATGCATGAGATGGGTGGGTGAGGAGATTCTTGACACTGGGAATCAAAAGTTCCATTTTCCAACAAAAGTATTGAATGGCAAGAAAAGATGCTCGTCAATGAGCTGTTTGTATGCATTAACATCTCATTATTAGATAATCTTGCCTAATTGATATCTGGTTTCTCATACTTCCAGCTGCCAATATAAACTAGATGGTGACAATTTATGACACAAAAGTAAGGTCAGTTAGCTGGTGACTTCAGCTTGAGGTTGGTCTTCCAGCCCTTCATCTGGACACCAGTCACAAACATGAGAGGGGACATTCATGGGCAGCTACCACATATGCAGACATTAGCAGTATGGGGCATACCAACTCACATCTCCAATATGTTTATTGTACACTTCGGCAAATCAATGCTGCACTGTGTAGTACACTGGCAACTTTCATTGGAATGCTGCCATTAAGACACTTTGCACACAGGGACAGGTGTGCACCTCAGGTCTTGGTCGAGGCCGCATCTCAGAGATCATATTTTGCTCTCTTAGCACTCACTTACTTTGTGCCTGCTTGGATGTCACTGCTTCTTTGTCTTGACTGCTTTGCCTTTTCGTGTTTTGCCTCCTCAACTAGGCATACAGACTCACAGCACTTATGTCTTCACTCTTTAGTGCCACTCCTAGCAACAGTTTCCTTGGGCAGTAGCATAGCCTAGATATTAGACAACACCCTGTCCTAAGGAGTGGTCGCCTTTTCCAGCAGCTTGTTGAGCTCCTTGTTGTTGCGCATGGCTAGCTGCAGGTATCTGGGAATGATGTTGGCCTTCTTGTTGTCTTGGGCTGCACTTCCAGCCAGTTTGAGGATTTCAGCTGTCAGATGCTCAAGTACTAGAGCCCAATGGACTGTGCTGCAGTGCCCACTTGGCCAGCATAATTGCCCTTTCTCAGGACTCTAGGGATACGGCGCATTGCGAACTGGAGGCTCGCTTGAGACAACCGAGATTTCACCTTGGAGTGAACCTTTTCAGCGGTCTTTTCTCTTCCAAACATGTCCACAATCCTACAAGCATTTTTACAGAGAATGTCTGGACTTGCCTTTTAGTGCAGGTGCAAAGTCAGACAGCTTATCATTGGTTGTCAGCAGTCTTCAGTCAAGAGGGTGGATATGTTTCTTCTTCCTGTCCATTACCCCATTTTACTGCCTTAATACCTCTTACATGTCTTAACTTCTTACTGTTCTGATAAAAAGTGATCAACCTGAAATGTTTAACTCTTTCTTGACAACTGCCGCCTGATCAGAGAGTTTCCAGATAAAAACCGAAAGAACTGCAGATGCTTTAAATCAGGAACAAAAACAGAAGTAGCTAGAAAAGTTCAGCAGGTTCTGAGGAAGGGTCACCGCACCCGAAACGTTAACTCTGATTTTTTCTTCACAGGTGCTGCTAGATCTGCTGAGCATTTCCAACCATTTCTGTTTTCATTCCAGCGCGTTTCTATGTATTGCAGCCGGGAAAGATGCACCCTAGTTGCCAAAGTTTCAAGCACATTCCAAGGTCCCATTGTCTGCACGAGTAGCAAGACCTGCTCTCTTCATCATTTAAAAGAAACATACACTCCTTAGAAGCAACCTTCGGATGTGCCTGTCTGCTGCTGGATCTTTTTTGCTGGTGTTAGGTCATCCAGTGTACTGGCAGCTTCTGTTCATCAGCATTAATGGTTGCATAGTTGAAGATACTTGAGTTACTGGTATGTTTGAGTAATACACTGCACAGTAGCCTCTCTGATGTGAATGACCTGCGATGTGCGCTGACAACACCACTGTCGTAGGACAGATATGTAACAACGATGAGTCAAAATACAGAAGGGAATTAGAGGGCTTGATGACATGGTCCAATGAAAACAACCTGTTTCTCCACGTTGGCAAAACTAAAGAACTGATCATTGACTTCAGAAAGCAAGAAGGAGAACGCACCCCCATTACACCAATGGAGGTTGAGAGAGTGAAGAGCATCAAGTTCCTCAGAGTGACAGTAACTGATGATCTGTCCTGGACTTCCCACATGAATGTGACAGTCATGAAGGCACAAGAACGCCTCTTCTTCCTCAGGCAGCTCAGGAAATTTGGCATGTCCATAAGGTCCCTCACCAACTTCTACAATGCACCATTGAAGGCATACTGTCTGGGTGCATAACGGCCTGGTAAGGCAACTGCTCTGCCCAGGGCCATAAGATACTACAGAAGGTGGTGTGCACAGCCCACACTATCATGGAAGCCAACCTTCCATCTATTTACATGGCTCGCTGCTGCGGATGGGTGGCCAACATCATCGAAGACCCATCACACCCCAGTAATGCCCTCCTACAACCACTTCCATCAGGCAGAAGATTCAAAAGCCTGAACACGTGCACCAGCAGGTTCAGGAACAGCTTCACTCTGACCGTTATCAGACTGTTGAACGGACTCTAGCCTCAAATAATGTAACCTGCAATGTAACATATGTGCCTCTAAGTCTTTCTGATCTGTACATCCTTTGCTTGCTGTGATCTGCCTGTATTGCTCGTAAACAAAGCTTTTCACTGTATTTTGGTACACATGACAATAAAATCAATTTTAAAAATTACTCTAGGCTGATGTCTGCCATTTTTGTTCACTTTGGACCGTAAAACATTGTGTAACACCACAGATGACTAGGTTCTGTACTTTAATTCTTGTGGCTGCAGGTAGACAAAGCTAATGGAGAAAAGTGAACATATATTCACAAGTGTGAGAATGTAATTTAAATTACGTTTCTCTTTTGCCACCCATATGTCCTCAGGAGTGGGCAGCACCGTGTCTCAGTGGTTAGCTGCCTCACAGTACCAGGTTTAATATCAGCTTTCAGTGATTATGTGGAGTTTGCACATTTTCCCTGAGTCTGCAGGATTTCTGCTAGGTGCTCCGGCTTCCTTCTGCAGATGAAAGATGTGCAGGTTAGGAGGGTTGGCCATGCTAAATTACCCAGTAGTGTTTAGCGATGTATAGCCTACGTGAATTAGACATGATAAATGTGAGGTTATAGGGGTTGAGTGACTGGGTCTAGGTGGGATGCTCTTCCAAGGTTCGTTGCAGACTTGATGGGCCAAATGGCCCTTTCCGCAGTGTAGGGATTCTGTGATAAGGTCTTTTCCTTCCTTTTCTTCCCACTACATCTTGGTGTAATCCCAGGTTCTGCAGTTGAGGTGAAAGAGCCTACCATACTCTGGAGCCTGATGGCCTTGGAGATTTGGTCAGGGGACCTCAGGGGCATTTGTGGTTAAAGGTCCCAAACGTGCTGAGTATATCCTGCACAGAGACAGGTATACCCTGCTCAGCTTCACTTCCCAGAGGGCTGAGGCGGGGTATAGGTAGAGTGGAACTGGAAAGCCCAGCCACCTCTGCAGGGTCCTGACAAGAGACTTCAGAGTGGCCTGTATGTACCTCCAACTGAGTGCTGTGCTGATTCTACTCCTTGTAAGCAAGGGCATCTAGAGTGGTCCCTCTTTATCCTGCCACCCTGCCATTGTTGCATAGAACAAGGGAGTGAAGGTCTGTGTATTTATCCAGCAAATACTCTGTGTGCAGTACCTGGCTCTCCAAGGCAGACACCAATCTGTCCACGAAGGCAGCCACATGCATGCATGTGAGAGGCAAATGGCATATTTTGTCAAACTTCCTTTTGCCCCTGTGTCTGCTTGTGTATCTGAATGAAATTCTCAACTGCCGACAACTTTTGGTCCTCCCCAGACTGGGAATGACCAGGTGCTTTGTGTCTGGTAACTGTCTGAGTGCCAGAGACCTGGATGTTCTTTCCTTGACCATATGCAGCACTGAGATAGTGTTGTACTCGCCAGGAGGTGCTCCTGACTCCAATCTAGTTGAAATACGCACTGATGTGTCAAAATCTGAGCTGGTGGAGACTTCAGGAGGCAGCCCTGCCAGAGCATTCCCTCACGGATCAGTGGCTACTTCCTCTGAGATAGAGGAGGAGGTGTTGCAGGGCCAGCCTCCTGGATGTTAAAACCATTCAGACGCCTCTTGTAGCTTTAGAAGACAAATAAAAATGTGTCATGAACAAGGAGTTGAGCATCAATCACGTTAAGAGTATTCATTGTGGAGGCAATGGGAGAGCAGCACAGCAATGGTCAACAATTCTTACTGGTTGTTTTGGCATCATCATGTGAGTGATCGTGATTCCTCATTGGCCAGAACCAGGATCTTCTCCTCATAGCAGTGAGGAGTTTAATGTTGGGCACCGATGGCCTGTCCTGATTCTGTATGCTCTATTGTGGGCCATTTATTCCTGGCATGAGATGAAGGAAGGGATTGAATTGGATGAAAGTGGCTGTCACAGCTGTTAGTGCTGGTGCAGGGGGGTGGAAGAAGTGGTGAGGTGTCATAGAGAATGAGTCAGCAAAGCAGGTGCCATGTGAAATTGGTATCAGAGATAATGGGAACTACAGATGCTGGAGAATCCGAGATAACAAAGTGTGGAGCTGGATGAACACAGCAGGCCAAGCAGCACCTTAGGAGCACAAAAGCTGACATTTTGGGCCTAGACCCTTCATCAGAAAGTGGGGGGGAGGGGGGGTGGGAGAGGGTTCTGAAATAAATAGGGAGAGAGGGGAAGGCAGATTGAAGATGGATAGAGGAAAAGATAGGTGGAGAGGAGACAAACGAGTTAAAGAGGCAGGGATGGAGCCTGTAGAGGTGAGTGTAGGTGGGGAGGTAGGGAGGGGATTCATCAGTCTGGGGAGGACGGACAGGTCAAGGGGATGGGATGACGTTAGTAGGTAGGAAATGGGGGTGTGGCTTGAGGTTGGAGGAGGGGATAGGTGAGAGGAAGAACAGGTTAGTGATGCGGGGACGAGCTGGGCTGGTTTTGGCTTGTGGCAGGAGTTGGGGAGATTTTGAAGCTTATGAAATCCACATTGATACCATTGGGCTGCAGGGTTCCCAAGTGGAAAATGACTTGCTGTTCCCGCAACCTTCGGGTGGCATCGTTGTGGCACTGCAGGAGGCCAATGATGGACATGTCGTCTAAGGAATGGGAGGTGGAGTTGAAATGGTTCGCGACTGGGAGGTGCAGCTGTTTGTTGCAAACCAAGCGTAGGTGTTCTGCAAATCAGTCCCCAAGCCTACGCGTGGTTTCCCCAATGTAGAGGAGGCCACACCGGGTACAGTGGATGCAGTATACCACATTGGCAGATGTGCAGGTGAACATCTGGTTGATGTGGAAAGTCTTCTTGGCACCTGGGATGGGGTTGAGGGAGGTGGTGTGGGGGCAAGTGTAGCACTTACTGTGGTTGCAGGGGAAAGTGCCGGGTATGGTGGGGTTGGAGGGCAGTGTGGAGCAGACAAGGGAGTCCTGGAGAGAGTGGTCCCTCCGGAAAGCAGACATGGGTGGGGATGGAAAAATGTCTTGGGTGGTGGGGTCAGATTGCAGGTGGCGGAAGTGTCGGAGGGGGCTGTGGGTGGGAGGTGACCTGAGATGATGAGGCTGTGAATGGCTTGGGAGATGATAGTTTGGTGCTCGGGGGTGGTGTCATGATCCAGGGAGCAGTAGGAGGAGGTGTCAGAGATTTGGCATCTGGCCTCAGCGATGTAGAGGTCAGTGTGCCATACTACAACTGCGCCTCCCTTGTCCTCGGGTTTTATGGTGAGGTTGGGATTGAAGCGGAGGGAGTGGAGGGCTGCGCGTTCTGCACGGGAGAGGTTGAGATGATTGATTTCTCGATGGCAGTCAGAGATGAAGAGGTCGAGGGAGGGTAGGAGGCCTTGGGGTGGTGTCCAGGAGAAAGATTTGTGAGATTAGTAGTCTGGTGATATGGGTTGAGTGAGAGCAATTGAAGGAAACTGTGTGTGATTGTGAAGGTGGTAGCTCATGAGCCTTTGTATGGGATGTGTGTAGTAGCAGAAATAAGTAACTCTGAGGTACTAGAGAAAAGATAGTGGCATCTATACTTGTGGAACAGTGAAAGTCATTGAGCATTTAGTGGTATTGCTGTGTGTTCCTCTAAGCTGTGGATCCACAGTGACCTGTGGCAATAGCATGGTAATGTCTGTTCTTGTGGTCTTTTCTGTTGCCCTGGGGAAGAGGATGGTCCTCCTCTGCCCCATTTCCTTCGTAAGGGCCTCTACGTCCCTCTCACTAGGTGCCACTTTTCCTTTGTCGGACATGTCTGTTGTAAACAACAGAAATTAGACAGGCCTCTTTGGATTGACAACACTTGATCTAATGCACAACTGTGTTTTAAATAAAGCACTCGTGCCAGGAGGTCTTGGCAGTGGAGAGTTCTTACGCCTGCACTGATGGAGAGAATGGAATGTGCAGAGTGTCATAGGGGTCTGATGCATAGGTAATAGGGGAGTTTGGGAGGATACTGTGAAAAATACTTCTGAGAAATCCTCCACAACACTCACTAAAATTGACATTTACCTGATATCTGGTAAAATTTATCCCTCATTAAAACAAAGGTAGGCAGTCAGACTGACCCTCCCTCTTCATCTTGGATCTGCGAATAGTATTTTTGGCTGTGCACTGCAGTAAATTCCTAAGAAAATCAGCCAATCTGACTGCTGTGCATGCTACCCCTTCACACCAATCAAGTGGTCAGCAGCAGTGTTGTCACCCTCCTGGTTTGTCCTGCAGTTTCTTTCCAGTATTTTAAAAGTTAAACTACTGCATGGGGGCTGTCAAGTGGAATCTGAGAGATGGAGGAATTTTAAAATTAAACCAGAGTTGGCAACTCTATTGGTCAAAATTCAGAAGTTCTAAATTCAGAGAATGGCGCAAGAGCATCCAACAGAGGACGCTGCTGAGAAGCGACTGAGGTGTTGGAAGAAGTTGGCTCAGTCACCAGCGACCGCCCAGAAATGAATAATAAGGAAGCAAGCTCTAGTTGAATGACCATTTTGAGAAGGTCTGCTTTGTGGTCGAAGTGTTGCTGAAGGTTTAAGTTGTGGGCATTAGTGAGGACGGCAATCAGCGATAAGGTAAGTGCAAGGTAAGATTCTGTTCTTTGTATTACTGTGAAGGGTCAGAGATAGAGCAGTGGTTTGCTCCTCCTGCCAGATGTGGGAAATCAGGAAGTTTATTGGAAGGTGTAACTGGCCAATGGGAACTGGGCTGACCGATTCTTTATCCCCTTCACTGTCAGGACAGATTACCCGAAGATGCTGGGAATATGGTTCACCGGGGCATGTGCAAAATTTTGGGAGGAGTGTATTGCCAAGGTTAGGCAGAAATTGGTCTTTTGGGAATACTGCTCCCTCTCCATTTCAGATAAAAACCTGGTCATCAGGTCTGAGGAACTCTCTCTGTTGTTGTATGTGGCGAGGGCCTGGCCCATTCCCCAAAAATGTGCTGTTTCAGTCACCTGAGTCATCTTCCACTTCATCTAGAGGTCTAAGATGGACGTGTCTGCAGGGACCCCATGTACAAAACTCTCGATAAAATGGGGAAGAATGTACCCAACACCGCCCTCATCCCAGTGGTCATCTTTGTGTGCAGCTGCAGTACTCAAACACTAAGCTTCACTATGTACTGAGGTTCTACCTCTCCCTAGGTGTTGGGAAGGATGGGATTGACCTTGCTGCCAGGGAATGCTCCAAATAATTGGACCATTCCATATCATCTTCATGGAGAAATTTGCAAAGAAAAACATCTTTGATCACAAGTCCATCAGGAAGTGGTCAGCATGTAGAATCCTTGGGAGCCTGCAGGAAAAGCAGAGGGTGGATCCTGTCACGTAGTTCTCTGGGCAGACTGTCAAAGTCATTTGCCAGTATGCCTCATCACCCTGCCAACAAGCATCATGACATCACTTGGCTGTTAGTGAAAAGGCACTTCCTGTGAGGTCCTTTATGTATGTCCAATCGGTCTGTGCCATCATGTGCTGCCCTCAAAGTGGCTGTAGGGATGTTGAGATTGTGACACATCTCCTTCTGGAATGTGCTTTGGCAAAGAAAGTCAAGAGAATGATGTAATGGTTTTTGTCAAGGTATGTCCTGAGCAGCTCTGTCATGCAGGACTCTGTGCTTTACGGTTTGTTCCCTGAGATACTCACGGAGGCAAACGTCGACTCTGTCTGGAGTACTTGGTGAATGACCCTCTTTGGTCTGTCCAAAACTTGCAGGTCCTCCAGATCAAGGAGTTGACCTCAACCAAATGTTGCAGACTGGCACATTATAAAGTCCAGGACTATGTGCTGAGGGGCAGACTAAAGCCTGGGGCACCTGCCACCAAGGCGCAATGGGGGAGACCACTGACAGAGGTCTTACTGCTGAAGGGGGTCTGTTCAATTATCAGAACTTCCTGGTCTCTCAAATGCATGTTAATGTAGTCTGGTTCAAGTAAGAGATGCCTTTGGTTTGTTCCAATAGAGTCATAGAGTCATACAGCATGGAAACAGAACTTTTGGTCCAACCAGTTCATGCTGAACATAATCCCAAACTAACTAACACCACTTGCCTGTCCTGGCCTATATCTCTCTAAACATTTCCTATTCATATACTTTTCCAAATGTCTTTTAAGCATCATAATTTTACCCACATCCACCAGTTCCTCATGAGGTTCATTCCACATGCAAACCACCCTCTGTGTAAAAAATTTGCTCCTCAAGTCTTTTTTAAATCACTCACCTCTCACCTTAAAAATGTGGTCCGTAGTCTTGAATTCCTCCATCCTAGGGAAAGGACAACTACCATTAACTCTATCTATACCTCTCACTGTTTTAGGTCTTCTTTCAGGTCACCTCTCAACCTTTTACGCTCCAGTGAAAGGGTCCCAGCCTTCCCTTATAACTCAGTCTTCTGCACCTGGCAACATCCTGGTAAATCTCTTCTGAACTCTGGATCAAAAACAAAGTTGCTGGAAAAGCTCTGCAGGTCTGGCAGCATCTGTGAAGGAAAAAACGGAATTAACATTTCGGTGACCCTACCGCAGAACTTCCTTCTTTTGAACTCTCTTCAGCTTAATAATATCCTTCCTATAATTAGGCCAAACTCCAATGTTTGTTTAAAAACCAAAAGAACTGCAGGCGGTGGAAATCAGAAAACAAAACAGAAATTGCTAGAAAAGCTCAGCAGGCCTGGCTGCATCCGTGGAGGAAAAATCAGAAGTTAACGTTTCGGGTGCATTGACCCTTCGCTGCGTTAGACTTTGTGTTTGTTTTAAAGGTTATATAGTTATTTGCAAAATATTGCGGTCATGCTGGAAACCTGAAACGGTGTTGTCTTGGCATGAAAGTGCTATACTGGAGTCGACATAGTGACTCTTCTCTCCCCACCTTTATATACATGCATTTGATAAATGAATTGGCCCCCTTCAGCAGAAAGACCTCGTAGACCTCTAGACCTGCTGATGTTCGTCCAGCGCTCTCTTCATTTTAGTTTACGGCTTACTAAAACTTTGTAGCTTATCAACTGCGTTAGCATTGAGCATGTCAAGGATCATTGTAACATCTGAAGTGACAAACTGAGCTGTGCTGCAGTCTGTACTGAAGTCACTAGACAGCGATCAAAAACCCAAAATTTCTTCGAGCTAACCTTCCTCCCCAGTCGCTTGCTATCTTTGAGCGCGTGCGTTCCTTGACCTTGAGCTGTGGCCAAGAAATGGGGTCAAAGAGCTTGGGGGACGCTGAGAGAAGGGGTTGGGGCTGAGATTGTGTCCCGGAGGGGGGCGAGGGGGATGGAAATTGGTTTATGATGCAGAGGGAGGGGAAACAGAGGTGATTGACAGGTGGAGATAGAGATAATGGGAACTGCAGATGCTGGAGAATCCAAGATAATAAAATGTGAAGCTGGATGAACACAGCAGGCCAAGCAGCATCTCAGGAGCACAAAAGCTGACAATATTCCAAGTGTGGCCGCACCAGGGTTTTGTAGAGCTGCAGCATAACCTTGCGGCTCTTAAACTCGATCCCCCTGTTAATGAAAGCCAAAACACCACATGCTTTCTTTACAACCTTATTCACTTGGGTGGCAACTTTGAGGGAGCTATGCACTAAAGCTCTCTGATGAAGGGCCTAGGCCCGAAACGTCAGCTTTTGTGCTCCTGAGATGCTGCTTGGACTGCTGTGTTCATTCAGCTTCACACTTTATTATCATTGATTGACAGGTGGAGCCGTGGAGGGGGCGGGGCTGAGGGGATGGTCAGGCCGTGTCAAGAAGGGGGCGGGTCTGAGGTGACCAGAAATGGGCGGTCCCTATGTGATGGACATGTGTCTCCGGGGTGGAGTGCGGAAACAGGAGGGATATGATCAAAGCGATGGAGCGACAGGGCTGGTGAAGGGGCGGGGCTGAGAGTAGAATGAGAATTTCTAGACCCAGCAGCAAGACGCCGAGTGGCGGTGGCGCGTGCGCAGAGCTGTTGCTATGGTTGAGCCTGAGAGGAAGAGAGCTCGGCTGGATGATCCAGAGCAACAGGGAGGGCCGGATCTCCAGCATGAAGAGCCGATCGGCGGAGCTGTTCCTACAGTCCAGCCGGAGGAGGAACTTGAAGAAGCGAGGCGACGATACCGCGGGGGCCTCTGCGACGAGTTTGCCATTGTGACCGGTACGGATGATGCCGTAGCTCAGTGTTACCTGGCGGAAAATGACTGGCTTTTAGAAGTAGGTTGGCTGAGTAGGAATTGTCGGCGATCTTTTCGTGGTGCTCGTTTTCAAAATGCCGCAGCCGGGACAAGAAAGAGGGCTTTTGGAAGTGTTGCATTTGTTTAGCTGTCGTGGGGAATACGGTGTTATGTTTCTGTTTGTGATCAGGCAGAGTTGTATCTATTGGTCGTCATCAGTTCTTCAACTTTTAAGATGATTTCAGCCTGACTGCTTCGTCGGGGGATGGCGCTAACAATCCCACGGTGCCGTTATGAAGAGCAGGAGAGTTTTCCCTGGAACTTGGACAATGTTTATTCTTTCATCAGCATCGTTGACACCGATTATCTGATTAGGCCTCTTAGACAGTGAGGATAGGCGATTATTTCTACTCTGTGTCATAGAGACATAAAATTCTTACAGCGTGAAAAGATGCCTTTCGGCCTACATGTCGCTGGTCATCAAACATCCGGCTGTTCGAATTCCATTTACTAGCATTTGCCCCTTAATCTTGGCGCGTCAAGTGTTCGTCTAAATAGGTTTTAAATATCTTGAATGTTCCTACCTCTCACGCTTTTAGGCTGAGAATTCAAGATACCCCATAATCTTGTCTCTTTTAAAATCTCAAATCCCGCCTAAACCCTCTCCGCCTTGTTTTGAAACTGTGTCCCCTTGTTATGGACCCTTCTATTACAGAAACATTTCTACGTATGCCCCTCCAGAACTTTGTAAACGTCCATCGTAGACCCCCCCCCCCTCCCCATCAGCCTTCTCTGCTGGATGGAAAATAACCTTGGCCTATCTGGTCTCGCATCATAGCTAAATCACTCCAGCCCAGGCATCGTCCTGGTGAATCTCCTCTGCACCCTCTGTATAATCATCACATCCTTCCTGTTGCGTGGCTATCGAAACTGCGCGAAGTATTGGAGCTGTGGCCTGACTCATGTTATATACAGCTCCAACATAACCTCTTTGCTCTTTGTATTGCGTGCCTTGACTGATAAAGGCAAGTATCCTATATAGCTTAACCGTCTTATCTCCCAGTTCTGCAGCCTTCAAGGATCTCTGGACACCAACGCCAAGGTTGCTGTATACTTCCTCTGGTTCTGACATTCATTGTATAGTCTGTTGCCTCGTTAGTCCTCCCAAAATGATTACGTCTCACTTCAGGATTAAATTCTGTTTACCAATGTTTTACCCATCTGACTAGCCTATCTGTCTTTCCTCCTTGTTATTTACCACACCACCAATTTTTGTCATCTGCAAACTTCTTATGTCCTAGGTCATAAATGTGTATCATGAACAGCAAGGGATCCAGCACTGGACCCTGTGTTATCCCACTGAACATATGCTTTTGTCTCAGACATACTTCAGCTGTAACCCTCTGCTTTCTGCCATTAGGCTATTTTGGATTTAATTTGACAAACTGCCATGGATTCCGTGGACAGTTAGCTTCCTAACTAGCCTGCCATATATAACCTTACCAAAATCTTTCCTGAAATCCACACAGACTGCATCAACACAAACCTCATCTCGTCACACGTAGCAACCTTCTCAAAATCTAATCAAATTTGTTAGATGTAATCTTTCCCCCTTGCAAAGCTGTGCTGTCTTTGATTAATTCTGTCCCTCAATATTTTCCAATAGTTTCCCTACCACAGAGGGCCTGTAGTATTTTAGTTTATCATGACCATCCTTCTTGAATAAATATACCACATTAGCTGTCCTCCTGAACCCATAGGATGGCAGTGTGATTCCTTTGTTCAAGAAGGGTATCAGGGATAGGCCAGGTAATTACGGACCTGTTAACCTGAAATCAATGGTAGGGAAATTATTTGGTTTCTACCATAAGCTTCTTTTAAATCCAGCCCTGTAGATTCCTTGACATCCAGCGTTCTCTATGCATGCTTTATCCCACCCTTCACCTTTATGGGTGACCATTACAGTAGGAAACATTCAAAAAGGTATGGATTTTCCTACAAGCTGCTCTTGTACTTAGGCCAGACTTCCTTTTATTCTTATTAAAATTGTCTCTTCCCCACCCCCCCCCCCCGACATTCAGAACCTTTATTTCTGATACATCTTTGTCCTTATCCATATTTACCTTTAACCTTACTGAACTATGGTTGCTGTCACTGAAATGCTTGCCCACTGCATATCAAACACTTGCCTGGCTTTGTTCCTGAAAATTAGGACAATCACTGCTCCCTTTTCTGTAGGACTTTCTACGTGATGCTTTATAAATCTCTCCTGGACAGATTTTATGAATTCTGCTCCCTCTAAGCCTTTCAAATCTGTCTATACCAGTTAATATTCAGGAAATTGAAATCCTGTATTGTGAATACTGTATTATTTATATTGCTGTATAATTTGCTGCCATATCTCTTTCCATCTCCCATTCTGCTTGGCACCCTATAGTACGCCTCCAGCAAAGCAATTGCCCCCATTTTTGTTTTTAAGTGCTACCCTCATTTGAGGAGCCTTCTTAGATACCATCCTTCCTTACTGTTGTAATTGACTGCGTTCAACATTGAGACATTACCTTCTCTTTTACACCATCCCTGCCCAACATTTCACTTCAAGATTCTCTACCGTGGAATATTGAGCTACCAGTCCTACACCTTTCCCAATCATGCCTCCATGATGGTAATGATGTCACATCCCTGTGCATTAATTGATGATCTCAATTCAATTGCCTTACTTGCAAGACTCCTTGCATTAAAATAACACAACATTTTGCTGTACTTCAACATGCTATCTTGGGGACGGTGAACTTGGCCATTTGAAGGAAATCTGTACTACAATTTAAAGTGAATTGGTTTGGTATGAAGTGCAAGGTTAGTGGAAGCAGGTTTTGTGCAGTGTTGACTATATTACAGTGCTGACTCTTAAAGTACTTTTTTTTGATGATAAAGTACTACGCAATGTCCTAAAGTCATAAAAAGAGCCATACACATGAGGCCTATCTTTACCTTTGCCTTTTGTCATGTTGTCTTACTGATTCAATCTTCCTGCAAAAGAGATTTTCAGAGTTGTTGGCAATACCTCAACATGATCTCTGGCTATTCTTTTCAGTATCTCCATCTCTTTTAATTACAGCATTATCCTTTAGTAGGACTTTGACATGGAAGCACAAAAAGAAAAACTTAAGTACATTTTAATAGCAAATTTGAAGAAAGGAGAGGATTTCCTTTTCTCTCAAGTTCTGAGCTCGTTTCCAGTTAACTCTCCCAATACCAGATTTGACTGGGGACATTGCTGCTTAAAGTTCCCACCCACAGTCAAGTCTTATCAGAGCAAGGGTTACATTTGATTAACCCTTGTGCAATACCAGTGAATTGTTTGAGGATGGAGAAGGGCACAAAAAACATCAGCTAATATCAAAGAATTTTTACTCATCAAACTGCAATTGCAGATTCTGCATTCTCATAGCTAAACTACATTCAGATTAACTTTAAAAAATTTGACGGTAGATTATGTTGGATTGATTTTTATTTTCTGATTATTCACAGAGAGCCCTCAACTCCTATTTTGAAACGGATGTTCAGCCATCTTCCTCTGCAATGGAGTCTACCTCACAGTTGATTGAGAGGACTGATTTCCAGGGATGGTAATGCATGGACCCCATTTATTGTAACTATTGCAACTTTATATACATGCAGACTCATTTTGGCAAATTTGTAAATAATTTGCCACAGTAAGAAACTTAGTAAGATTATAGTTTTTTTTGAAAGAAAGGCTTAATTTTCAAGTATGCAAGTTTGACTGGGAAGACAGGTTACTTTCAAGCTGAAACTGTAAGTCAGTTGTTGCAACAGCCACTTTTCAAATATGTTTGGCATCTGCAGAAATCAGGGAAGTCACATAGTTCTTGAGAGTATTTTCAGGATTAGTGTTTGTTGAAACTGAAAGACGAGTTTGAATTTCTCAAGCAATATAGATGAGCACAATTGACTGAAATGAAGAGAAAGAAGCACTGTGTGTTAACTCATGTGCTCCCATCAGTAGTGCATTCAGATTGCAAACTTTTTCACTTAAAGGTAGTGTTGTGAAGTGTCATTTTTGTTTATATGAATACACTGTTACTAATCTTATGGTAAATTAAATTAATTAATGGTTTTATCCTAAAACTAGTGATGTTGGAGTGATGCTTTTTGAAAGCAGTAAAGTTATAGAAATTTACAGGAACATTCCATTACCAAAAATAATTTACTGAAGTGTCTGTGTACTGACCTAGATGCACAACCAGAAGTGGGCTGAGGTATTTGTTAAGACTTCAAGCATTTGCATCTTATCTGAATAGCTAAAGATATGGAAGCCATGAAAGCTAGAGTAGGCAGTGTTAAAAGGAACCAAGAATTAAATAGCAACATAAGGGGAAGAAGAAAATACTAGAGCCTGACATCATCACCTTTGCTGTTTGTTTGATTAAAATTAGAATGCTATAAATTGATTACATGATGAGGACGACATGCAAGTTACAATCCCTCATACCTCTGAATGTAACTTATTTTGCAGCCTGCTTTTAGGATATTAATGATGTGTTCGATGACCTTGTACATATTCTGCAATTTTCTGTATCTCATTATAAAACTTAAAATACCTTTTGGCTTTTCTACTTTCGAGGGTTACATTACCTTCTGTTTTCTAATTAATGTTAGAAGAATTACTGTAAAAGTGATTTTAGTTTTTGTACAAGTGACTAGAGAAAAGTAAACACCCAAATGAAAAGATAATATTCAAAATGAGCATAAATAGACAGAAATTGGAAAGTTTGGAAATCTGTATTTCTTGTTCTTTCCTGGTGTGTGGGTGTAGCTAGGTAAGATCACTATTTATTCCTCATTCTTACTTGCTCATGAATAGAATGGCTTGCTAGGCTGTTTCAAAGGGTAGTTAAGAGCCAGCTACATTGCTGAGCCTGGACTGGGTAAGGATGGCAGATATCCTTCCCTCAAATTCATTAGTGAGCCAGATGGGGTTTTTTATGAAAGTGGATGATAGTTTTCATTGTCAACATTCCATAGCTCTAATATTTAAATTGATTTTGAATTCCACCTGATTCTGTGGCAGTTATATTTAAACTCACTTTCCCAGAGCATTAGTTTGAGCTTCTGAGTTACTAGTTAGCCGTGTTACCACTGTCACCCTCTTGTTTTATTTTATACCCTTAGTGTATACCTCATTTGCCTATTTGAGAAGCCTCCTGTTGTTAATTTATTGCTCTTATTTGCTATTTAATGTCAATATCTCATTGTTGTGTAGCAGCGATAGTGGCACCAAATACTTGGGTGAAACCTTTCCACCTGTCTACTTGTTTCTTCCTGTAAGATGGTTCTTTTAAAAACACAGTGGTGGTGTCCCTACCTTTGGGCCAGAAGAACAAGCTTCAAGGCATAATGTGTCTAAACCGTTTAATCAAAAAAAAATTGAAATTGACCACTGACCAAACTTGATGAACATCGGTTCTAACATTTATCCCCTTTAGTTGGGATAAATATGGTTTCATCACACTCCTAAAAAGCATTTTGAGACATTTGGCAATGTTAAAGGTGTTGTGTAAATACATAGCTGTTGTGTACACGTTTGTGTGGTTTATGTGTAAGAGGAAGAGGGTGCATCCATGTATTTGATCATGCACAAGTATTTTTGAATGCAATTGGCAATGTGGCTAGTGCAGAGCAGTTAAGATGACTATGTAGTACAGATGAACTTGCTTTGACTATTCATTTTTTTTAATGTAGCATTGACTTGACAAACACTGATAATGAGCAGACCAGCAAGGGAAATACTGAACAGCCACGAGTAGATGAAAGTCAGATCTCGTTGTTAACGTGGAACATAGATGGACTTGATCTGGCAAACTTGCAGGAAAGAGCACGGGGAGTTTGTGCTTGCCTAGCACTGTGAGTATAAACGTTCCAGCAGAATGAACAAGGTAGTTAAATGGTAAAAGAATTCATAAAAATGTGCATTTTGCATGCTTTCAGCACCGTTTCTGTGTAAGGCTTTCCTTCCATGAAGTAGGAAAATAATTATTAATTGAAATGTAACTTCTTACACCAATGGCAAAAGAATAAAAGCTGAATTATGATTCAAAAATCTATAATGTAAACTCTTCCTTTCTCTTTCTTAACATTCATATACTTAAAAGACGCGGATGAAACAATTCACAAATACTTTAGGTAGGGAAGAGAAAGAATGTCAGAAACAATTCTGGCTTCAATTCCCATCACAGGTTGGGCTGTTTTCTTTTGGCTGTCTTTCAACTCATTCTAATACTTTGCTAATGAAGCAAAATTGTAGATACACTGTTCTCAGTATTTCATTCACTAGTTGAGGTTTTGCTCTATTCGTGCCTCTGAAGGAGTTTTTTTTCCCTCCTCTTTTCCTTTCAACAGGTGATTTTGTAAAGATAACTTGCAGCGAAAAGTGAAGGGCTGTAGCTGGCTACTGGGATAAATTTCCAGAGGACCACACAGATGTTCCCACCTATGATTATCTGTCTGATGTCCAGGCTGCCAAAACTGTTGTTTCTCAAATATGTAATGCTTGATGCTCCTTTAGTTTTAGAAATTGCAGGAATGCTGTTCATGAATTTGTGCAAATTCCTAAAATACCTTTACATTCTGAAAAAAACGTCTTGTTTGAGTGATCTAAACTGCTGATCCCATAGCCACCTTTCTCCCTTGTAAATTCTACAACTGCTCTAATGGAATTTCTTTTTATAGTCCTAAATGTTGTTTAACAAACTTCAAACACCAGTTCATCAGCATTGAATATCACAGTTTTTACAGTTTCATATCCTGCCATTTGTACTTCTGTCAAACTGTGAGTCATTTTGGACTTGTCAAAATACTATACCGTTTAAAGTTCAAATATATTTTGGCATATTTGTTGATCCAGCTATCTTCTTAAATGAGTTAAAATACCATTATATTCACCCTCATAAAATTTAGGCTATAAGGAGGATGATTCTTAGTTAAATTAAGTCTCTCATTTGGAATTAGAATCATGTTCTGTGTTATTACCTTCTCTTTTTTTTCCCCCTTTGCTCCCAGATATTCCATAGTCAATCCATGTTCTCTAAGTTTTTTTCTTTTTATCTCTTTGAAATTCAAGCTACTCTAATGCCATTTCTTGACCCAATTTCCTTTTATCTTTTTCCTCCCTTTCCATTTCAAAAGTTCTTAATTCAGAATCCCTTTCCATTTTTGAGATTAGGAGAGTCATAACAGACTTAATGCTAACTCTTTATTTTCCCTCTGATGCTGGAGAATCTGAGATAACGAGGTGCAGAGCTGGATGAACACAGCAGGCCGAGCAGCAACAGAGGAGCAAGAAAGCTGATGTTTCGGGTCTACACCCTTCTTCATTTTTGAAGAAGGGTCTAGACCCAAAACGTCAGCATTCCTGCTCCTGATGCTACTTGGCCTGCTGTGTTTATCCAGCTCTACGCCTTGTTATCTCTATTTTTCCTCCATAGATTCTGCCAGACCGAGTTTCTCCAGCATTCTGTTCGATCTGTTTCATCATTAGTTCAAGAGCATATTGTTGGGAAACTTGTCCCAGTCAGCATAAATTTGCTACCTTTGTGCTTAGCCTAATCTGTGTCTAAATTGTTGTCTCAATAGATTCCTGCAAAAACTTGAGCAGCAAACTTTCCGTCTGTGTGTGTGTGAGTGAGACATGGGTTTCTGTTTTTTTAAAAAAAATCCTTTATTTGACCTCAACTTTACTGTTTGTACTGCCCGCTCACAGATATCTTTCCTTGCTAATCTGGTAGCAATGCTTACCAATATTACTGTTTTTCCTTTGTTAATTTTCCTGTACATTCTAAAGAGCTTGTAACTTGGAATACTAGGAGTAGAGGGAAGGTGATGGCCTAGTGGTACTATCATAGGACTGTTAATTCAGAGACCTAGGTAATGTTTTGGGGACCCAGATTCGAATCCTGCTACAGCAGATGGTAGAATTTTGAATTCAATAAAAATTTGGAATTAAGAGTCTCATGTTGACCATTAATTGTTGGAAAAACCCAAATGGTTCACTAATATTCTTTTAGGGAAGGAAACTGCCATCCTTACCTAGTCTGGTCTACATATGATTCCAGATGTCTGAACAATTAGGGATGGACAATAAATGTTGGCCCAGCCAGTGACTCTCTTGTCCAAAGAATAAACTGGGGGGAAAAAAAAACTCCCCGTTTGTGCTTGGCTCTAAGCTTTGTCTCTTTGGATCAATATCATAGTCTTTAAACTGAAATAATTTTTTAATCGCACTCTTGTTATTTGGGCTCCATGAAATTTTGCATCATAGTTTTAAGTAGGCCTTAAGTGCTGTCCTTTCCTGTGTGGGCAAGATATATTTTAATTTATGGTCCTTGCTTCTTTTCAGTTTTGCTACTTTGTGTTGTTTCCCTGTACCTGGAGTATTTACCTTTTAGTACCTTTAATGGTATTGATTACCTAGCCTTTTACTTATGCATTAGGCTGTAGTTTGCTCTTGTCTGAGTCTATTATGCTGTGGCATAATTTGAGTTGCTATTATGGTGTATTTAGGATCGTAGGATTTGAATTCTTTGATTTGTATTTAAAATATCTAAATGCTTTTTAGGTTTTGAGGAATGTCTAACTGGACCTTTTTTCTTTGCTTTAGATATAGCCCTGATATAGTGTTTCTTCAGGAAGTTATTGAACCCTATTACCTTTACTTAAAGAAACGAGCAGTCAGCTATACAATTATTCCAGGTATGGAATGAACTATGATCTAAATCTTGGGTATCATTTTTGTGACTGAATGAGGGGAAAATGACTTGTTTAAATTTTTGAAAGTATTGGAAATTTTTAATTAATCACTAGTTCTGAGATTTCACCCTGGGCAGTAATTGCTATTGTAATGGGGAATTTAAAAGTTACAATACAAGTTTACAGGTAATAGTCTTGCGTTCATCTACTTAACTGTAAGCTTTAGAATTCCTTCTTCAAATCTCTTTGCATTCAAAACATTCTCTTAAAACATTCCTTTAAAATCTATATTTTGACCTAGCTTTTAGTCATCTGTTAAGCACCTTGGGATGTCTCATGTTAATGTTGCTATCGGGTGTGGTGGAGGCAGGTTCAATTGAAGCATTAGAAATACTGTTGCCTGAAAAAGAACAATGTGCAGGGTTGCAAGGAAAAGGCAGGGAGTGGCATTGTGAAATGATTGTTTGGAGAGCTATTGCTGATGCAGTAGGCCTAATGATCTTCTCTTATACTGTAACAATTGTGATATAAATCAAAAATTGTTCAGTGATAAATGGGTTAATGAGGGAATGAAAAGTCTGTTCAGCAAGCCTTCTACTGGTCTGTTATACAAACTACATTGAAGTACAGCTAATTTCTGCTTTGCATTTGACAAGTTTTTGATGAGCATCTGTCTGCTGACACCAATCAACTGCTGATATTGAACACGTGCATACACATAATGTTAGGTGACTACTAAATTAAGATGAACACTAAAGGACAAGTTTGTACAAGTTGTAACAAGTTTATTAACTTAGTGGTTATAGAAATACAATATACTGCTTTAAAATCTGAAGACTTTTGTAACTAATGCACCACTGATTATTGCTGAATGCATGCAAGATGTACACAATATTGAATTGATTTTTGAAACTTATAATGTTTTATTTGTTTAACAGTTTACTTCTGACCCAATATACTACTTCATTCCAACAATATCATAAATTGATATTTGTAAATATTTGAGATACACCTGCTAATTCACATGCTGTTTCATGTCAGCAAGTAAAGTATTGATAAACGTCATTTAGAGTGAATATAGATTATTCTGCCTCAGTAACGACTTGCCAGTTCCAATGGCATGTTTTCAGCTCTATTGCCTTGTTGTAGGCTTTATATTTGTTAAAGATGTTTTGTTCATTTCTGTTTGTGATTATCGACTCTCATTCACCAACTTTAGTTTGGGCAAGAAAGAGAATCATTTTAATAATGCACTCGGCAGCTGCAGGAGATGTTTTTGATAGATGAAATTTCCTTAGACCTGTGGCTGATCAGCTGACCAGTATGACCGCTATATGTAAACGTTGAGATATAGAAGCAGCCTCCAAATTTAATTTTGACAGTTTTCTTCTCTATTAAATATCCTACAAATGAAGATTTACAGCAGGCAAGTCAACTCTCCTGATGCACATTTGAGAATTAACAACGTTTGCAATTGGTAGCTTTGCAGCATTCTTCAAAAAATTCGATTGGTTTTTCTTTATTTTGCAGAATGGAATACACTTTTCTTATTTCTAGAACTGATGCACAAAATATTTGGGACAGCAGATGAATTCTGAAAGCCATCAAAAACATCGGAAAATTCCACTACTGGGGAGACTAGTAATTGCAGAAAGTTTATCCATATGTAGAATTGCTGAGGACCTTCTCCAGTCACAGGATGGTTCTCTTTTAAGTTTGCCGCTCATAGGTGAGAACAAGTTGATGATTGGACAGCAATCAGATTGGAGCAACAGGTAGTTAAGAAAGTAAAACGTTGGCAGTGAGAAAATCACTGGGGGTTTGGGCTTTTTTTGTTTTTTTTTGGGAGTTGGATCCGTGGCTACGTGTAGTTTGCCATAACTGGGAAAAGAGTCAGACTGCTGAGGAGTCAAACCTTTTGCCAGGGCAGTGTTTATGGAGCTGTAAGGGTTGGGGCCTTTTACTGAGGCTGGGAGTTCTAACTGTTGCGTTTGAAGTGGAGTTTGGCATTTGCTGCGTGACAGGAGATGGATGGAAGAGAGGCGAAGGGAAGAAAAAGGCTCCAAAGTGGGTTGCACGATAAAGGAAGATTCAAAATATGGAGGTTGGGCGTTGTGCTTAAGGAGTTGAAGGATGCTTTAACTAGGGGTGGGGGAATGCACAAAAGCAAGTTGTGAAGAGAAAAGACCCTAAAGTACAAGGAGCCATTTTATCTCAAAGGAAATCAACTAACTGAGAGTGAGGAAAACCTTGAAATCACTTGGATAATGAATTCTTTGCAAATGAATATGTGACGTCCAACTTAAGGCAGGCTAAGTTCAGAAGCTATTTTGCAGGAAATAAAATGTCTGAGAGTCTTGAGATTCAAGTCTACACAGTTAAAATATTCCAGCTTTGCACAATTGTGGTGAAAACCCACTATCTGTGACTTTACATGTTTTTGGAAAGTATGCTTGTGGTTGTGTTTTGAATGTAAAACTGTATCAATTATTTCGAATTTTTTTTTAATTTATGCTTGTTGACTTGTACAAATTTGAGTAGTGATATCTAGGAAATTAATGGTTTTCTTGTTTTGTTGCTTTAAGTTCAGTGAAGCATGGCTGATAATTGTGGGATATTGATTAATTCTTCCAATTCTGCTGAGATTGTCGAAATACCACATCTAACAACAAAAATACAGAAGGATAAAACAAAGAACTGCGAGTGCTGGAGGTCTGCAACAAACATCAACAGAAATTGGTGGAGAAACTCTGGGTCTGGCAGCATGCGAAGAGAAAAGAGTTAATGTGAACTTGAAACATTAATTCTGTTTTCTCTTTCACAGATGCTGCCAGATATGCTGAGTTTCTCCAGCAATTTCTGTTCTTGTTTACTACAAATACAGAAGGTGTTGTTAATGTGATAAAATTACCTAATAAATGAATTAATCAGAATGGAAAAAATCAAAAAGCAGCCCCTAAGACCATCTCAATTTTTCCATTGGGTGGAAAAGTAACATGTTTACTTTATGCTGCCCTCTAAATAAACACCTGTATTCCCAGAATCAGTTCAAAATAATTCTTGCCTCCCGAGGGTTTACTTTTCTTTTCCCAGCCTGGTATTTACTAAACCCAGAACTGACCTTTTTGATGGTGAGAGCATTACTGGAGATTCTGTCATTGCCACAAACTAGGTGACTCTTCAGCTTTGTTTAACTCTCCATAAGTTTGATTTTTTTTCAATCTGAATGTGTGTTTCTACCTGCAGTCCTGCATGATGGACTGTAAAGACTCTGGGTCTCTTGCTGCTTTCTTTCTGTTCGTTCCCTCACTGTCTTACATCCTGCTAGACTAAAGCACTTGTCTGTGCTATTCAGTGATACTTCATGAAAACCTCTGCGCCGTTCCCCCTCTCAAAGCCCATCAGCAATGGCAACGTGAATCACTTGGATCTTGTATCCTGGTAGAAAGGCTGATAAACAACTTTGAAACCAATGGAATCTCTAAATTGCATTGCTATATGTCTGCTGCATAGATCCAGCCGTGATGATTGACATGCCCATGCCATTTTTAGTATTGACTTCAGGTTCTGGAAGTAGCTGCCATGCTTGGAAATCCAAAGTACCCAGGCAATACCAAAATTAGCATAAATGCTATAGAAACCCCAACTGTTTTATCTTTGAAGTAAATGGTCAGATTAAAACACCTGTTTATAATCCAATATCCTCAACACTATTTTTCTGAACCTTTTGAGACTGAGTCTTAAATAGCATTTTGCCACTGTCTCCAAGTATCAACACTTAAACGTCCTCTCAGTAAAACAGTTTTTTCCCTTCACTCTCCAACAATTGAACCTCACTCTGGGCCAGATTTCAGAACTGGTCTCTGATCCCTTTTTCATTTTACCTTTTGATTAAAGACACCATGCCAAAATATCATAATGTTGTAACCCTCAAATTTTAACAGCTGGCAGATAGCAAAGTGAACTTTAACGTGGCAACTATGACGAGGTGGAGTATCTCCCCAAATCAGAGCATTATATTTTGAGAGGTAAAGAAGTGATATTTGGTTATACTCTTCTTCAGTAACAAAACAGTTGAAAAATTACAAGGTGTTGCACCTTATAAAGAAATTTCAGTATATCACTGCAATTCCCCTGCTTTTGATGTGAAGTACAATGAGTACTCTTTATATTTAACCTTTAAATTTAGAGTTATCATGACAGAAGTAAATTCTGAAACACTTTCACCTGTCATGATGAACAAGGCCTGTACTTATAATACTGTTTGGAAACAGATGTGCTTAAAAAAAAATCATGATCAACATTCTTCTGTGATTGCCTCACACAAAGGGTTGAAATCCTCCACATTTAACAGTATTCAGTGGCTTGACACGACCACAGTGAGTTGAGGAAAGGATCTGATATTCCATCAGCTTTGTATCTGCAGTATTTTGAATAATTTATACTGGATCCCATCATACAAATCATTGGAGATAGTAAAAAGCACACATCCTTGTGGCAGCTTTGGGCATTATGTTGATGCGCCTCAGTGCTGTAATCCTGAGTCCAAACAATTATCCACCAGAGGAAAGAAGTCCGCTTTAAACTGTAGGCTTGCCAGTAAATGCTAAGTTGTAATCAGTTAGCTGACCGTGGTGCCCACTCAGTTCCGATTGCACATGTTTGGTCCATATCCCTCTTAAACCCTTCCATCCTTGTACCTTTTCCAATTTTTTTTTTTAGTTGTTGCTATTGTACCTGCCTCAACCACTTTCTCTGGTAACCCACCCCAGATACAGACCACACTCCGCATGAAGAAGTTGCTCCTCAGGTCCTTCTTAAATCTTTCCTCTCTCACCCTAAACTTTTATGTATTCTAGTTTTCAATTCCCCATCCCTGAGGAAAAATACACATTTGTCCTATTTGTGTCCCTTGTGATTTTATACACCTCATTCTGCTATGTTCCAAGGAATAAAATTGTATCCTGGCCGACCCCTCCCTATAACTCAGGCTTACTAGTTCTGGCAATATCCTCGCAAACTGGTAAGTGTGTAAAGAAGATTTAACTATACCTTTCCTATGAAGTGTGACCAAAACGGTATACAGTACTCCATATGTGGCTTCACCAACGACATATACAACTGTAATGTAACGTTCACAACTCTTATACTCAATGCCTCGACTTATGAAGGCCAGCATGCTAAATACTGCCTTCACCACCCTGTCTACCTGTGACGCCACTTCAACAAACTGTGTTTGTATTCTTAGATTCCTCTTAGCATTTTACTGTATAAGTTCTACCTTGGTTTGACTTTCCAAAGTGCAACACCTCATACTTATCTGTATTGAATTGCATTTGCCAATCCTCAGCCCACTTCCCCATATGAACAACATCCCTCTGTAATATTTGATAATCTTCCTTGCTATCAATGATACAAAATTAAGAGGTATCATCTGCAAACTTACTAATCATGCCTTCTACATTCACATCCAGATCGTTTATGTAAATAACAAAGGTCCCAGCACCAATCCCCCAGTCATGGGCCTCCAGTCTGAGAAACAGCCTTCAACCATCACCCTCTGTTTCCTACCACCTGAGCCAATTTTGAATCCAATTACCTAGCTGTCCCTGGATCCTCTGTGACCTAACTTTCATGACTAGCCAGCCATGTGGGACCTTGTCAAAGGCCTTACTCAAGTCTATATAGACAACATTCACTGCCTTACCCTCATCTATGATAAAGAATCCATGCTGACTAACCCCAATCAGAACTTGACTTTCCAAATTCGTGTTGAACTTGTCCCTCTGTATCCTGTCCAATAACTTCCCTACTGCTGATGTCAGGCTCACAGGCCTGTTATTCCCTGGCTTGTCTTTGTTACCTTTCTTAAACAATGGAACGTTAGCCTCCACTTCCAGTCTTCCAGAACTTCACCAGTGGCTAAAGATGAAGCAAAAATCTCTGCTAGGGCCTCTGCAATTTCTTCCCTAGCTTCCCACAACATCCAAGGCTGGACTTGATCGGGCCAAGGGGATTTACCAACCTTAATGTGATCTAAGGCTGCAAGCACCTCTCTGGTAATATGTGTATGGTCCAAAACATCCCCACGTGTTTCCCTTCTTTCTTTAGCATCCTCAGTAAATGCTGAGGAGAATTATTTATTTAAAATCTTCCCCCATGTCTTGTGGCTCCACACATTGATGGTCATACTGATTTTTTTAGAGGACCTATTCTTTCCATAGCCCCGCTTTTACTCTTGGACTTCTAGGTTACAGAAATTACTTTTTTGACTTTTCCCGGATCACTGGACTTGAAGGTTTATGATGTCTGTTGCATTTCTCAGCTCTGTTTAATGCATCGTTAAACATTTGGCTGAGCTGTTCCTCTGGTCAATATCTTTTGGAAGAATACCGCCGAATGTTCCACCAGCTAGATCTCTTAAGTTTAGGAAAGAAAAATAACCTTGCATTTATAAAATAGCCACCCTTAATGAACATCTGTAAGTCACAATTTTGAAGTGTAATCACTGTTCCATCATAGAATAAGGAGCAACACTATAAGGTCCTACATACCACAATGAGATATATGCTTGGAGAGCTGTTTACACTTGTGCTATTACTGCACTGTTTACTCTTGATGGGGGCGCTTAGGGGTTCCTTCACCTTAAGGACAAGTGACTATAATATGATAGAATTCACCCTGCAGTTTGAGAGGGAGAAGGTGGAATCAGATATAATAATATTACAATTGAATAAAGGTAAGTACAAAGACGTGAGGAAGAGGCTGGCCAGAATCAACTGGAAGGGGAATTTAGCAGGGAAGATTGTGGAGTAGCAATGGCAGGAGTTAGTGGTGGGTAACTCAGGAGGCACAGCAGAAATTCATCCCAAGGAAGAAACATACTAAGGGGAGGACAAGGCAACTACAGCTGACCGTGCAATTCAGTGACTGCATAAAGCGTAAGAAACAGCACGCAATATGGTGAAGATTAGTGGGAGGACAGAGGATAGTGATGCCTTTTAAAAACCAGCAGAGAATAATTTTAAAAAAAGAATGGACAAGAAGATGAAATATGAGGGTAAGCTAGCTGGTAATATAACATTTTCAAGAATTTTGTAGATCTATAAAAGTAGAGAGGCAAGAGTGTATTTTGAACTACTGGGAAATGGAGCTGAGGAAGTAGTAATGGGGAACAAAGAAATGGCAGAGGTTTGAAAAGGTAACTTTACATCTCTCTTCATGGGGTGAGACATTAGCATACCAGAACTTTGTGAGTCAGAGGACAGTGGTGATGTAGCAGCCATCACTAAGGAGAAACTGCTGCAGAATCTGAAAGGCCTGAAGGTGGCTAAATCATCTGGACTAGATGGACTACTCCCCATTGTTTTGAAGGAAATAGCTAAAGAGATTGTGGAAGGATGGGTGACTTTTCAGGAATCACTGGATTCAGGGAGGGTCCCAGAGGACTGGAACGTGGCTAATGTAACACCCCCATTTATGAAAGGGAGTGGTGGGAGGCAGAAATCAAAGATATGGGCCAGTTATCCTGACCTCAATCATTGGTTAGATTTAGAGTCCATTATTAAGGATCAGACTGTGGAGCACTTGGAACTGCATGGTAAAATAGGGCTGAGTTAGCATGACTTCATCAAGGGCAGGTCATGCCTGACAAATCTGTTAGAATTCTTTTGAGGAGTGTAGGATTGAGCAAAAATCCCCACATTCTAAAATACTGGACCAAAATCCTGGACTTCGAAAATAAACTTTTCAAAAAAAAAAGGCAGCTGGCCTATGCTGTGGGAAAATTACGTGGACAGAGGTAACCTCTTGGAACCGTTGTTCAGCCTGAAAATCCAATTAACCCTTCTCCTCTGAAAGGACAATTAACCAGACCTGAGAAGCCAATTTAATTCAGACATTATGGTGCTTTTATAGATACCAAGACATTCAATTTCAATTAATATTCTTTTGCAGAAATACCTGACTTTCCACTTAATCAAAATACATTTACACCTCGGGTGCTGGTTGTGGATGTTGGGGGTGTTCGCTGAGCTGGGAGGTTTGATAGATATTTCCATCCCATATAAATTCCAACTGGCCCAAGACAACAGCGCTTTACAGGCTCGACAGCGTGAGGATGTCACCTTGTAAGGGGATGAAATGTCTGCTATCAAACCTCCCAGCTCGGCAAACGCACCAACATTTACATCTACTCTAAATTATCAGGAAGCTAATTGCCTCAAAAGGGGATGGCAGAAACATGATGGATAAATATAGATTTGAGAGGAGATAATGGAGCACCCAGTCTGTATAACTGCTAGCCCTGATCTGGGACAGAGGGAGAGCCTCTTCAATATCAAGCCCCTGCAGAAACAGCTGCCCCAGAGGCTTTGGCTGCAGCTCCAACAAGCAGCTTTGGAAACTAGAACCACGAGGATTCCAAAGAGCACCCAGAGACCCGTACCCAGAAGAGGGATCCAAGCCATCTACTCTCCTGAGAACTATCTGCACAGCTATCTCCCTGAAACTTAACAACACAGGCCTGTTCTGTACCAGTGACCAACCACAACTAGCAGACTTGATAACTGATGGCCTCCAAAAACTACTCAACCCAGTCTGAAGGCCTACACTGTCCAAAGTCGTCATTGTAGCACTAGCTACAGCAAGTGGGAATGGCCAGCTATACTTCAAAATCGCACTTATCCCCAGTGATGAGCTTTATGTTGTCGAGATCCCAAAGTATCCAACTTAGCCAGCAGGGAGGGGAAGGTGGATAGTGACAGAGCAGGGTCATGAAGTCTTATTAAAGTTTGTGATTAAAACTGCTGTTTGGCGTCTCATCGTATTTAACCTGTGCTAAGCTAATAACATATTCAAGCCTGTCTTCTGAATAGTTGATCTATCAATTTCCCTGTTTATTTCCTTGTTTATTACAGGTGCCTTTTGTTTCTTGTAATATACTCACCTTTTGTATTTAATAAATGCAGAGATTCCTGACAGGGAGTGGGCAGTGTGTGGGGATAAAAGAATCTTTTTCAGGATGGCAGTGCTGCTGGTAGGAGTTGGGCTATTAACTATTTACATAGTTGAGATCATTAATGTATAAAGGAACTGAGGGGACTGTTGCTACATTCACAGATGACACAAAGATAGATGGAGGGATAGATAGTGTTGAGGAAGCAGGAGGCTACAGAAGGACTCCAACAGGTTAGGACAGTGGACAAAAAAGTTGCATGATAGAATACCATGTGGGAAAGTTTGAGGTTATGCACTTTGAGGTAGGAAGAATAAAAATATAGCCTTTCCCCATTTAGAAAATAGTCTTGAGAAAGTGAGACCACGAAGGGATTGGGAGTTCCAGGTCAGGATTTTCTTAAGGTTAACATGCAGGGTCAGATGCCAGCTAGGAAGGAAAATGCAGTGTTGACCATCATTTCAAGGGGCTAAAATGCAAGAGCAGAGATACATTATCTCAACAGCATAAGACTCTGGACAGTTCACACTTGGAATATTATGAGCAGTTTTGGGCCCATTCCTAGGGAAGGATGTGCTGATGTTGGTGGGGAGCCCTAGGAGGTTGACAAGAATGATCCTGGGATTGAAAGACTTGTCAAAGGAAAAGGGGTTGAGGATTCTGGATTTGGATTCAGTGGAGTTTAGATGATTGAGGGATGATCTGATTGAAACTTACGGAATACTGAGAGGCCTGGATGTAGTGGCTGTGGAGAAGATATTGCCGCTTGTAGGACAGTCTAGGGCCTGAGGGCACAGGCTCAGTGAGAAGAGAGATGAAGGGGGAATGTTTTAACAGAGGGTGGTGAATGTATGGAACTATTACCACAGTAGGCTGTGGAGGCCAAGTCATTGAGTGTTTTAAAGACAGAGATAGGTTCTTGAATAGTAAGGTGATTAAGAATTACAGGGAAAAGGTAGCAGAATGGGGTTGAGAAACATATTGGCTATCATGGAGCTGACTCTGGGCCAAAGGGCTTAATTCTGCTTGTACACCTTATGGTCTTACGCCACTGGCCTGTATAACAGAAGTCTAACCTCTTCTTTTATATTCAGTTCCCCTTGGTGATAAATGATAACGCTTGCTGAACCTGCATTCTAACTTTTTGTGATTCATGCCCAAGGCCATCAGATCTTTCTGTATTCCAGAGTTCTGCTGTCTTTCGCCATTTAGATGATGTGCTTCTTTTGATTAATCCTGTCAAATGGGCAATTGCACACTTCCCCACATTATACTTTGTTTGTCACATCTTTGCTCACTTCTGTAACCATCATTATGTCCTTTAGTTAATTAGGTTTTCAATTTTTATCTGAGTTGACTTCATGCAGTTTTTAATCTAATTAATAACTTTGTTTAATTTATTTAATTTAGTGAATAATTTAGCTTCTACTGTATCTTAGCTCATAGCCAGAGTTTAATACTATTGGTTTATATTTTGCATCAGATATCTTACTCTTCCTCTCACTCAATTTTGGGTTTGTCAAACTCCCTTTCATTCATATGCAATCTGCACTTAGTCTTAGCGCAAATAAGCTTTACCTAACTATTAACCTGCTTGTTGATTTGATTTTGCCCATTTGAATTTTTTAATTCCTTGTTTTCTGTTTAGAACCCATGACCTAATTTAGAAAGGAGAGAAATACTTGCATAGTAATTATATATCCGCTTTCCTGTAATGCAACATTTTAATTTTTTTGTAAATGAACCATTCATTTGCAGCTCAACAATCTTATGAACTTTGTCACTGAGTTCCTGCTTCTCCAGGTCTGACTTATGGATTAGCCACAATCTAACTGAATAATAGAAAGGGTTTGAGGACCTGACAGCCACATTCCTTACTTTCCCACTGCTTGCTGAACTATTTCCTGGAGCGTATGTTGATTTACAGGAGAGCTATTCTCTGTAGGTGCTGCAATTACGTTTTTCCACTTGCTGTTTCTGCGCTCAGAAATTACCTTTTTGGATCAATTTTCATGTGGCACCTGTCATTTTGCCTCTAGTTGTGTCCTGTTATTTGTGCCCCTGAGGATATAGAAAATCATTTGAAACATCTCAGCTTTCAGAATGCACTTATTCCCCAAAATGATTAGAGGATAATGGTTGTTGCCTTGGTTACTGTTTGGTCTCTCAATCTATGTAGTGATTGGCATGAAAGTAGTGTGAAATTATAGCTTCACTGCAGAAGTCTTTGGTGGTGCAGCATTTGCTGATGATGAACTTTAGCATGATATTATTATGCTGAATCAAAGGTGTAGAAGCTTACATGTTACTACTGTAATATGTATAAACTGCTGGCAGGGAGAACGAAAAAACAAAGCCTGTTATCTAAATAATGAGAGATTGCAGAGCTGAAATGCACAGAGACTTGTGTGTTTTAGTAAACTAATTGTGAATGGTTAGTATGCAGGTATAGCAAATACTTCAGAAAAGCTATTGCACTGTTACTTATTGCAAGGGAAATTGATTATAAAAGTACGGAGCTAATGTTTTGTTTGCACGGGGCACTAGTGAGACTGCATCTGTAGCATGGTGTAAGGTATTGATCTCCTTGTGTAAGATGTGATGAAATGCATTTGAAGTAGTTTGTACAAGGTTTATTAGACTACAAGTTGGAATGGGGAGTGGTGGACAGTCTAGGCTTGTGTCTACTGGCATTTGGAAAAGTAAGATTGAAATAAAATAAAATTGAAATTCATTGAAATATCTAAGATCATGAGGGATCTTGACAGGGTGCATGCAGAGGGGATGCTTCCTCTTCCGGAAGTATCTAGGGCTAGAGGCTACTATTTAAAAATAAGGGTCACCCATTTAAGAGACATGAGAAATGTTTTCCCTCAAGGTTAATGGATTTTTGGAACTCTTCTTCAAAAGGTGTTAGAAACAGAGTTTTTGAATATTTTTAAGGCAGAAGTGGATTCTTGATGAGCAAGGGGTGAAACCTTATCAAGAGTGGGCAGGAATAAAGAATAATTAGATCAGCTATGATCTCATCAAATGGTGGAAGAGGCTTGAGGGGCTTGATAGGTTACTCCCTGATTTGTATGTCTTCATCTGAATGAGTGCCATTATTTTATGTCGATCCAACAACACCAAGTGATACAAATGTTGAGGTTCATTGGAAAAACTGATAATTTTGTTAAATCGTTTCTTAATTATTTTATCAGTCAAATTAAATGTAATCCACAAGTGACTATGGCGGACTTTATTTGTCCTCCAATCTGGTTTTTTGATACTTGTTCAGACCTCTGAATTTGACAGTGAAAAACATATTTATTCCTGCGCTGTACATTTCATAGGTTATAGAATAGATCGTAGAATCCCTACAGTGTGGAAACAGGCCCTTTGGCCCAACAAGTCCACACCAACCCTTGCAGGATCCTACCCAAACCCATCTCCCATAATCTACACATCCCTGAATGCTATGGGCAATTTAGCATGGCGAATTCACTTAACCTGCACATCTTTGGACTGCGGGAAGAAACTGGAGCATCCGGAGGAAACCCATGCAGACACGGGAGAATGTGCAAACTCCATGCAGATAGTTGCTGTAGGGTGGAATCGACCCTAGGTCCCTGGCATTTTGAGGCAGCAGTGCTAACCACTGAGCCACTGTCCCATTTGCCTGCATTTCAATACTGAGTAGCTTTTTATTGCATGAAAATGTGCTTGGTACAGTATATGGTTTTTGTGAACCATCCATTGAGATTCATTCTGCACAAGTGCAGGATGACAATAATAAAAGTGCAGATCCTGGAAATCTGAAGTGATAACAAACAGCTATTAAGCAGCAGTAACCCAGCAATAGCCTGCTCACTGATGCTTAATTAAGTATTGCCGGAGAAACTCAACTCGTGACATTGTTACAGTCTTGAACTAAATATGGGCAAACAACTGAATTCAAGAGGGGAGGTGAGTGACTATCCTTGACTTTAAGGTTGCATGTGACCAGTTGTGGTCTTAAGCAGCCTGAGCAAAACTGCATCCAGTGGAATCGGGCAAGGCGAACTTTCCGCCGTTTGAAGTCATACCTAGCACGAAGGAAAATGTTGGCTGGAGGTCAGTCATGTCAGACCCAGAAGCTCCTTGGTGTCCTAGTGTCTGTTAGTATCCTGGACCCAGTCATTTTCAGCTGCTTCATAAATGGCTTTTACACTGCCATTATGTCAGAGGTAAGGGAACATTCACTGTTGATTGCAAACACTTAGCACCACTAACAATGACTGAGATACTGAAACAGTTTTTGTCGGTACGCAGCAAGACCTGGACAACATTCAGGTTTGGACTGAAAAGTGCAACTCTCGTTTGCAGCAAACAAGTGCCAGGCAATGATCATGCCAGCTGAGAGAATCTAATCATTTTTCCTTAGCGTTCGTTGCTATTACTGAATCCCCCACTATCGAAATCCTGTGGTTGTTATCAGTCAGATGCTGAACTGGATTAGCCACAAAAATGCTGGGGCAGCAGGATTGGGCTTGAGACAGAATGCTGTAGTAAGTAACCCACTTCCTGATTCCCAAAATCGGGCCATCATTTACAGAGCACAAGTTGGAATGTGATGGAATGTTGTCAACTTGGTTTGGTCCGTGTTTCGCCAACAACCCTCAAGATAAACCATCCAGGATAAAACAGTTAATTTGATTGGCATCCCATCCACCATCTGAAATATCTCCCTCCATCACTAGCAAACAGGTAGCAGTGTGTACCATCTACAAAATGCTCAACAGCAAATCATTAAGGCTCCTTTGACAGCATCTTCCAAAACACACAACCTCTACTATCTAGAAGGATCAGGACAGTTGATACATTGGAACATCACTTGCAAGTTCCTCTGCAAGTGGAGCTATATCCTTCTCGTTTTGCTGCCATTCAAGGCCCTGGAGCTCTATTCCTCATAGCACTTGGATGTCCCCGCGCCTCATGGACTGCAGTAGTTTAAAAATGCAACTCAACATGACCTTGTTCAGGCCTGGGATGGGAAAAAAGTGATGGCCCAGCCAGCAATGCCCATAGCTCCATGAACAAACTAATAAAAAATAAGTGGAAATGTTCCTCAGGGCATTTAGTATCTGTTGAATGAGAAACAAATTGTTTGAGGCATGTGACCTTTGGTCAAGTTCTACCTGATGTTCCCAAATTTTGCCATGAGTTCTGACCATAGTTCATCAACTTGAAACATTATCTGTTTCTCTCTCCACAGATGCTTTCTAAACTATTGAATATTTCTTGTGTTTTCTTAGAGCAAAGCAAATCTGAAGTTTTATGTGTCCTGCTCCCATTGTCCCATTCTTGGTCATGCCTTCAGCTATCTATGACACAAGCTGTGGAATTGCCTTTTTAAAATGTTATGCTGATTTTCCTCTTGCTGAATATGCCAATCCTTAAAATGTACTTTATCTCTCTCTCTGTTTTTCTGTGGCTTATTGTCAGCATTTGCTTCACGCTGCTGTGAAGCTGGGATATTTTGCTGGGTTAAAGATGCAATATTAGTCCATCACTATAAGCTTTGAAATTAAGGAGATTGCTTGGGTGAAATTAACTTTTCATTGGATGGGAAAGAGGAAGGAAAAGTTTTTTTTTTAAAATAAATTTTGGAAATTAATTTTTATCTGTCTAGGAGATAAAGATGACTACTTCACAGCCATTATGCTGAAAAAATCTCGAGTGAAATTATTGAAACAAGAAATAACACCTTTCCCAACCACTTCCATGAAGAGAAACCTTCTTGCTGTTCAGGTAGGAAGGATACAAAGCTTCTTCATCAGAAGAGTAAGTTACCGATTGTTAAATTATGTGAACTCCACATTGTTTTGGGGAGGGTGTGGGGAATGGGGTTGGGGGGTGCAAAACGTTGAAGTACAAACATTTTTAGAAATCTATTTAAGTTTTGATGTTGTAAAACTTCTAAAGGTCAAGCTTCTTGGCAGGTGAGCATAATGTGTGTGGCTGAATGTTGCTGTTCCTTTTATATAAAGGATATGTTTTGAGCAAAATTTACGCAGCAGAATAAAAAGTTACATCAATAATTGTTTTAACTGACCGAGGATTAAAGTAGAAAGCAACCTCATTAACTTCAGAGCCTGTACAGTAATCTTAATTGTACAACATGAATTTTTTTTTGGTCCCATCTCTTCTCTGGTTATAGAGTCACAGATGTGTTATCTTTTGTTACGTTCATCCAGTAGGATGAAAGATGAGTTCTCATATGTATACTGCTGACAGCCAGTTGAAATCTATGAAGGAGAAAGTCTCTAATACCCTAAAACATGCTTAGGAGTTAGAATACATTGCCTGAGAATGTGGTAGATAAAAATTCAGTGGTAATGTTCAAAAGAGTATTGGCTAAACTGTAGGTGTCTTCGGAAAGATTGGCGATGAGAAGCTAACTGG
Organism: Stegostoma tigrinum; assembly: GCF_030684315.1. Classification (NCBI taxonomy): domain Eukaryota; kingdom Metazoa; phylum Chordata; class Chondrichthyes; order Orectolobiformes; family Stegostomatidae; genus Stegostoma; species Stegostoma tigrinum. The sequence continues at coordinate 28,620,006 of NC_081355.1, forward strand.
ATTGTTGTTCAACAGAGCTGGTGCAGCTTCTATTCTTTACAATTGTATTCCATCCTTCAGCCTAATTATTGTAAAATTGAAGGCATTCTTTTGTAGTTTGCCAGAAACTTTGTTTTTCTGGTTTTGATTTCCATCTACTTACTGTCATTTTTGACTCTGCAGTTCTTGACCCTGAGCTCACCTGCCTCTTTATCACCTTCTGTGTTATGTGTATTTTCCTTTGGTGTTGGGAGCATATGTGAATTCTTTTTGAAGTACTGAGGCAAGTAAAAAAAAAAGAACCTTTCTAGTTATATACAGCTCACCGCCACCTTTGGTAACTTCTGTGATTTTGTTTAAAGCTGTATGGCAGCAAAAGTAGTTACTGCACTATGGCTGCATTGTGGGAAATTAAATCTGTCAATGGGAATTGGTACAGCATGGTGTTTTTAAGAGAGGCAACCTTTGGCCACAAGTCCAGATTAGGATGATGCTAGTTTGGTCATTTCCATGTCTGTTCCATTGTGTTCATGGATTCAGTCATGAACAAATTTGTATCCTCCATTAATGGCATTATAGCTAAGAAAAAATTGTTTTATTAGGACGCTGCTGTAGTTTGAAACAGGAGTTCTCTATGCTAAAATTCGTAGAGATTCTGCTGTGAGCCCTACCATAAATCCTGCCTTGCTACCCCTCTGTTGCCTCCTTTTGATAGCTCATTCAAAACCTAAATCCACCAGAAGTTAGAAGGACCAAGCCAGCCGATGTATGTGTATACCATCACCTGCAATTTTGCCTCCACGCCACACAGCATCCTGGCTTAGAGCAGTATCACCATTCTTCACTGTCCTTAGGTCAAAATCTTGAATCTGTCTGTCATGGCATTTTGGGTGTACCCACATGACATGGGCTTCAGTGATTCAAGAAGGCAACACATTATCACCTTCAGAGGTTACTTAGAAATGGTCAACATACTGGCCTGGTGACACCCACATACAGTGAATGAATAAAACAAAACACTTTTTTTTCTGAAACAATTCTGTAAGGTTTAGAGTCGTCCTGTCTGGGCAGTAGGATGAACAAATTTTCATGGGTGCTCTTACCCGCTCTCTACCTTTTTTAGGGAGTGCAATTAACTAAGGAATTTGAAATGCATTTTCAACAAAACAAAAGGAAATTCCTAAAGCTATGTAGTTTTTTTTTGTTGGTATCCCTCTCCTCTCTACTCCTCATGTGCCCACTGGGATATGATACAGCTGCTCAAATTTGAAGGAAAAGGATAAAGTTCAGTTTTCCCTAAATCTTGCTAGCATCATCTTAACTCCAATACCAGGCAAATTTTAATAGCTGACTCCTATCCGTTGTTCAAGTAAAATATAATGTTGGATGCTAATGGATGATTCCTATCCCTTGTAGCTGAAGAGGGTTTGATCTTCTTTCTTAACTCCCACTTCTGAAGAAAAATTTGATTAAGTTACAAGGGAATAGAACCTTTTACACGACATACTGGAGTATAATTTTTGAATACCTTTTAAAGTGCATTTCATCTGAAAGAGACAGAGACAGAATTGCAGATTGAGATATTGCAGCATTGCACTGGCAATTTCATAGAAATAATGAGAAAGATAATGTCAAACAAATATCTTCTGTACCTCCCCTTATCACAGGTAAATATTGCAGGAAATGAACTCTGTTTAATGACATCCCACCTGGAGAGTACTAAAGCACATTCACAGGAACGAGTCAAACAGTTGGAGATTGTACTAAAGAAAATCAAAGAAGCACCAGAAAATATCACAGTAATATTTGGTGGTGACACCAATTTGAGAGATCAAGAGGTGAGTGTGTCACTTAAAGTACATTAGGATTTTGTGAGTTTATACCCAGCTTTCATAGGATGTGTAGTACAGAAACATGCCACTGGGGCCAGCCAGCCTGTACTGTGTTTATGCTTCATTTGAGCCTCTTCCCATCATCGTTTATCTAAATCTATCATTATCACTGAAATTCCCTACTCCCTTGTATGATTCAGATATCTGGATTGATTTATTTTGTGTCAGGTTTGACTTTTTTTTCCTTCTCTTTTGCTATTAATCAAGATTCCATATCCACACTTACTAGAGTGGAAATGCAGTAAAGGGAGGGGAAAACCATAAAGATGCGTGGTAGCCATGCAAGCATGTGACCTTCTAATCCCCTATTGCCTGAGCATAAAGTGTCCTTTCAGTAATGCACCTCTGTTCACAAAAGATTCTGCTCTTGTCCCAAGAGGTGGTTTCTTCTGTTACTTAACTGTCTTACTGCAACTTGAGTTCATTCATCTCTCTCTCTTACCTTGTCGCCTCTTGAGTGTTCACTATTTTTGTAGCCACTTTCAAGGAACCTTCTCTATTTCCCCTGGAGTTTAAGATCCAGAAAGGAATTTTATTTTTTCTACTTGGAAAAGGATCGCACCTTTTCAGTTTGTTACCAAAAAGAAATGTCCATACTTTGATTCAAAAGAAAAATACTGGCATTATTGCTTTGACCATGAGCTGAATCGTGGAATGAAATTGCCTTTTTGAAGTCGTCATGAGCAAAATTCTGCTGCCTCTGCCCTACCATCCTTCCGTCATGTGTATTTTAAATTTGCATGACAGGTGAAGGACTGATGTAAAGGAGTTACAAAATGAAAACAGATGAATTGGTCTGACTGATCCATGTCCATAGATATTTTCCACGCAGCCAAATGTATCTAAACACTTTTTTGCTCAGCTTCTTCCAATCTTCCTTCAGTTCTTTTTCCTTCATCCACTTCTCCAATCTCATCTTGTCAGATTTTGTCTCAATCACCAATCCTAGAAGTGAAATTCGACAACTTACAATTCGTGAAAGATCCTACTGCCCTTTGTTCAAAATATCTGACATGTGGTCTTGTATCTTGGACGCCTTGTTCTTATCTCCTTACGTATTGGAAGCCACCCTCTCAATTCAAAACAGAATGAAGTACTTAGTTTAAATTGTAAAATTCCTTCCGAACGAAACGCTTGCATTTAATAATATAATAAACAACTGATTATCACTTTCTCTCATGGTTTCATAGCTGCATGTTGATGAACAATACAAATATCAATACAGTAGTTTTGTGATTATATTGCTGTTGCTCATAATGACTTCTACAAAGACATTTCCTGTTATACTATATCACACTGTCTGCCTTGCGTCATCCCAACACTCCATTGTAGTTCATTTGCAATCATGGTGTGACGTCCATTATCCAATCTTGGTTGACCTCTCTGAAGCCCTAGTTGTTTTTTTCGCAGGTGTCCAAGAACCCACATTTAAAATCCTCTATTTTCTTTAGCAGGTTCTTTTAAAAATTGTTCATGTTTCTAAGAGATGTAGGAAGTTGATACAAAGTTGTACTTTATGCATTTTTTCCTTGTATCAAGGTTGAGTTTTCTTGTTTATGAATTCTTCATCGTCTTGAATTTTTTTCAGGCTCTCTCTATATACTTCTTTTGCCTTTGGCATCACATCTGCCATTTGTCCTGAGTAAACAGACTTAATCACATGTTATTGGACCATTTATTCACAGACCTAAACTATTGATCCAGAAGCAAGTGTTAAATCCCTTCATTGTAATGAGGGAATTTAAATGTGATTAATTAAACTTGGAATCATAACTTACTCATGTCAGTAATTGAACATATGGATTGTCATAAAACTAGTTTTAATTGTGGGGTCGGAGGGAATAACTGCTATTGTTGCCAACAATGTTACTACATCCTTAACTGACTTGTCGACTACAAAGCAGCTTTATCAAAATTGCTATGAAGATTGGTAATATTAATAAGAATTGGTAATATTAATGATGGAGTCCCACATCATTGACAGAGGAGTTTCTAAAGCCACTTCCTCTCCCTTTTCATTGTTTACTGTCCACCATTGTTTATGGAATGAGGCAGAACTGCAGAGTCCTCTGATCCGAATGGTTACAGAATTGCTTAACTTTATCTATTAACCATGCCTGTCAAGTTTTAATGACCTAAAAGGAATAAAGGCTCACCCACCTCCATCATCTTAGCAAAGTCCTCACTAATGTCTGGTGTCAAAGTGCCAGGTTAATAGATAAAGTTAAGCAATTCTGTAACCATTCGGATCAGAGGACTCTGCAGTTCTGCCTCATTCCATAAACAATGGTGGACAGTAAACAATGAAAAGGGAGAGGAAGTGGCTTTAGAAACTCCTCTGTCAATGATGTGGGACTCCATCATCTGAATGAAGAAGCATAGTGTTGTGGTTGGTTGGCTCGCCAAGCTGGTTCATTGTTATTCTGCAGCTGTTTCACTACTGTGCTGGGTAACATCATCAGTACCGCCTCCGATGAAACTCTGTGTTTTTCTGCCTGGTTTTTAAACTCTGAAGTCCACTGAGCTGGATTACCTTGCTTCTGGTTTTCCTTCGCAGTGGAGTGTATATGGATTTGAGTTCTATGTGTTTGATGGCTTTCTTCATGTAGTACCAGGTTTGTACAACCTCGCGTGCCTGTTTCTGCTTTGCTTGTCCAAGGATCTGGGCATTATCCCAGTTGAATTGGTGGTTCTCCTTATTCATGTGGATAGAGATGAGTGAGTATTGGTCGTGTCTTTTTGTAGCCAGTTGGTGTTCGTGTGCCCTTGTAGTTAATTTCCTTCCTGTTTGTCCGATGTACTGTTTGTCACAGTCTCTGCAGGGAATCATATATATGACATTGGCCCAGTCCATAGTTGGTACTGTGTCTTTGGTTCGGATGAGTAGTTCTTGTAGGAATAATGAGGGTTTGTGTGCCACTCTGATGCCCAGCAGTTGTAGGAATCTTATGATTAGTTCCAATGTGTTCCTGATGTCAGGTAGCGTGATGAGTGTGTCGGGGCGTGAAGTATCTTCCTGGCTTTTGTGTAGGCATCTTCTGACCAACCACGACACCCATAACCCGAGGTACGAATCTACTCCAAAACCTTACTGAAGAAGAATAGGCTAAGAATTTGCTGTCATTTTCAGCCAACAGCACAGAGATGTTCCAAGTCTTCCACCTCCTAATACCAGTTTTCAGCCAATTTGATTCATTCCACATGATATGAGAAGATGGTACTTGATGATATCCTAGCTCTGGTGCTGAAGATATTTGCTGTATAACTAACCATGCTGTTGGCAGGGCTTTTCCATTACAGCTATAATACTGGCATTTATCTGACAAAGTCAAAAATGATCAGGTATATCCTGTCCACAAAAAGCAGAACCGTTGTCCAATCCAGTCATTTACCACTTTGACAGCCCACTCTTAATTATCAGCAAAATGATGGAAGATATCCTCAGCAGTGCTCTTAAATGGCTCTTCAAGAGAGATAACTTGTTCACTGGCACTTAGCATGGATTTTGCCAAGGCTACCTGGCCCCAAGCCCTATTACAGTCTTGTTCCAAAAATGGATAAAAGAGCTGAATTCTAGATATGAGGTAACTGTCCTTGTCATTAGGGCAACATTTGATCAAACATTGCATCAAGGAGCCTTCAGAAAATTGATGCCACCAGGAATTGGCTAAACCTCTCCATTTGCTGCAGATGTACATGTGCACAAAAAAGATACTAATGGTTATTGAAGGCTGATCATCTCAGCCCTTGAACATCACTGAAGGTATTCCTCTGGTTGTCCTACAGCCAACCAATTCCATGTACATTTGCCCTTCATGGGGTCAAAAATGTACATGTTCACTGATAATTGCAGTATCCGTATAATAAAATGGGCAGATCAGTAGCAAGTGGAATTTAACCCTCCTAGCTGGAAGAAGGAGCATGTAAAGGGAGTGTTGGATGAATGAAAGGCCACTAGATTTCAGAGGGGTGCGTGTCCACAGATCCCTGAAGTTGACAGGACAGATTATTAGGGTTGACTTTTAAAAAATAACACATACAGGACGCTAGCTTTTATCAGTTGTGGCATAAATTATAAGCGCAGGGAAGTCATGTTGAAACTGTACAAAACTTTGGTTAGACCACAGCCAGAGTATTGTATGGAGGCTAGTCACCACATTTTAGGAAGTTATTCACATCAGAAGTGATGCAGAAGGGGTTCACCGAAATGTTGCCTGGGTTGGAGCACTTCAGTTATGAAGATCGGCTGATTAAGCTTGGATTGTTTTCTTTGGACCCCACAGAAGGTTGAGGGGAGAACCTGATAGAAGTGTATGAGATTGAGGGGCATGGACAGCATGAATAGAAAGCAGTGGTACTCCTTAGTCAGAGGGTCAGTAACAAGGTGGCATCATTTTAAAGTGAAATGCAAGAGGTTTGGGGGGGGAATTTAAAGAAAAACTTTAACTAAGAGAGCGGTGGGATCTGGAATGCACTCGTTTGGAGGGTAGTTGAGGTGGGAAACTTCACAACCTTTAAAAAGTACTTGAATAAGTGCTTGATGTGCATTCGTGGCCATGGGCCTAGTGTGGGAAAGTTGGACCAGGGTAGGTGGTGGTATATTTTTGGTGGTACAAACTTGATGGGCTGAGGGCACTCTTCTGCACTGTTTGATTGTAGATCCAGTTCAATTTGCAATTCCCCAAATAATGGAATAGTCTGTTCCAATGCAGCAGGATCTGGAGAGCATCAAGGCTTGAATTTAACTAACATTTGGGTCTTACAAGTGCCAAGGAATGATGGTCTCCAATGTGAATGCCTACCGGCTCCTCCTGATGGCTGCAGAGCATCATCATCTCAGAGTTCCACTATCAACATCCAAGGGCTTAGCATTGATTATTCAGATTGGTCTGTCTCTCACGTGAGCTGTCGCTGTCACTCTCCGCATCTCCTTTGTCTGCCCTCACTCTGCTAGAGCAGGTCTGAGGCTATGAGTTCTTAACAAGGTCTCATCACTTGATTTGCCTGGTATCCACAAGACACAAGTATATGATGCACTTAGGTGAAGGAGTTGAGCTTCGGTAGCAAACTAAATTAGAAACCACCCAAACCAAAAGAATCTATTTGATTTACACATCATCTGTCACCTTAAACGTTAACTTTCTACCTCAGTGGTGCCCAATTGTAGAAATTTGCATTTACAAGACATATTACAACAACTTGCCAAGATTCCACATTCCTTAATACTTTACTACGTGAAGAGTTAACTGACAGCCCTAGTGTGTGTCTTGTTATGACATTACACAGTGATATATCCGCTGAGTATTCATTTGTGTGCATTTCCCCTTTTGATTAAAATTTATTTCCATTTTGACAGTAGTTAGTGATATTACGTCGGTATACGCAATGTGCACAATCTCATTTAATTAAGATCATCATGAAAATGCTGATCGCAACTCCAAAAAGCCGATGTTCAATGAAAATATTTGATCTTTTAACAGACTTAACAGATACTGGCAAAGTATGGTGCCTCATTCTTTTGTTTTATCTTCATTTCTAATCTGTCTTCCAGTGCTCCTTGCTTCTGAATTCAAGACCTGAATGTGCCTTTTGGGGTGGCGGGGGGGAAACGTGTCACAGGAATTCAAACATTGCCTATGGTGATTGTGGATGTGTAATTCTGTTTTGTTTTCCTTTTATAATCGGTTACATCTAAACGGTTTGTGATTTCTATAATGCTGTTTTCTTTTGAACAGTTTTACCAATATGGTTTAATTTTATACTGGAGTGCAAGGAATGATCTTTAGGTTTTCTTTGTAAAAGTCCTTCAGAATTTTTGTAACAGAGTGCACTTACAATCTCTGCTTCCATAAGCCCTTAGCTACTATCCAAAGCACACGTTTTAAAAACTTTATTCTGATGTCTACTCACAAGTAAATAAAATGAGCAATTATTAGCTTGGGAGTATTTTGAAATACCAAGCATCTTTGTGCTGGAGTTGCTGAAAGTAATTTGTCAGTTGTTACCTCACTACATGCTAGAAATCCCTTGGCTTGCATCCAATTTCATTCTAAGATGTTGAAGTTGAAGGAGAAAGTTTGTGCATTTCAGTGTGTGACTTGTGTTAAAGCACTGCAGAGACCTATCATCTTTCCTCAACATGTGTTTTATTTACAGGTTACAAAGGTTGGAGGTTTGCCAGAAGGTGTGTTGGATGTCTGGGAGTTCTTAAACAAACCTGAACATTGTCGATATACCTGGGACACTAAAACTAACAGTAACCTGAAAGCACAGTACACTTGCAGACTCCGCTTTGATCGTATGTTTTACAGGGCAGCCAGTGAAGGTCAGATAGTTCCACAACAAATGACCCTTGTTGGACAAGACAAGTTGGATTGTGGGCGTTTTTGCAGTGATCACTGGGGGCTCCTGTGTGACTTTGATGTCATATTGTGAGTCTTAGCTATGGTAGGTAGAGTAGAAGGCAACACTCAGAATATAATACACATGAAATTTCTACTAAGGTGATCTGTAATAACTTGGTTATTCAGAGTACTTTGAGTGATCAGCTGTCTTATCATGTTTTCCTGATTAAAGTGATCATGCCAGTTCACGCTTGTGTTTCCAATCCCCTTCTGAAGAACCAGAGGAGTCGATTTAGTGAAACAGGAAAGTTTCAGCTGCGGTGACATAGGCATTAGGTTGTGTTATTGGAGCAGAGATTCTAATAGGCTATGTATGCTTAATGCTGAGGCAGAGTTCTTTCAGTGGTAATTGTTTCGTTCGTTAGCACATCTCTTGCCTTGCTGAGTATAACTTAATTACCCTGCAGTTTCTTTTTAAAACGTTGTGACAGAATGCTTTTTAAGGTCGCTGTCTTGTTTCTTTATCATTATAGCTATGTTCAGAGAGCTTAGAAATTTGACATTTGTGCACTTGTAGAGTGCAGAAGGCTTCAAGATGCAATATGTAAAATGTAATCTTAAATTATGAAGACGGCAGAACTCACCGTCCTCTTAAATGTCAATGTGTAATTGATAAAACACAATCCTTGCTTTTAAATATGTTCCTAATACTAATGTTGAGAATAAAGAAATCTTATAAAAGAAAATCAGAATGCGTTTTATTTTCTCAAGAAAATTTTCATGAGTAAATGCAAGTTTTCTGTTTTGAAATAGTGCAATGATACAAAGTGATAGAAAAGCAAAGCACAGTAGTGTATAGGATGGAACAAAACCAAAGTTGCTGGAAAAGCTCAGCAGGTCTGGCAGCATCTGTGGAGGAGAGAACAGAGTTAACATTTCGGGTCTGGTCACCGTTCCTCAGAACTGATGTTCTGAGCTCTTCCTCAGTTCTGAGGAAGGGTCACCAGACTGGAAACATTAACTCTGTTTTCTCCTCCACAGATGCTGTCAGACCTGCTGAGCTTTTCCAGCAACTTTGGTCTTGTTCCTGATGTACAGCATCCACAGTTCTTTTGGTTTTTATTTTGTATAGGATGGAAATTCCCTTTCTACAGCTGACAGGAGTCTGTGGTTCCATTGTTCTGTGTGGAAGGAAAGTCAGATGGGAGAGTATTTGCAAGGATACCAAGAGACTGAAACACTGAGAAAGAAAAGCATTCGCTAAAGCCTGAGACTTGTATTATCTGAACTTTCTGTAGCAGGTGTGATGTAACTGAATGCCAGCATACTTGCAGCATACAAGTTATCCCATCACCACTTAGTTATTAGTGAGAAAAAGTCTTGCTGAGGTCACTAAGCACAGAGTAAACAGCTTGCTCAAAGTTTATGTTCTCCCTCTGATTCTGAAGTCAACAGCAGTTATTTCTAAATGTGTTTTTAGTTTCCTGTTAGTGGGAGTTTAGGTTTTTTTAGACTGTAAGGGTTAAATGATATTTCTGCACTACAAGTAAAGGGCAGGTTTCAACATTGCATGTAGCAAACCTTATGAGGCTGTTGTCTCATTTTTTGGGACTTACAACTTCCATCAATGAGAGAGAATACATACAACTGGAGAATAACATGAATAATCCATAGCTTTCTATATATTGAACTGTACTTAATTGTGGTATGTGGGTGTTGTGAGGAAGGCTGGCATTTAATGCCCGTTCTTAATTGGCATTGTGATGGCTGGGTCTTCTGACCAATTGTAGTCTTTTTGGTGAAGGTTGTTAGCATACTCACCCTGGGGGGTTGGGGAGGTGGGGAAGTGAGAAGTGACATCTTACTTCCAGATTATTTTTCTGCATGTATACACAAAGTGAAATCTTCCGTATTTTTCCTTGTTCTTGAATTTTCCTGAACTAATTTGTCTTTTTGAACCTCTAGGATTTAGAAATAAAGTTAGGTTTATATGTGACGTGAATTGTATGGAATGGGGATTTCAACTGTTAATTATTTGGGTGGCCAGTCAGGCTGAGAAGGTATCAAATTTGGAATGGGCAAAATACATCTTGATAGTTTGGTCAGGTGATTCTTAAAAGAATATGAATGAAATTGGTTAGTAGTGCAGAATGATAATCCATATTGGTTATTTACTGCATCAAGCAGGTTTGTAAAGGTGGCAGTTGTTGTAATGTTCATCAAGCCATTGCAAATTCTGATAAGGATGGTTTTGGAAATCTGTACTCCTGTGAAACTGACAAAGGTATTAATGTGTACTAGTACTTTTTAGGCTGCTACTTAATAATATCTTCTGGCAAATTGGTTGGAAATGGTGAAATATATGATTGATTGAATCTCTATCTTTGTAATTTATAATATTAATAGGCAGAAGACCTGCCACCACCCGCTGAATAGAAAATTTCTGGATAAAGGGATCCATAACTGCCACAGGATCTTCTAGACAGTGTTGTAATTCCTCCAGTGTGATGAATGCTATCACAACTCACTACAATAGTATGCTGGAAATCAAGCCCCACTATTTCTGGAGTCATCACAAAAAGTTAAAGATTTTAAAATAAAATGCACAAAATTCCCCAGTTTACCTGATTTTCAGACCCAAGTTGACAGAGAATTTGGACCAGATTTTTGTTCTTAACAAGAATTGCTATTTTATTAGAAGTAATTAGACTCTAGCTACAGGTAAACAGTTATATGTTGGCATATAACACTACAAATTAAAAAATATCTGTTACAACCTCCCAATTGCTTCTGTGTGTCAATGTGCACACAAGCAGACGAGGTTATGAGCAAAGGAGAATTGAGAGGCAGGTCAGTGGTTCATATTCAAGGGTTTGTGAGATGGTTCTTTATGATTCAAGTGCTGGTCAGCACATTGTGTTTCAGTTTTTTTTTCCCCAGATGCTTCCACTGGTTTGCAAGAGACCTAGGGTGGCTGGTTCACTTATACAAGATTTCTGAAGTGTCAGTTAAAATTGCAACTTACAACTGCTGAAGGCAAAATGAACTTGTTTTCTTTAGGTTTAAAATGGGTTTGACTGCAGCAAACGGAGAAATTGGTTTCTGTTCTGGTGGAAGCCTGTACGCTTCTCTGTATCCTGTTCCAGCCCCAAGCTGTATCACAAAGTTGTTGACAGGCAAAAAGACTTTTGTCATTGGTCTATAGACTAGTGACCAGTTATCAATGAATTTCTTGTTGCTACCCACCTTCATCTGTACATAGAATCCCTTGGCTTCAATTTGCCGACAACCACTACAGGCCCCTGAAAAAAACTTGTTCAAACATGTTATGGAGTAGGTGGGACTTGAACCTGGGACTTCTGCCACCGCACCTCAAGAACCCCTGACACTTGTCTTTTGTACTTTTTAGTAGCAACTACCAGAACCTTTCAATTTCAAAATATAGCAGCCGACTGCTGTGAAAAGTTGTGGTTTGCCTTCCTCAGGTAGTTCTGTGCTATGAAAGAACTGTCAGAATAGTCAAATGCCTTGGTGCTTCAGGGACACCTGAGCAGAATCTCCTGTCAGCAATGTAGAGCTCCCTTCTTTCATTTTAAAACACAAAAAGGGGCTGGAGTAGTAATCAACGTGATCTAATTAAATGGCAGAGCAGACCTGATGATAGGAACAGGCCTCATCCTATTGCTATGTTTATATCCTCTTCGCACCCTCACTTTGGCTGCAACCTCTAACCAGTCCATCAAGTCTTGTGCTCACTGGAATCTGTGAGCATCTGCAAGATCTGGACTTCACCTTGCTTTAAATCTGCTGTATTCACCCTGCCAGCCGCTGGCTTATGATCTCCTTCATATGCAGGGATTCACACCCAGCTTGCTTCTGGGCAGAGGACTGGGTTGGAAAACAAAAGATGTCAAATTTGAGCTTATGGACTTGCTGGCCAAAACTCATTCCTCCCAACTGTCAAATGAATGTTAGAATCGTTTAGTGTTTCTCTTTGCACAATACCGATTGATCTGCTGAATATGTCAGGTTTCGAGCTTGAGCAGTATTTGCTTTTGAAACAGGAAATGTAAAATGCGAACAGGAATGAGGGATATTCACTAGCAAAAGTGGAAACAAAAGGACTTAAATGAGATTATTGATCATCCAGTGAGTGCCCAGGCAATATGACACTATTATTGATATGGTAAATATAATACTTAGTGCATTTCTAACACATTTCAGTTCAAATAAATTACTTTAACCTTTGATTTCACATTTGTGAGCTGTGTTTGAAATACTGTGTGTAGTTTTGGGAACTCTGTGTTGGACAGTGATCAGTGAAGTTTGTTTCCTATGCTGAATTGTGTAGAAGGCATTAATTTATTACATTGTTGTCTGTGCAATTCAACACACTTGTCTCCACTTGCAGTATTATCTTGCCCTGCATCCAGTAACTGAGTTTTCCAAGTTTGGTTTTATATTTTAAGTAGAAAACAGTTTTGCCTTGTCTTGGGTTGCGTTGGCAATAGAAAAACATTTCGATGTGTGCAGATCAACTGCCTAATCTTAACCCACCACATTGACCTCTACATTTCGACCCGGTGAGTATCATTTGTTCATCGGCAGAGCTCTTGGGGTCAGGAGAAGAATCAAGCCTTCGAACAAACTAAGGTGCAAGGAAATGGTTCAGAGGACAACTAAAGATGGTTTCAGGTATATAAGCATGACTTATCATGTTGTGGAAAGAATGTATCAAGTCTGATTTGGGAAATGGGCCTGGACCTGAGTCCATAGTACCACATTACGCAAGTGCGTCAAATTATGCATTTCCAGTTTTCCGTAGTTTTCTGAAGCAAATATTGTAGGCATCACTTCCAACAGTAACTGGGGAAAATTATTCATATCTTCCCAAAACAGCAATGATAAAATCAAATTTTATTTCAAGATGACTCATGGTTTAATGACTCGTGACAAACAGAATACTGGGAACAAGCCTTAAAAAAATGGTCTTTCTGCTATTATGTACCAACATTACTATTGTCACTAGTGACCAATTCTCAGTAAAAAAAGTTTCAGCGACTTTTTAAAGTGAGTCCTCGGGCTGATAGACGTGTGGTAGTTAAGAGGGTCTTAAAATGCTGTTCGAAAGATTTTTTTCTTAGATTATTTAAGATTTTGGTTTATATTTTTTATCGGCAAGTTAATAGCCCTATTCTGAACACTTTTATGAGTCCTTAGAAGGTAGAAAATCATCAACCACTCCAGGATTTCAGCCACATAGCCTTTCAAATGAACTTAGTAGGCCAATACAGCATTTTCACACTGCAGCAAAACCTTTGTCTAATGTGACATGGAAAGTGTGAATTTAACTGATTAATTTTCAATGAATCAATATCTCTTTTTGGACTATTAACTTATGGGTGATTATATTCTAAATTGACAAATAGTGTATGACTATTCTCTTAATTTGCATTTTCCAAGAAAGGAATTTTATCTTTCGTTATTTCCTCTGCTCCCTTTCATGCAGGAAAGGCTTCAGTTTGTTTAACTTCATTCATGAAAAAATTATTCTCAGATCTTTTGGAATGAAATATCTTTCACTGGCCTAGATGCTTCCTGGAAGGTTGGGTGCATTACCTCAGAATAGTCATTAATTCAAGCTCATTTCCTCATGGGACCTTTTAACAGATAACAGTCTGTTCAAGCTTTGAAATATGACAAGTGGCTCTCAGTAATGAGTACATTGTCGTGCCTTTGAGATGAGATTTTGTTGAAAAGCACGTAATGAAAAGTTGAATTATTTTATCATTCAGGAAGACTGTGATTGTAAATTGGCCATCTTTATTTCTGAATTGTTATTAAATCTTGCTCTAACAAAGCTGATTTCATGGATTAGCCTATTTACCATATCACTGTTATTTGGAAATCTCTTGTACTGTGGATTTCTGATGCTAAGATTTGTGAAAAGGCCTAGGTCTTTCTTTTGCCCAGCCTTCAACACTGTTGGATCTTTCACTTTGTTTTTCACGTTTAAAAAAATTCTATAAAATTAATTATGAGCAGCTATAGAAGATGATGAATTTAAAAGACAATTGTGTATCTTTCTGGTTGGATAGTAGGTAGGGGTTGAATGTCAATTATGACTCCGTGGGTAGTTCATTCACTTTTCTAGCACAATGTTCTGGATTCTGCATCATCAGAGGTGCTGTCTGTTAAATAAGGCATTGAATCAAGCGTCTGCCCTCGGTGGATATGAAAGATCTCATGGCTGTATTTGTAAGAAGATTGGGAAAGGCCCTTGGTGTTCCAGCCAATATTTATATCGCCATCAATAACAAGAATCAGATTATTTGATTATTATGACATTTTTATTTGTGTGAGCTTGCTACATGCAAAAGTGATAGTGATTGTCACATTTCTTGCATTACAACAAGTGACTATTCCTCAAATAATAAATTGACTGAAAAACACCTTGAAATGACCTGTGGTCATGAACAGTACAATATAAATGTAAGTATTTGTTTTATCTGTCAAATATATATGGATTTATAGAGTCAGAGATGTACGGCACACACACTCATCCATACTGAACAGACATTCTAAATGAATCTAGTCCCATTTGCCAGCATTTGGCCCATATCCTTCTGAACAGTTATTCGTGGATCCATCCAGATGCCTTTTAAATGTTGTAATTGTACCAGCCTCCACCGCCTCTGGCAGCTCATTCCAGACATGCTGCACACTCTGCATGAAAAAGTTGCCCCTTGGGTCCCTTTAAATGTTTTCTCTCTCGCCTTAAACTTATGCCATCTAGTTTTGGACTCACCCTGCCATGGGGAAAAGACCTTGTCTATTTACCCTATCCATGCCCCTCATGATTTTATAAATCTCTAAGGTCATCCCTCAGCCTTTGCTCCGGGGTGGGGGGGTGAAGAAACAACAGCCTATTCAGCCTCTCCCTATAGCTCAAATCCTCCAGTCCTAGCAACATCCTTGCAAATCTTTTATGAATACTTTCAAATTTCACAACAAGCTTCCTGTAGCAGGGAGACCAGAATTGAATGTAGTATTCTAAAAGTGGCCTAACCAATGTCATGTGTAGCCACAACATGACCTCCCAACTCTTGTACTCAATGCACTGACCAATTAAGGCAAGCATACCAACACTGCCTTCACTATCGTATCTACCTGTGACTACAGTTTCAAGGAACGGTGAACTTGCACTCCAAGATCTCTATGTTCAGGACCTTACCATTAATGTAGGAATTCTGCCCTGATTTGCCCTTCTGAAATGCAGCACCTCACATTTATCTAAATTAACCTCAATTTGCCACCTTATGGCCCATTGGCTGATCGCATCAAGATCCCGTTGAACTCTGAGGGTGACCTTCTTTGCTGTCCACTGCATCTGCCATTTTGGCGTCATCTGCAGACTTAGTAACCATATCTCCTATGTTCATATCCAAATCACACATAAACGATGAAGAGTAATCTACCCAGCACTGAACCCTATGGCACACTGCTGATCACAGGCCTCCAGCCAGAAAAACAGCCCTCCATCACTGCCCTCTGTTTTTTACCTTTGCACCAGTTCTGTATCCAATGGCTAATTTTCCCTGTATTCCATGTGATTGAACATTGTGAACCAGTCTACCATGAGTAATCTTGTTGAATGCCTTAATGAAGTCAATATCAATCATGTCCACTGCTGTGCCCTAATCAATCCTCTTAGTTACTACTTCAAAAAAACTCGATCAACATAGACATGATTTCCCAGGCACAAAGCCGTTATGACAATCTCTGATCATTCCTTGTCTTTCAAGGAATGGAAAGAATGTATCAAGTCTGATTTGGGAAGTGCAAAATACAGATAAATCCTGTCCCCTAGGACTCACTTCAACTTGCCCACCATTGATGTCATGCTCACCAGCCTATAGTTCCCTGGCTTTTCCTTACCACCTTTCTTAGATGGTGGCAGCGTGTTAGCCAACCTCCTGTCTTCTGGCATCTTGCCTGTGGCGATCAATGATACAAATATCTCAGCCAGGGACCCAGCAATCACTTTCCTAACTTCCCACTGAGTTCTAGGTGCACCTAATCAGGCCCAAGGAATTTATTCACCTTTATGCGTTACAAGATATTCAGCACCATCTCCCCTGTAATATGGACATTTTTCAAGATGTCACTATTTATTTCCCCACAATCTCTATCTTCCATATCCTTCTCCACCGTAAACACTGATGCAAGCTACTTGTTTAGTGTTTTCCCCTATCTCCTGCAGTTCTATACGTAGCCGCAATTGCTGATCTTTAGAGGGCCCTATTCTCTCCCTAGTTACCTTTTTGTTCTTAATGTTATTGACAAATCTTTTTAGATTCTCCTTAACCCTGTTTGCCAAAGCTATTTCATGTCCCCACTTTGCCCTCCTGATTTCCCTCTTAAGTATCCTCTGCCTTTATACTTTTCTAAGGATTCACTTGACCTTTGGTTTCTGTACCTGATATATACTTCCTTCTTCTTGACCAAAACCTCAATCTCTCTGGTCATCCAGCATTTCCTACATCTATATTATCTCTGAACAATTCTAATCTCACTTTTGAAGGCTTCCCATTTTCCAGCCATCCCTTTACCTGTGAATATCTGCCCCCAAGCAACTTTTGAAAGTTCTTGCCTAATACCATCAAATTTGCCCTTCCTGCAATTTAGAACTTTAACTTTTAGATCTGGTCAATCCTTTTCCATCACAATTTTGAAACTAATAGATTTATGGTCACTGGCCCCAAAGTGCTCCCGCATTGACACCTCAGTCACCTGCTCTGCCTTATTATTTCCCAAGAGTAGGTCAAGATGTACACTTTCTCTAGTAGATACATCCACATACTGAATCAGAAAATTTTCTTGTACACACTTAACACATTACTCTACATATTATGGGAGTTCCAGTCTATTTTTGGAAAATTAAAATGTCCTACCATAACCACCCTATTATTCTTAGAAATAACTGAGATCTCCTTATAAATTTGTTGCTCAATTTGCACGTGTGTGTGTGTGTGTGTGGGTTTGGGGTGGGAGGTAGTGTTGGTCTACAGTATGCACCCAATAAGGTGTTCATCCCTTTGTTACTTCTCAGTTCCACCCAAATAACTTCCCTAAATGTATTCCTGGCAATATTCTCCCTAAGTACAGCCACAATATTATCCCTAATAAAAAAATGCCATTCCTTCTCTTGTCTTGCCCCCCTTTCTATTTCTCCTATAGCATCTATACCCTGGACCACTAAGTTGACAGTCCGGCCCATCCCTGAGCCACATCTCTTACTGCTATGATATTCTGGTCCTGTGTTCCCGACCATGTCCTGAGTTCATCTGCTTTACCTGTTAGATGACTTGCATTAATAAATTAAACTGCATTTATTTCTGTCTGTTTCTCTGTTCCCTGCTTTGTTCCTGCCTGCCCTGACTGTTTGACTTCCTCCTTTTCCCAACTGTACCAGTTTCAGACTGATATTTTTCCTATCTTACTCAGACCCACCTTGCTCCTACCTTCAGCTGTAGCAAATCTCCCCATTAGTATCTTGATCCCCTTCCAACTCATTTAGTGTACCTCAAGATCATCATCTTTAAAAATGTCTTGTGTTTTTACATTCCTTGCACTTAACATAGTGAGCTTTCAGCTTTAACTCTGTTTAGGTGAGCTTTTTTGAAAATAATTTATTTTAATTGTTTAATTTTATATTCAGACTTCCTCATTTTAACTTCATCTTTATGATAGGAAAAGGATATCTAAAATGGATGTTCATTCAGTTGCTGAATTCATTTATCAACTTTGGCATTGTGATGTTCTAATCTGAAGATTTTCATGTATGTTGTCCAATTTAATTTTGTTCAGTAGTAGTTTGGTCAGTACTATTGTTGAACAATCTGCCAAGGAGGTTGTGAATACATTTGCCAGATGTGGTAGTTTCTTACAGTTAACCAATGGTGATGTCTTCATTTTAGTCATAAAATGCCCATTTACAGGAACGTGGATTAATCAAAGAGTCATAACAGCATAGTGGAAGACCTTCCAGCCCATCATATACATGCTAGTCATCAAATATTTACCTATTCTAATCCCATTTTCCAGCACCTAGCCCATCACGTTGTATGCTATATCATTTTAATACGCATCTAAATACTAAAATGTTTTGAGGGATTTTAACCACCTTTTTAAGGCAGCGAATTCCTGATACCCACCAACATCTTCGTGAAATTTCCTCAAATCCCCTCTCAACCTACTGTTCCTTATCTTAAAACTGTGCCTCATTGTTGATGTCACTATAAAAGGTCATATGTTTCTCCCTGTCTGTCCTATATTTGTCCCCTCATAACGTTGTACACCATAATCATTTGCTTCTCAGTCTCTCTGCTCCAAGGAAAGCCCCAGCTGTCCAGTCTTCATAGCTGATTTGTTTTAGTCCAGGTGACATCCGGGTAAATCTCCTCTGCACCCTTTCGATTGCAATCATATCCTTCCTGTAGTGGAGTGACCAGATTGTAAAGTGTTTAAACTATGGCCTAACTAACATTATGTGCTACTCCATTTCAACCTCCTTTTTCTTGATTTCAAGATGTTAACTAATAAAATCGTTATCCCATACACCTTATTAATCAGCTCCTCTATTTATTCTACTGTCTTCAAGGATGTAAGTACATGCACACCAAAACAGCTGTATTCTCATTTACAGCTTCAGCTATGTTTCTGGCTCTATACACAAATTACCACTTTGGACTCTGTTGTGCCTGTTCCTAGTTATTTTCTTGCCCTACTCTCCATTGTTTCTTTTTCACGTTCCCCCTTCACTCTCCTAATTTTTTAAGTGATCTGCAACACTTCCTACACTCTCGGGTATCTGTTGTTTGAGACCTTGTTATCTGCCTTGCTCGCAAGAACCCTTCCTCAAAGTTAAATACCATCTAGCTTTACCATGCCCCCTTGTGATCTAACGTGACTAAATTTGTTCTGCCTTCTAGATTAACTTGATTCTGCTATACTTGTTAGTGCATCACCCCCTACTGTACCTCCAATTGCTATGCCACCTCCCTACCAAATTAATTTAAACACTCCCATCGACCACATTCTGCTGTTAATTCTAAACAAGGTATTTATTGTGCAGCATTGGTCCTTAAGGCGGGATTTGTGGATGTTCCCGCTTCATAAATTGGCATTACCTTAATGTAAGTGCTAGCTAGATTTTGAAGAACAAAGTTCCCAGTGTGTAATGAAATCACCTAGAACTCATTTGTTAGTATACTGAAATGTACCGAGACGTCACTCTACTTGATGCCAGCCATGAACAATAGGCAGAGATCTGCTGTGGCTAAATTGAAGTTAGATCCTGGAGCGGCGCCACATCATATCTATTCGGGTAGCAAGAGCCATCAGCATCACATGTGGTACCTTACAACGGAAATCCAGTTATTGGAGCAGAGGGGACGCGACGCGCTCACATCACACAGTGGGCCGGCATTGATGCTTCTGTTCTGGGAAGCGGTTATCGGCGGAGTGGGTCGGTGACAGCGTACAAACCGCCGGCTATCTGAAGCCACTTGAGGGAGAAATGGCATTACACGTTTGAGAGAAGTGTGAGAGTGAGGGAAGAGACGTTTCTTTTGAAAAAGAAATTTAAAAAAACGCTATTAGAGGAGGTTGGGATGAACTCAAACCCCACCCTCTTGGTTGAGTGGAGATGCTGTGCCGCGAGCGGCTGTCCACGCAGGTACAGAGAACCAGTTTCTTAGGAGCATGTACGCGTATTAACCTTGAGGTTCGACGTTCCTACTGAAGCTATGTTGATGCAAAGTCAATGTGTTAAGCATTTTCGGAATGTGTGATAGCGGGAATGGACCACGTCGGAGTGGATTGACTGCTTGAGCTGAAGTGCCAAGTCAGCATATTTATCTTTGTAGAATACAATATAACTGGAGACTCCTGGGCGGGTGGGGAGAGCACGGCGTACAGAGAGGATTCTTGGTTAGTCTGCTGTGATGTGCAAGGGTAACTTTATCCTCCTCATCCTAACGTGGTTTCCTGTAAGCTCTGCAGGTACATAAATCACTGACTCCTCGGAGGAAGAAATCTGCAGGGATGCGAACCCGTTGGGGGGAAAGGACTTTTTTTTATGTATAAAGGTGTTCGGTGAATCAATGTTTCTTCCTTCAGATTCATCCCGAAATAGACCAGAAAAGGGACAATTCACATTGTGTTGTGGTCTTGGTCAACTTACTCAATTAGGGCTGCTAATCGAAAGAGTAATTCAAACGTAAGTATAGCCGACCATATCTCAAAATCAAGGCAAGGGATTAACAAATCTTCCAGCGCAATCTAACAGATTGACCAAGAGCCTGCAAGACAATACTTTGACTTTTTTCTGAAGAGATTTTGACGGAAGATTGGTTTGGAGTCACGTTATTTTGACATTTCGGTGTCACGGGCCTAGTTAGTAAACAATGCTGGAGACCAAATTAGAATCGTGTGGTTTAATAATGTAACGAAGGACGTGTCATAGGCATCAGTTTTGTAAGCAAAGTTACAAGTGTTGTAAATCTGAAATCAGCTCGTATATTCCAGAAATAGCAAGTGTGGAGGAAACTGACAGCAATGAGTGGGGTGAGGAGAAATCGGTTGATATCTTAAGCGTGACCTTTTAACTGTGAATAGAGTAAGATTTTACATACAGCTCAAATTTAAATAATTGGCACCTGTTAAAATTAAGACAGTATTGCATGTGGAACGCTGGTATTTTTTATTACTTTGTTCGAATCTAGTACTTGAAGGCTTCTGAGGATTATTGATCAGAGCCACACTTTGTTCAAATATTTCCTAATGTCAGAGTTATTATTGGGAAGAGTTTTTATGAGCTGTGTAATGTGTGCATTATGAATGCTCAATTCTTTATTATTAGTAGCTCAGTTAAATAAAGAGGTGGGAATCACAGAGATATCGGGAAGAATGCATATTTTTAAAATTCAATTGACCATTTTCCTTTTCGCAAATTGATACCTTTTATCTCACTTTTACCTTCTATTTATTTTATCACCTGCAACTTCCCCTCCAAGCCCCTCCTGACAACTATATTGTCATTCCTTCACTGCCACTGAATCAAAATCTTGGAACTCCCTTTGTAACAGTGTGCTTATTCCCCAAGCAGTTCAAGAAGACAGGTTTCTACTATACTCCTGAGGGCAGATGATGAAAAGCACTAAATACTGATCTAGCTAGCCATGCCCGCACCGCACAAATGAATAATAAAATTCTACTTGAAGCAGTGAATCATATGCTCCTCCAACATTACTTCAGTGCCCATTATTTATCTGAAAACTGAGATTATGAATAAAGGCAAACTATTCAACGTTGAGTAGACTGAACTATAATAATTAATTATACTCCTAATCTCATCCAACAGCATCAGACATTTCACAGGTACATTGTACCAATCATAAGCAGGAATCATATTTTGATCCCTTTGGTGCTTTCAAGCTAACTTAGCTGAGGTCCATTCATTTACCCAGCAATTGGGAAGAAGCCAGAATGCACACATGTTCTTACACTCGCTGAAGTATTGCATAGTGCATTTACAATTGGAACCATTGGAGGATACTATAAAAAGTATCCTCATCATTCCCCACAAATCATAGTTTTGATTATTTACACTAACAAATTATGAGCATTAAAATTATGTAGGTATGTTGTGAAAATAATAGTTATAAGAAAAGATAAGGAGGAATTTCTTCAGCCAGAGGATGGTGACTCTCTGAGCGAACGTAAGACAGAGAGAGGCATGTTTTTAATTAGTAAGGGGATCAGGGGTTAATGGGAAAAAGGCAGGAAATGTGGTTGAGAAACATCAGTCATGATTGCATGACAGAACAGATTCAGTGGGCTGAATGGCCTAATTCTGCTCCTATAACTTATGGTTTTATTAATAAATAAGCAACTTAGTTATAGTCATTTTAATCAACCTATTCAGATAGAGTTTTTCTTACCTCCAGGGCAGGTGGGACTTTAGCACAGACCTTCTAGCTAAGGACATTACCACTGCACCACAAAAACCAGAGCAATGTAGTAACATAGAAACTTTTAAGTCTGTGTAATATTCATACTGTTTTGCAGTCAATTAATTCGTTTGAAATATCATCACTGCTGTTAAATGCAATAGCATAAAAAGTCCACAAGCACCAGGGAGATAAATGACAAGTTACTCTGCTTTGGTAGTATTGATTAGGGATGACTATTGTGGAGAACATTTGGATGATTTTCTCTACTGAGCTTCAAATAATTCTTTAAACTCCTTAACATGTACGTGATACTGGTTTAGCCTCTCGTTTAGAAGTATCTCAGTAGCATGTGCTACCTTGTTCCTGCAATGAATGTTAACCTTAATTATATATTCATCCAATCTTCGAATGAGACTAGAATCTACAAGCTTCTGACTCCAAGGTGAGAGTGCTGCCACTGAGTAAAGCTATCGTTTGGAATGCTGGTGGATAACCTAGAGTGATATGCCCAAAGTAAACGATTGCATGAGTAAGTTGTGAGGTAATATAATCTCACTGAGCACTGGTGATAGCATGCATCAAGGTGCTTATGTAAACATGTGTTGATGTTTTCCGCCCTTTTTCTCATTTTTCGTTTCTGAAAGCATTGACTGCTGATGATATTTTGTTAAGCAGGCGTCAGTTTCCCATGGATTCCTACTCAATGGACAATTTTATGTGTGTGACATCACATAGTGAATATTAGTGGGAACAAGTGGATCATCATTGCCAAGCCAGATCCTGTCCTCCACCATACATGCATTTTTGGGATGTTGTTGAATAATATGGAGTGGAGCAATATGTTTTGAACAAGTCTCCGCCGCCCTTACCTTCTTCCCAGAAAGATTACTTGTCATATGGTCACTCAAACTTGGCCACTGTTAATCTGGTTGGTATAATACTCATATTCATCTTTAGCTCCAGCGTCATGAAAATTTAGAGATAGGCTATCTAGACTTTCTTGGAAATTGAAACCAGCCTATTTTCATAAATGGGGAAAATGATTGATTAATTTCAGAGCATATAAAACAGTCAGCTGGCCCCACTTGTTTGTGGCTATGAACATTTTGTACTTTCTTCCTAGTAAGTCAACTTTGAGGAGCTGTTGTGGTGTAGTGGCAGTACGTCTGAGCCTGGAGGCCTGGTTCAAGTCTTGCTTGCTCCAGAAATGTGAAATAACATCTCTGAATAAGCTATTTGGAAAATATTTAGTAGCCAAGTTGGTGCATATTTGCCTCCACAGCAAATAAGCTACCCATCATGGCCCTCCTCCCATTTTATTCCATTTTACCTTATCATAAACTGACAGTCCCAGTCTTTGTATTTTGTAACGTTTGTGATCTTAACCATGGCAGTTGTCACCAGCACTTGAAGAAATAACATCGCTAAGCATTGCTGAAAATGCTCTTCATATGGAATGGCCTTAGGGTTACATGATGTGGGGGATAGAGAGAGGTTATTTATGTTCTGAATTGTATGTTTCTTTTGCAAGGCGTAAGTTTTTTTAATGGACATTTCCATCATTGTAATTCACTATCTCTTTACTAGTTTTTTTCTGATCATATAGCGAAGGACACAAGATCTGGGGAATGGAGAATTTTTCATTTCAGGCATTCTTGTAAACTTGGTGATTCTTAATCAAGTAAAGTTTATTCTTTATCCAACTGAATAGTCCTTTTTTTTATTCCAACAATAAGTGCCAATAGCATCTTTATGAAACATTATCAATCCATGCCAAATGTAAGGCTATTTGTGTTGTAGACACATGCCCATGAAGAACTAACTTGCAACTGTGCAATTTAATTGTTGCAATGTAGTGTTTCCTAATTTTTACTTTTTAAATAGATTTGAATGTCTAAAGAGAGTGATATGTGCTGTTATCTTAAGAAGCAGTGCTGTGGCATGTTTTGGAAAAGTCTTTGGATAGAGAAGCAGCATTAGCATTTGTAGCATCCAAAGAGAGCAGGGATATCAGAAGACCATCTCGCCATGTCTGTTTATAAAATTACAAAGCATCTGAACTTTGACATTTATTGCTGCTCTTTTATTCTCAATTGATCAAAATCCTGGAACTCCTCTAATTGTAGTGCGGCGGTACAAGAGATGGTTCATGGCCTCAATATCAATTGGCCTCGTCAGTGATGCGCACATCCTACAAACAACTAAAATAAAAGTCTGGAATGCAGTTACTGAAGGAAACCTGTGTTCTTAGTTGCATGACCATTGCATGGGATAAAATGCCTTTCGCTATGCCTTTCAACATTTCCATCTGCACGGTGAACATTAATTTTCAGCAAAGTGGTTGTGTAACTATGTATAAATGACTAAATAAACACTAACAATGTTGATCTTATTAATTTGTGCTTTGCACCTTTGAGCTGACAACTTTCATGTGTGATTGATTCTAGTGTTTCCAAAATTGCCATTGAAGCAAGATAAAGAAAAGTATACATGCCGTTTTAAAGGTTGCGCTGGAACTTGTTTCAAGCTTGACGCTGTGAAAATGACCCACTTAAGATTTTCCCTCAGTGCTGTATTCCTATGCACCATTACAGGTATGTTACTTAAATAATGGATTGGTTTAAAATATAAAAAATGCTGGTAGCACTCAATTTATCTGGCAGTATCTGTAGAGAGCGAAAGGAAACATCATCAGTGAGCCTCCGACGAAGCTCACTGATGATGTTACCTAGAATGGTGACGAAACGTCTGAAAACGAACCTTCCAGCTCAGCGAGCAAACTCACATCTAGAACCTCAACCTGAACTACAAATCTTCTCAAAACTCGCTAGCGAAAGGAAAGTTTATGTTTCAAGTCAATTTCCTTTTAACAGAGCTTCTGTTTCGATTTGAAATTTCTAGCATTTGTAGCACTTTGCTTTTTGCAATGGATTGGTTTATTTTCTGGTCATGTTTTTTTTCCAGGAAGTTATTTCTTAATTGCTATTTTATCAGTTCTCATATTTTTGAAGGTAGCTTTTTAGGTTTAACTTTGAAGATTTGTGCAGATTGTTTATATCAAACCAGTTAATGCATTGTTCATGATACACAAATAAAAGATGGACACTTGAAACATGTATCAGAGGGTGACCAATGACAAAACTACAACAATGTTAAACGCGACCCACAAATCACCAATGTGATGTAGGTGCTTTTAGGAATTGATGTGGACAGTGAGTCAGGCTTGATTGCAGAACTCATTGTAGTAAGCATGATTAGAAAATATGTAAACTAATCCTCATCCACCTTCTCAGGTGCTATGACTCTCTGTGAGGGACACAAGTAAACAACACTGTTTTTCCACCTTCCTAACCCAGGTGTGTTGAGGTGAAATGAAGCATCACTAATGTTGCCGCAGCAATGAGATCAATTAACTTAAAAAAGGAAGGGTATTTGGGCCTGCAACCTTCCTGGTTTGTGAGGCACAGATTATTACTGCATAAGCACCTTGAAGCAGTACAAGAGTTGTTCATTTCTGTTGTTTAAAAAAAAAGCTGTACAGTAATGATAGTGCAGGACCACTGGTCTGTTTACAGATGCTAACCTGCACTGAGTTGAATTGGCAGTGACCACATCTGCAGCAAGTGTTGGTTGCTGGAAGAACTCCGGATCAGAGTAAATGATCTGGAATCTGAGCTTCAAACTCAGCGGCACATCTGGGAGGGGGAGAGTTACCTGGACATTTTGTTTCAGGAGGCAGTCACACCCAGTAGATTAAATAACTCAAGTTCAGAAAGTGTTCAGGGACAAGGTGTGACTGTAAGTGAGGCAGGTAGGGGGATTCTGAGTTCAGGAGTGCAGGAGCCTCAGCCCTTGACCTTGAGCAACAGGTATGAGATTCTTGCTCCCTGTACGGTTGAGGAAAAGGACTGTGGACAGGATGAGCCAGCTGACCATGGCACCATGGTGCAGAAGGTCATTCAATAGGGGGGAACAAAAAGACAAGTAGCTGTTAAAGGGGATTCTATAATTAGGGGAACAGATAGTATCCTATGCAAGTCGGATTGGGAGTCCCGCATGGTGTGTTGCCTGCCCGGTGTCAGGGTGCAGGACGTCTCCAACCGGCTTGAAAAGATATTGGAGGGGGAGGATCCAGTTGTTGTGGTCCACGTTGGGACTAACAACATAGGCAAAGCTAGGGTAGAGGACCTGTTCAGGCATTATCAAGCACAGGAAGGAAATTGAAGTGCAGGTCCTCAAGGGTCATAATCTCCAGATTACTGCCCGAGCCACGTGCCAATTGGCATAGGGATAAGAAAGTTAGGGAAGTAAACATGTGGCTAAGGGATTGGTGTGGGAAAGAGGGATTCCATTTCATGGGGCATTGGCATCAGTTTTGGAAGGGGGTGTATCTGTACTGTTGGGACGGTCTCCACCTGAACCGATCAGGAACCAGTGTTCTAGCGAAAAGGATAAATAGGGTAGTCAGTAGGACCTTAAACTAGTGAGTCGGGGGGAAGGGAAAGTGAAAGCGACAGGGAGTATGGAGTTAAATGGAAAGATAAGCAGCAGGATAGCATGTGTACAGGTGGGTTTAAGCTCGAGGCAGACTAGGAATACAGCAAAAGGGAAGGATAGCTTAAGACATCTTGGGATTTCCAACCTCTCTAATAATGATAAGAAAGCTAGCATTAAGGCACTTTATCTAAATGCTCGTAGTATTCGCAACAAAGTAGATGAATTAACAGCACAAATCCTCTTGAATGATTATGATGTGGTAGGCATCACAGAGACATAGTTGCAGGGAGCTCAGGACTGACAGTTAAACATCCAAGGATTCACAACATATCAAAAAGACAGGGAGGTGGGCAGAGGGGGTGGGGTTGCCTTGTTAGTTAAGAATGGAATTAAATCTACGGCACCAAATGACATAGGGTCAGATGATGTGGAGTCTGTGTGGATGGATTTGAGGAACTACAAAGGCAAAAAAACTGTAATGGGAGTTATGTACAGACCTCCTAACAGTGATCAGGACCAGGGGCGCAAGATGCACCGGGAAATAGAAAGGGCATTTCAGAAAGGCAAGGTCATGGTGATCATGGGGAACTTCAAAATGCTGTGAATTGGATGAATAATGTTGCTGGTGCATCCAAAGAAAGAGAATTCAGGGAATGTTTGCAGGATGGCTTTTTGGAACAGCTTGTGATGGAGCCCACAAGGGAGCAGGCTATTCTGGACTTAGTGCTATGTAATGAGCCAGACTTTATAAAAGACCTTAAAGTAAGGGAACACTTAGGAGGCAGCGATCATAATATGGCAGAGTTCAGGCTGCAGTTTGAAAGAGAGAGGGCAAAATCAGATGTAATGGTGTTACAGTTAAATAAAGGTAATTACAGGGCCATGAGAGAGGAATTGACGAAAATCGACTGGAAGCAGAGCCTAGCAGGGAAGACAGTGCAGCAACAATGGCAGGAGTTTCTGGGTGTAATTGAGGACACAGTACAGAGGTTCATCCCAAAGAAAAGAAAGATTATCCAGGGTGGGATTAGACAGCCATGGTTGACAAAGGAAGTCAGGAAATATATCAAAGAAAAAGAGACAGCTTATAAAGTGGCCAAGAGCACTGGGAAATCAGAAGATTGGGAAGGCTCCAAAAACAGACAGAGGATAACAAAGAGACCAATAAGGAAGGAGGAGATCATATATGAAGGTAGGCTAGCTAGTAATATTAGAAATGATGGTAAAAGCTTCTTTCAATACATAAGAAACAAACGAGAGGCAAAAGTAGATATTGGGCCGCTCCAAATTGATGCTGGAAGGCTAGTGATGGGAGATAAAGAAATAGCTGAAGAACTTAATAAGTACTTTATGTCAGTCTTCACAGTGGAAGACACGAGTAGAATGCCAACAATTAGGGAGAGCCAGGGGGCAGAGTTGAGTATGGTAGGCATTACAAAAGAGAAAGTGCTAGAAAAGCTAAAGGGTCTAAAAATTGATAAATCTCCTGGCCCCGATGGGCTACATCCTAGAGTTCTGAGGGAGGTGGCTGAGGAAATAGCGGAGGCTTTGGTCGTGATCTTTCAAAAGTCACTGGAGTCAGGGAAAGTCCCAGATGATTGGAAAATTGCTGTTGTAACTCCCTTGTTTAAGAAAGGATCAAGGCAAAAGATGGAAAATTATAGGCCGATTAGCCTAACCTCGGTAGTTGGTAAAATTCTAGAATCCATTGTCAAGGATGAGATTTCTAAATTCCTGGAAGTGCAGGGTCAGATTAAAACAAGTTAGAATTCTTTGAAGAGGTAACAAGTATGTTAGACCAGGGAAACCCAGTAGATGTTATCTATCTAGACTTCCAAAAGACCTTTGATACAGTGCCTCACGGGAGGCTGCTGAGCAAGGTGAGGGCCCATGGTGTTCGAGGTGAGCTACTGGCTTGGATTGAGGATTGGCTGTCTGACAGAAGGCAGAGAGTTGGGATAAAAGGCTCTTTTTCTGAATGGCAACTGGTGACGAGCGGTGTCCCACAGGGTTCAGTGTTGGGGCTACAGCTGTTCACCTTATATATTAATGATTTGGATGAAGGGACTGGGGGCATTCTGGTGAAGTTTGCCGATAATACGAAGATAGGTGGACAGGCAGGTAGTACTGAGGAGGTGGGGAAGCTGCAGAAAGATTCAGACGGTTTAAGAGAGTGGTCCAGGAAACGGCTGATGAAATTCAATGTGAGTCAATGTGAGGTTTTGCACTTTGGAAAAAAGAATACAGTCATGGACTATTTTCTAAATGGTGAGAAAATTTGCAAATCAGAAGTGCTGGTCCAGGATTCTCTAAAGGTTAACTTGCAGGTAGAGTCCGTAATTAAGAAAGCGAATGTAATGTTGTCGTTTATCTAAGAGGGTGGAATATAAAGGCAGTGATGTGCTTCTGAGGCTTTCTAAAGCTCTAGTTAGGCCCCATTTAGAATACTGTGTCCAATTTTGGGCCCCACACTCAGGAAGGACATACTAGCCCTGGAGCGTGTCCAGCGGAAATTCACACGGATGATCCCTGGAATGGTAGGTTTAACGTATGATGAACGGCTAAGGATCCTGGAATTGTACTCATTAGAGTTTAGAAGGTTGAGGGGAGATCTAATAAAAACTTACAAGATAATGTATGGTTTAGAAAGGGTGGACGCTAGGAAGTTGTTTCCATTAGGTAGGGACACTAGGACCCGTGGGCACAGCCTTAAAATTAGAGGGGGTAAATTTAAAACTGAAATGAGACGACATTTCTTCATTTCTTCAGCCAGAGAGTGGTGGGCTTGTGGAATTCATTGCCGCAGAGTGCAGTGGAGGCCGGGACGTTGGATGCCTTCAAGGCAGAGATCGACAAATTCTTGATCTCAAAAGGAATCAAGGGCTACGGGGAGAGTGCAGGGAAGTGGTGTTGAAATGCCCATCAGCCATGATTTAAATGGAGGAGTGGACTTGATGGGCTGAATGGCCTTACTTCCATTCCTATGTCTTATGGCCTTATGGTGTGGTGTGATCCTTCTGATGCGAGACAAGAAAGTATGACTAGGATGTCAGTTTTATATGACTCTATATTGTGAACCAGTTTGAAATCACATTGAAGGGCATGTATGAATTGCATTTAGAATTAGCAAATGGAGTATGTAGTTACTGTTATTGAAATATGAATACATATTTCAATCATCACATGCTATTTGAGCATATTGTCAATGACTTTACGAAAGCTGTTTGAATATGACAGGAAAAGTTTTAAAAGGTCTTTTCTTTTGTATTTTGGTAAGACAGATAGTTTTTCCTCCCTCCACACTTTTAATTTTCTGCAAAATACAATGACTTGACTTTACACCAGCTTTATAACTATGACCCTGCTACCACAAGGCTAACCACTGAAAGCAGAAGCTTGAAAGCAAACACACTTCTTATTTTGGAAAATATAGTGATTTTCAGTCTCATTTTTGGCTGTTGAGCAATATCTGATTTGATTGAAAACTTTGTTCTCTTTCCAACTCAAACAAACAATTCCCAATATGACAGTAGCCAGTCCACCATCAATTGCATACAATTATTTGACTACTACAGATCTATCTAAAGAGAGCAGATTATCAGATGTAACACTGGTTCAAGTTGGTGTTCTGGGTAGACTCATTAAAGGAAGTTGCTTGACCCATTGAGTCTAAGATAATTGTGTCAGCCTTTGGAACTTCCCGATAAGCACAATCGTTTCAGGCTCTACAATCCCTGTTTACAGATTGGCATGTGAAGGGTTGAGAACACACAGACAAATTCACATAATTTAAGATTGATCACTTCCTCGGGCCTCTTGTCAAGTTATTTTGAGCCCTCTTTGATGGGGTTGACCCATCATTCTTTTACTGTTTTTAGATGCTGTGGAGGGGTAAGTTTGCCATCTTTATGTTGCAGCTCTTACATCTACCTCTTATATGGTATTGGATTGAACTAAACTGAATCACAAGGATAGAGGAAGATATAAAACTGATATCCCACTCTGGCACTTCTTCAGCTTGCATGATGATATAAGAATTCTAATAGCCTAGATAAAATGCCTTTTTTTTTGGTTTTCAACATGCCTGATTGGGAGGCTGTTTTGTGACTGGAGTGTCTGACATTCTAAGTACGCAATCTGAAATATCAAGCTGCCAGATTGTGTGAAGTTTTAAAATATAGCACTGTTCTTGTGCATCATTTTGAAGAGGTAAGAATAGAAATAAACACAACAAATTGATTACCAGATGCATGTTTCTTTCATTCATATTTGGGATATGGATTTTCTGGCAAGGTTGGCAAATACAACTTATGTTTAATTGACCTCGAGATGAGGGTGGCACACTGAGTGACTTGCAAAGGTAAGGTCAGAGGGCAGGAAAGAGTCAACCCATATTAGTGTGTAACTGGAGTCACTTATAAACCAGACATGTGAGGATAATATACTTTCTAAAGAGCAATAGTGACCCAGTTGGGGAATGTTGACTACTTTATAGTTGCTGTTATCCATGTCAGATTCTTACCTCCAGACATTTAGAATCTTAGAATGCCAATTGTGTAGAAATAGGCCATTTGGCTCAAGGAATCCATTTCAACCCTCCAAAGAGCATCCCACCCAGACCCACTCCCCTACCCTACCCTTGTAACCCTGAATTTATCATGGCTAATCCACTAAGCCTGCACATCCCTGGACACTGTGGGCAATTTAGTATGGCCAATTCACCTAACCTGCACATCTTTGGACTGTGGGAGGAAGCCAGAGCACCTGGAGAAAACATGAGGAGAATGTGTGAACTCCATATTGACAGTTGACCAAGAGTGGAATTGAACCTGAGTCCCTGGTGCTGTGAGGCAGCAGTGCTAACCCCTGAACCACTGTGCTGCCCCTTCCCCCCGCCACCAGGCCATTTAAACCTAACTACCTTGATAGGACACGTGTTCTTTGGATTACTAGTTGAACCATCTTGATTACTAAGACAGCAACAAACACTGTCCACCATGTCCATAATTATACCTATCAAAGTATTTATTTTCATGAAGTTGATATTCATTAGAATTGATAATCTCATAAATGGCTATATGATTAGCCTATTGATTTCTTTTGCACAGGATCTTTGCCTGTGAAGATGTTATGTGTACTGTTAATCTAATAAAGATAGGCAAT
Source organism: Stegostoma tigrinum (assembly GCF_030684315.1). Lineage (NCBI taxonomy): Eukaryota > Metazoa > Chordata > Chondrichthyes > Orectolobiformes > Stegostomatidae > Stegostoma > Stegostoma tigrinum. The sequence goes on from NC_081355.1 coordinate 28,651,899, forward strand.
TCTCATTTTGTTTCGCAAACAAGAGCATATGAACACATGTTTATTTGGAGGAACTTTGAAACAAAGTAATTAAATCCTATCTTGTATCCACCCATAGCAGGAAGGGATTGTTCCTTTGCACAGATTATTGCGTAGTAACATCACCACTCCTGCTTACCATCTTACAAGTGGGAACTTTAATTTCTAGGCGCAGTATGAGTGGGTGGATGTGTGAAAATGAGCAAGGGTTGGGGAAGTGGTAGTGTGAGTGAGCCAAAAGCTGATTTATATTTGAGGAGTAGGCCCTGGCCAATCTAAAAATCATTAAAGGAGTGTTGCAGTGTTTAAAACTGCTTAAAAGAAATTAGCCTGACTGTTATAAAATATTAAAAATCATTCAAAATTTCTTCAATTGTCATTGAGCTGAAGACTGACCTCAATGTATTTTCAACTCATCAACTCTGAAGGAGGTGTGGTCTCTTTGGCAATGTGCCAGCTGGATGCCCATACTGATTGTCCCAACAAAGTGTGGTTTTCACTGCAGTTGATGGACAATATGAGGACTTTTATTTTAGGGCAGTCAGTGGTGAATATCACAGTGTCATTGCTCAGAAATATCTACACTAATATGTACAAGAAATACTGAATTACCAACGTCATAGCTTTCTCTCTTATTACTTTTCACTATTTGTGAGATTCTCACCAAGAGTGACTGCTCCACTGCAGGAATCAAATCTGTACTTAACCATCTGGAGATGTTATTAAACATACCAGGAAAAGCATGATCAAGTTCCCTATACAATCTGCTGCTATTAGATTAGATTCCGTACAGTGTGGAAACAGGCCCTTTAGCCTAACAAGTCCACACTGCCCCTTGATATATCCCACTCAGACCTATTCCCCCTATAACCCACACACCCCTGAATACTATGGGCAATTTAGCATGGCCAGTCCACCTAGCCTGCACATCTTTGGACTGTGGGAGGAAACTGGAGGAAGCCCACGCAGACACAGGGAGAATGTGCAAACTCTGCACAGACAGTTGCCCGAGGCTCGAATCGAACCCGGGTCCCTAACACTGTGAGGCTGCAGTGCTAACCACTGAGCCACCGTGCTGCCCAAATGCCAAATTGCTTTGCCTGAATTACTGGATGATTTAAATCACACTTACAAGTGCCATTTCATCGTCATTGCTTAATTTCTAGGTGATATTTTTTGGGAGGTAGGAATTACATTGTGTAGTTGTACACTGTACATACAAAGCAGCTTGCAGTTACTTACTATCATTAACACGGGATAAAAATCAAGCGTAAGAACAAAAATACAAAACTGAGCATAGGAGGCGTGACCAAAAGCCTGGTCAAAGCATTGAGCTTTAATAGGAAGTGAAAACGGATCTTATGCGAGGAGTGGATTCTAAAGAGGTGCAGCGCTTCAGAAAAACTATCCTCAATGATCTGTGCACTGATTAAATGAATGCCAATATGTGCAGGTGCCAGTGTTGGACTAGAGTGGACAAAGTCAGAAGTCACACGACACCAGACTATAGTCCAACAGGTTTACTTGAAATCACAAGCTTTCGGAGCACTGCTACGGACTGTGGGAGGAAGCTAGAGCACCTGGAGAAAACATGAGGAGAATGTGAAGTCACTTCACCAGACAAAGGAGCAGTGCTTTGAAAGCTTGTGATTTCAAATAAACCTGTTGGACTATAACCTGGTGTCCTGTAAATTCTGACTTTGATCAAATGAAGTCACTGCCTCCAATAAAAGTTTGCAAGAACTTGGAGTCAGATGAATATGAAATTTGAGGAGAAATTTAGAGCTGGAGAGAGAGGGACAAATCAAGGAGCATTTGAATATGAGGACAGGGATTTTAAATTTGAGAAGTTGCGATGTTGGAAGCCAGTGTTGATTAAAAAGATTGGGGTGATGTGTGAGCGGGATGTGATGCAAGAAAGGATAGAGATAGCTATCTGATAGGAGTTCTGAGGAAGGGTCAACGGACCAGAAATGTTATCTCCGATGCTGCCAGACATGCTGAGCTTTTCCAGGAACATTTTTCGTTCATGATATGTAGCATCAGCAGTTCTTTTGGTTTTTATTTGGTGATAGCTGAAGTTTACAAAGTGTGGATGTTGAAGTTGAGATGGCATGCTTAAAGTTTTCGGCGATTGGTGAGTAGACATAGTTGCAGTTTTAAATGGCAAGTTTCCCTGATCCCACTGCCTAATTATGTGGTTAATTGCAGACTTGCAGAACACTCTTCTCACCCAACTAAGCCATATTACATGAATTGACCACAATGCTGTTCCTCCTTTCCCTCCTCGTGTGTTCCAACATCAATCTAAATGACCTCAGCAACTGCCCATCTAAAATATTTGAATACTGCCCCAGTCCCATTTCCTGGGTTCAGGGATACTAACGTGCAGGCAGGATTGCTGCATCATTGCATTTCCAAAGACAGAATGCACCTCAAGGAAATTCGACACTTTTCCAAAGTCATGGTTTTAGAAAGAAATTGACTATAATGTCTTAATGAATGCTTGCAACAATATTAGCTCTTAGGATTAAAGCAATAAAGAGCCAGCATTTTTGTAGCACCTTTCAAGACCTTGGGATGCCCAAAAACATTTCATAGTCATGAATTGCATTTATGAGTTCCTCTAGTATTGGAAATACAGTAGTCAATTGTGCACAACAAGTCAGCAGAAATAGCCTTGAGATAATGATCAAATAATCTATTTTAGTCATATGTTTGCGAGACCAACATTGACTCAGACATCTGGGGAAATTTCTGTTGTAGTTTGACATAGGTTTGTAGGAACTGGAAAGTTAAATTGGGCCTTTGTTTAATGTCTCATCTGAAAGACAGCATTTCCAATTGTTCCCAGTGCCCTCAGTACTTCACTGGGGCTTCAACCTAGATTGTGTGTTCAGTTCTGTAGAGTGGGGATTGAATCAACAATTTTTTGATTCCAGTGCTAGCACTGTTCCATGTCTAGCACAGATCGTGGGATTAAATTTGACAATAAATTAGCAATTTAATAGTAAAAGAAAGTACTAATTTAATGTGCACAACTGAATGGACTGCCAGAACGCTTATGTTCCAATGGGGTCCCCTGCAGTTTGCATTCAATACTTATAAATACTACAGTGATCATAGTAACAAAGCTGAAGACCCAGAGAAGGGGTAAATTCTGAATTGACTAATTTACTGATTAGGAAGATGATTTTTAAGTAATGTACGAATATGTATGTCAGGTAATGATATCTGTTTGAAAATGGGGAAACTTGATTGTAAAATTATATTATCATTTGATAATGTGAGTTGAATGTGCCATTTCACTGGAGAGAAGTGGTTACAGTATCAAATAAAATGTTGAAATAAACAAACTCCAAAGATCATTAGCCTCAAGAGTCACTCTGAAGTTGTATAAAGTGCTAGTGAAATACTAGTGAACCATCTGTGATCTCCAGAGTGAATAAAAGAAATTCGAACAGTAGGAAGAATTTAGAGAAGGACAAATTTAGGAAAGAAACTTTTTATTTAAATAATGAAGGAATTAATGAGTTACTTCAAGTGAAGATTTCAAAAAAAAATTCAGAGCACAACCGCTCATCGAAGAAGCCACGAATAAATCTAAGAAGTTAGTGTCCAGAAAATTCTGTGCAAGACATTTTATAAATTTCCAAAAATTGCAAACAAGCAACGTTCCTGTGAACTTACCCCAGGATCAGAAGATTGTAACTTTGGCCATACTCCAGAGACTTGAGACGGATTGTGCTATTTGAGGAAATGCTGTAGTATTGGAGGTGCTGCCTTTTCAATGATATACTCAACTTGCCTGGTGAGGATGGAAAGAAAAGAATAGGCCAGTTCTCCCCAGATATTGGTTCCCCACACATCTTCAAAACAAGATATCTGGTTCTTGCCTTGTTAATGTTTGTCGGGAACCTATGTGTGTGATTCCTGTGTTTCCGCATTACTAAAGGTATTTAATTTAGCTGTCCTGAGGTTAAAAAGCATGTCATATGAATGCAAGTTCGTTCTTTCTTTTGCTGCCAGGAGTGCAAAGTTGGGAAATTACCTATAAGGTCATCCTGCAATAGTTCCCCCTAAATGTAATCTCAGCACTAGTACATCAAACACATTCTCCAAGAGGTCACTGTAGTAACGCAGCCCCGTATGCTGTCAAATGCCTGTAAATTTTTAACAGTCTGTAATTTGAATTGTGATTGATAATGTTTTCACAGGTGCTGTGTCAAATTACTGCAGTGAAACAGCTCAGTATCCGGATGCTATAGTTTCCCCCAACCTAAAGACAACCAAAATCCTGCGAGTTCCTCCAGCAATGTCAATGTCGGAATGTATATCGGCGTGTTGTGACTTTACTGACTGTGACTTGGCGTGGATGTTTGAGGGTCGCTGTTACATTATAAATTGTCAACACAGGGATGAATGCGAGCCAAAGATGACCAGTGCTGTGGAATCTTACTTAAGCTTTGTGCAGCGGTCACCAGCTCAGAGGCCAAGCTTACAAGATGCCTATCATAAAGGCAGAGGACGTTCCATGGGGAAGCAAAGGCAGTCAGTGCCAGCTGAGGGGAATGGTAACCTGCAAGACCTGTATCGTGAAGACTTGACCCTTGATAGCTCTATAGCGGAGGACTCCGTAAGGGTCTACAAAGAAATACCGGCCACCTATGGGAATTCGGAAAGTACCAGCAAGGGTCCAGGGCAGATGCATGGCTCGCAGCCCTGGCCATTGTGGGATCTTGATGTGTCTTCTGTGAAGGCAAGTGGGGTTGGTGTTGAGGAGGAGGATGTTGGAATTCAAAGCAGAGCCCCTCTAAATGTGAGCTTCCCAGTTAATGAATCTCAGCAAGAAGAGTGGAGTGATGAAACAAAGCAAGAGGTCAACAATGTCATGAACTTTATCCCTTTGGAGAGAGTGAGCAAAGGAAAACTACTGCAAAAGTTGAATGAAAACAGCACCAGTGCCCAAGAGGTAATTCTTAATTGTTTTTTGTTGTTTTATGTAATTCTTCTTTGCAGTTTGACCTCATTTCCCCCTTCATTGGGTTTCAGTGTTGTGCAAGAGACATAGCAGAGATAATTTGAGTAAGATACTACTGGATCCTAACCCAAATTGCTAGGGTACTGATTAAAATTAGAGGATAGGATGATTTGGGTGGAGGTGTGGTCTGGAAAGAGCAATAATTCTTCCTCTTGCTCCTGCCTTCCATAAGGTAGAACCTGTAACACTGCTGGAACTGGGGAAATCTTGGGAAATTAAGCAGTTTGAAGTTTCAGAGGTGGGCAACTAAGCAGCATACATATTTTGTTTCAATTACTGGAAATAGCCTTCCTGGAAAAGTTTTAAAAACATGGCAGAGTCATTAAAGTGCCCCAACAGTTAGGGCTCCAGTTCTAAATTGTTGTTGTGCAATTTGAAACTGGGTTGCAACGATAGTACTACCTTCATGGTAGGCAGTAGTCTAATACTGGAAAATTAACATTCACTCCATTGGATGTATGTGGCATGGTGCAATTCAGAAAATGGTATCTGGACTCTTGGCTCCTCTTTGTTGAGCTCCTGACCCCAACCAACTGTTTAGGGAATCATCCAGGAGACAGCTAATTGCTCCTCACATCATGTTGTTGAAACTAACGGAGATCTTCCATTGGTAGTTGTACTTTCTGACAACGACCCAATGATAGAAAAAGGTGGTGGTTACGAAGCAGGCCAACTGCACAATTCAATGGCTGCACAGAAAGAAGTAAAATTAGCCTCTTTGATCTTTCAGAAACCAAGGATTCCGTCCAAAGTGCTTTAGAGCCAATGAACTACAGTGTAGTCACTGCTGTAATTTAGGAATGGGGCAGACAATTTGCATTTAGCACCTTGCCACAAATGATAACACAACAGTCATCAGATCAGAGATATTAAGAACTGCCGATGCTGGAGTCAGAGATAACACACTGTGGAGCTAGAGGGTCACAGCAGGTCAGGCAGCATCGGAGGAGCAGGAAAGTTGGTGTTTCAGGCCAGGGTCTGTCTTCAGAAATGGGGGAGGGGAAAGGGAGATCAGAAATAAATAGAGGGAGGAGAGGTGGGACTGGGGATTGTAGGTTTCATGGTGATAGATGAGCGCAGGTAGGCAGTGGTGGGGATTGGTCAGTGAGGTGGGAGAGAAGATGGACAGGGAGGAGGCAGGAAGAGAGGGAGGGTTGGTCATGGGATGAGGCCAGAGGTGGGGAGATTTTGAAACTGGTAAAATCCACATTTAGTCAATTAGGCTGTAGGCTCCCAAGGCGGAATATGAGGTGCTGCTCCTCCAGTTTCTGGGTGGCATCATTGTGACACTAGAGGAGGCCCAGTATGGACATGTCACCCAGGGAGTTGGTGTGGGAGTTGAAATGGTTTGCGACCGGAAGGTGTTGTCGTTTGTCGCGAACAGAGCGCAGGTGCTGTACAAAGCAGCCTCAGAGCCTGGCCTCACCGATGTAGAGGAGGCCACACCAGGAGCAGTGGATGCAGTAGACAACGTTGACGGGTGTGCAGGTGAACCTCTGTCTGATGTGGAATGGTTTTTTAGTTCCTTGGATGGAGGTGAGGGAGGAGGTCTCGGGGCAGGTGTAGCACTTCCTGCTGTTACAGAGAAAAGTGCCGGGGGTGGTGGGGCTAGTGCCGAGTGTGGAATGGATGAGGCAGTTGCGGAGGGAATGGTCCCTTCAAAAGGCAGATGGGGGTGGGGAGGGAAATATATCTCTGGTTGTGGGGTCGGATTGCAGGTGGCGGAAGTGGCAGAGAATGATACGTTAGATACGAAGGTTAGTGGGGTGATATGTGAGGACAAGGAGGACTCTGTCTTTGTTTTTGTTGCGGGAAGGGGATGTGAGGGCAGAGGTGCAGGAAACACAAGAGATGCGATCAAGGGCCTTTTCAACCACCGAAGGGAGTACATTGCAGTCCTTGAAATAAGAGGACATCTGGGATGTTCAAGAATGGAATGCCCCATCGTGGGAGCAGGTGCAGTGGAGGCGGAGGAATCGGGTGTAGGGGATTGCACTCTTGCTGGAAGGTGGGTGAGAGGAGGTGTAGTCCAGGGAATGGTGGGTTTCGGTGGGCTTGAAATAGATGTCGGTTTCGAGGTGGTCACCAGAGAAAGAGACAGAGGTGCAGGAAGGAAAGAGAGGTATCTCGAGATGGTCCAGGTGAACTTGAGGTTGGGGTGAAAGGTGTGAGTAAAGTTGATGAACTGTTCAAGCTCCTTGTGGAAGCATGAGGCAGTGCCGATACACTCATCAATGTTGCGGAGCAAGAGTGGGGGATAGTGCTAGTATAACAGCGGAAGAGGGACTGTTCCACGTACCCTACAAAGAGGCAGGCATAGCTTGGGCCCCTCCGGGTTCCCATGGCCACCCCCTTAGTCTGTAGGAAGTGGGAGTAGTTAAAGAAGAAGTTGTTAAGGGTAAGGACGTGTTTGATTAAGCAGATGAGGGTGTCGGTGGGGGCGTGGGGATCTGGTTGGGCCTGAAGGAGAAGAAGAAGCAAAGGGCCTTTAGATCATCTGCATGGGAATCCAAGTATATAGGTGTTTCAGGCCACGGTCTGTCTTCAGAAATGGGGGAAGGGGTAGAGAGATCATGGTGAAGATGAGGTGTTAGGAGCCAGGGAATTGGAGGAGGTGGAGGATATAGGTGGTGTCCTAGATGTAGGTGGGGAGTTCTTGGATGGAGTGGGGGGAGAAAACAGAGGCGAGGTAAGCAGAGATAAGTGCAGTTGAGCAGGAGCAGGCAGAGACAATGGGTCGGCTGGACAGTTAGGTTTGTGGATTTTGGGAAGGTGATAGAATTGGGCAGTGTGGGGCTGAGGAATAATGAGTTTGAGGCTGTGGGTAGGAGGTCACCTCAGGTGATGAAGTTGTGAATGGTTTGTGAGATGATGTTTTGGTCAGGGGTGGGGTCATGATCAAGGGGGTGATAGGAGGTGTCAGAGAGTTGGCACCTGACCTCAGCTATGTAAAGGTCAGTGCATCACACCACTACTATGCCCCCTTAATCTGCAGGTTTGATAGTGAGGTTAATGCGGGAGTGGAGAACTGCCCGTCCCTCCATTTCCTCACATATCATCCCGCTAACCTTTGTAACCAATGTATCCTTCTTTGCCATTTACAATCCAACCCCACAACCGGGCATATATTTTCCTCCCCACTCCTACCTCCTCCGCTACTCCCTCGTCCACTCCACACTCAAGCCCTACCACCCCGGCACCTTTCCCTGCAACTGCAGGAAGTCTACACCTGCCCCCACACCTCCCCTCTCACCTCCATCCAAGGAACCCAACAAACCTTTCACATCAGACAGAGGTTCACCCGCACATCGGTCAATGTGGCCTATTGCATCTGCTGCTCCCAATGTGTCCTCCTCTACATCAGTGAGACAAAGCGGAGGCTCAGAGACCACTTTGTAGAGCACCTGTGCTCGGTTCATGACAAATGACAACACCTTCCAGTTGTGAACCACTTCAACTTCTCCTCCCATTCCCACTCCCTGGGTGACATGTCCATCCTGAACGTCCTCCAGTGTCACAATGATGCCACCCAGAAACTGGAGGAGCAACACCTCATCTTCCACCTTGGGAGCCTACAGCCCACCTGGCCTAAGTGTAGATTTTACCAGTTTCAAAATCTCCTCGCTCCTGTCCGCATCCCATGAGCAACTCTCCCTGTCATCGCCGCCTCCTTGACCTGACACAACTGTCCGTATTCTCCCACCTATCTGCCCCTCCTACCTCACTGACCCATCTCCATCACTCCCTACCTGCATTCACCTATCATCAGCCCACCTATCTTCCCCAGCCCCACCCCTCTTTTCTCTATTTATTTCTGAGATCCCTTCCACTTCCCCCATTACTGAAGAAGAGTCCAGACCCAAAACTTCATCCTTCCTGATCCTCTGATGCCTCCTGGCCTGCTGTGTTCCTTCAGCTCCACAGTGCGTTGTCATAGTCATCAGTTCATCTATTTTACGTCTACTTGAGGGATATCTTTAGCTCAGGACCTGGGTGGATACTTCAGCTCTTCTTCAAAATAATGTCAATAACGGGCCATTTTAAGGTGGAATTCAGTTTAACATTTCTTCTGAAAGATTGACAATCAGGCAGTGTTACTCTCCCTCAGGTATCCCCGTAGTCCCCAGCCTGTCGTTTACTGCCCTAGAATGGGTTTTGAACACAAAATGCGCTGATTTAGAGGTCTGAGTGATATCATGGAGCCAAAATTGGAGTTTGAGAAAAGGGTAACAAACAGAATGTGTCCATAACTTTAATGAATGGGTCTCAATTTCTCCAGTTTGATTATAGAATTGTAGGACATTGCACATTGTTGAACCCAATCCATGTTATGTGTGAATTCATCCATTGCATCACTTCTGCTTGTGTTAGCAAAAAGAAAGCTTATTATAAACACAACTTTAAGAACTAGAAAGGGATTCCAATCAATGTTATTTATAACATTTGTGGATTTTGATTTTAATTTCTTTATGAACTAAATTCAAGTGACTTTGACTTCATTTCTTTTCAAATTTTTGCTGACACCAGTGATCTGATATTGGTTGCTGACTGCATGTGCTCACCACAGTTATTTTCAACAGCACATGCATACATGCATGTGCAATATTAAGCTGATTTTTAATTATAAATTAGAATAAAAATTCCCTTTTTGTTTTGTACTTTATTTTCCTCACCCAACATATTCTTTCATTAAAATGTGTTCATTAGTTTTTTGTCTGGTATTTGTCATACTTCATTTAAATAAATTTGAGAGGTAATGCTGATGTGCATGCTGTTGAGTGTCAGCAAGTGCAGTCTTTTTTTAAAAGTTTCCTTCCTCTCCTGAGGAATGGACTTTTAGCTTATGTTTCCACAAGGACTAGCCATTAAAGAGAACATGTCCCAAGAATGGGCTTACATATGAGAAAATGGGGAGGGGCTGAGAGGTTTAGGATGAGGAAATGCCATGGTGGAATTGGTAGACAACGGTTTTGAATTTGATTCATTTGGAAACAGGGTGGCAGAACTTGTCATTGAAGATGCATGTAAAGAGTGAAGCCAGTTGATCAGTAGGGAATCAAGGATTATGGAGAAAAACCAGGAAAGGGAACGTGAGGAACATTGGATCAGCCATGATCCTATTGAATAGTGGAGCAGATTTGAGGGGCTGAACAGCCAACTCCTGTGCCTATTTCTTATGGTCCAATTTAGAATGTGATTGTCGACCTTTTGATCAGAGATGAGATTAATAGGTGGAGTGGATGAGAGTCATCAAGGAATTCTTAGAAATAGTAGTATCTGAAAAATAATCGAAGTATCTTACCAGTGTGTGAAAAGCATGAGAATGGAAATGGGCCATGTCCTATGGGTGGCAATAGGGGCTCTTATGCTACAAATGATATGTAGTCAGATGGGAAAAACTACAAGTTCATATTGAGTGACATAGAAGGGGATAGGAATCAGTTGCAGGAGTTAAAGATACTGGCTTCTATGCCAGATTTTAGGATAGAGAAATTTGTGACATACACAATGTCTCATGTCTGAAAACCAAACAATCTGATTGTGTGGAAGCCTCAACAGAGTACTAGAGCTGCAGGCTTGGTCACGACCAATAAATATGTGAAGTCGATGCAGTGAGGGAAAGGATGATGTTGCTGAAGGTGTGCTAGCTGGGTTCAAACAGATGGAAATAAGGTTGCCTCACCAAGCCATGGATTGGGAAAGGATGGTATAGTTAATAATGGTGAATGCTGCAGGGCAGCTGAGGAAAGGAAAGAGGCATGTAACAGCACAGTCAAGGCAGATACAACTTTTGACCATGGCAAGGAATTTTTCTCTGCTGTGGGGAGAGGCAAATTGGAAGTATTTAAAAAGAAAGAGAGAGTCTGCAGCATTTTGGGTAGCAAAACATGGCACATATTTATTTTCAGACATTTCTGTTCCAAGACACATTGTTTGTCACTGCCACATAGATTAGGGAGTACCTGAATAGCATCCGCCCATACAAACCAAAACATGTAACATAAAAATGTTCTTGCTATAGAGTGCTGACATACAATGTTACAAGGTACACCATGGTAGATCAATCCTAGAGAAAAATGGGCAAGTAATTCACTAGTTAGTACTCATCTACAAAAGCTGGCCTCTACATTTTACCTTTGTTCTTTCAGAATGCATGATAAAGGATGCTGTGTTTCTCAGCAAGTAATTGCACTTTTCCCTGCCTTTGCCAGGAATACGTATTTCCATCAAATTCATCACATGTTGAAACACTGACTGCAACACTGATCCCAGAAGGAAGCAGCTCTGTGTTTGCACACCGGCAGAAATCTGGAGAAGGCATCCAAATGATAACTCCCAGTGCTGAGAGTTCACTGACTTCACAGCCCACTCCCACAGAGACATTAACAGTCGCTACGCAACAAGGTACTATGCTGTTTTTGTATTTCAGCTGAAAGGATGAACTGCTGTTCTAATGTCATGTTTGTATTGCCATTGGTTTTAATGGAATTATAACCAGCTATTGGACATGTGGTCAGGAGAATAGTGGGAAGCCAACAACAGGCTGCAGAGTTCATAGAATTTACGGCACAGAAGTTGATGATTCTGACTACATTTCCTGTGCTTGTTCTTTGAAACAGCCATTCAATTCGTGTAATTCTCTTCCTTGTTCATTATCTGAGGTTAAATATTTCCCTTTTGCGTATTTATACAGTTTTATTTTGAAGGTTGATATTGACTCTGCCTCCATCATTTTCAGGCCACTAATTCCGGATAATGACATCTCATTATTTAGCATTGCTCTCCCTTTGGTTCAGCTGCCAGTTATCTTCAATCTGTGTTGTCTGGTTACTGACCCTGCTGTCAATAGAAACTGGTTTTCCCTTTCTACTTATTGAAACACTTCATAATTTTGAGCACCTCAGTTAAATATCCTCCAAACCTTCTGTACTGGTTTGAAGGGAACAAATGGCATTACCCGTGGAAGTGAAGCTAATTTGAATGTTGTCTGAAATTTGAAAATTGATTTTGGTGAAAAGGAAAACCTTGAACATGAAAAATCTGAATTGAAGGAAACAATGATGGACAGAAACAAACTCTTTTTTGCCTTGTAGCATCATTCATTTTGCCGTGCATTCACTCCTACCTTCCACCTAACTTTTTTCCATTTGCCTCTTTTTCCTGCCTCCTCCAGCTCCCTGCCTCCCACCTTTCTCCTGGCCCCAGTTAGAATAGCTCAGTTCAGAAATGGTTCTTGGTACTAGCAGATGATTACTAGTATAGCACACAACTTTTCAGGATCTCGGGTGATCATGATGTTTTGTTGTTCAGGTGGAGCTCTGGCTAATTGGTCCATCTGTTAAGGACACTTTGGGGGGAAAATTAGCTGATATTGTCATATTCTGAAGGCAAATAAAGTCTGTTCATTTGAGGAAGCTTTCTGTGGATTTGGCTGCTGCTGTAAATCCTCCCGTCCTGGGAGAAGACCCAACTTATCAGGATCTGACAAGAGATGGTTGACCTCCTTTCTCTGTTCTTCTACTCTTGACACAATGAAGTGAAATTTCTATAGTGTGATGGGAGAACAGTAAATGAAAGAAGGCTATGATAATTTAGTGCTTGTTTGTCTTGTCTACCCACTCAGTATCTTTTAAATGAACGTTATGTCTGGCTAATATTAAACCTGCATTCTGTTTCATGGTGCCTATAGTGCCACCATTTCTGATTAGTTCACTGGTTAAAAGCAAATGTATATCCCACTCCCAAAAGGAAAGGTTTCATCCTGATGTAGCCATCAGGGATCTCTGTCTCCTTGCTGCTAATACATGTTATTTAACATGCAAGCTGCATTATGTAAAGCTTGCACCTTACACTGCTTCTAAATATATTGCACATTGTATTTTGAAGAGTCAGCTTAGATATGTTGGTTAGGACATTGGAACTATTCACCTGCTGTTTGCACACTGTCATGCAATCTATTACATCCACCTGAACAAATAGATAGGCTTTGGACTTAACATGTCTTTTGAACAGTGGCACCTGCAGCAGTGCAGCATTCCCTTAATATGTCACCAACGTGCTAGCAAAGGCTCATAGAATTGTAAAGCACTTAAGAAACCTGTATGCTCCATTGTAGTTGGGCTGACACTTCAGAAGTGCTCTTCAATTAGCCAAATGCTCTTTTTCCCCATAGTCCTCCAAAAATTTTGTTCCAGATTTTCTTTCAAATGTTACCAGAAATCTGTTCCCATCAGCCCTTTGAGACATTCCAGAATATGAGAAGTCACTGTATTTACACAAAGAGAACTTCTCCATCTTCCTCTGTTCTTTTGGCAATTATCTTTAAAGCTGTGCATTTCCTCTGGTTGCCAACTGACCCCTCAGATTATGTACTGATATCTCTGTAGTCAGGATGAACCTATGTTTCTCTGAGCCAGAGGTGAATATAATAACATTGAGTCATATTGACATTTATGTAGGTCTGTATACTGCATAAGTGTTGTAAAGAAAGAAAACGTAAACAACCATTTTACAGTTGCTCAGACATATTCCTCAATGTCAATAAAATGTGAGGCTGGATGAACACAGCAGGCCCAGCAGCATCTCAGGAGCACAAAAGCTGACGTTTCGGGCCTAGACCCTTCATCAGAGAGGGGGATGGGGTGAGGGAACTGGAATAAATAGGGAGAGAGGGGGAGGCGGACCGAAGATGGAGAGAAAAGAAGATAGGTGGAGAGGAGAGTATAGGTGGGGAGGTAGGGAGGGGATAGGTCAGCCCAGGGAAGACGGACAGGTCAAGGAGGTGGGATGAGGTTAGTAGGTAGGAGATGGAGGTGAGGCTTGGGGTGGGAGGAAGGGATGGGTGAGAGGAAGAACAGGTTAGGGAGGCAGAGACAGGTTGGACTGGTTTTGGGATGCAGTGGGTGGAGGGGAAGAGCTGGGCTGGTTGTGTGGTGCAGTGGGAGGAGGGAACGAACTGGACTGGTTTTGGGATGCGATGGGGGAAGGGGAGATTTTGAAGCTGGTGAAGTCCACATTGATACCATTGGGCTGCAGGGTTCCCAAGCAGAATCTGAGTTGCTGTTCCTGCAACCTTCGGGTGGCATCATTGTGGCACTGCAGGAGGCCCACGATGGACATGTCATCTAAAGAATGGGAGGGGGAGTGGAAATGGTTTGCGACTGGGAGGTGCAGTTGTTTATTGCGAACTGAGCAGAGGTGTTCTGCAAAGCGGCCCCCAAGCCTCCGCTTGGTTTCCCCAATGTAGAGGAAGCCACACCGGGTACAATGGATGCAGTATACCACATTGGCAGATGTGCAGGTGAACCTCTGCTTAATATGGAAAGTCATCTTGGGGCCTGGGATAGGGGTGAGGGAGGAAGTGTGGGGGCAGGTGTAGCATTTCCTGCGGTTGCAGGGGAAGGTGCCGGGTGTGGTGGGGTTGGAGGGGAGTGTGGAGCGAACAAGGGAGTCATATCCATCATGGGCCTCCTGCAGTGCCACAATGATGCCATCCGAAGGTTGCAGGAACAGCAACTCATATTCTGCTTGGGAACCCTGCAGCCCAATGGTATCAATGTGGACTTCGCCAGCTTCAAAATCTCCCCTTCCCCCACCGCATCCCAAAACCAGCCCAGTTCGTCCCCTCCCCCCACTGCACCACACAACCAGCCCAGCTCTTCCCCCCCACCCACTGCATCCCAAAACCAGTCCAACCTGTCTCTGCCTCCCTAACCTGTTCTTCCTCTCACCCATCCCTTCTTCCCACCCCAAGCCGCACCTCCATCTCCTACCTACTAACCTCATCCCACCTCCTTGACCTGTCCGTCTTCCCTGTACTGACCTATCCCCTCCCTACCTCCCCACCTACACTCTCTCCACCTATCTTCTTTTCTCTCCATCTTCGGTCCGCCTCCCCCTCTCTCCCTATTTATTCCAGTTCCCTCCCCCCATCCCCCTCTCTGATGAAGGGTCTAGGCCCGAAACGTCAGCTTTTGTGCTCCTGAGATGCTGCTGGGCCTGCTGTGTTCATCCAGCCTCACATTTCATTATCTTGGATTCTCCAGCATCTGCAGTTCCCATTATCAATCATCTGATTGTGTTTTGTGCTTTTATGCTTTGCTTTTTCTTGTGCCCTGCAGACTAAGACACCCTAGATTCTTTACATTAATGTTGCCTAGGTGATTGTAGTTGTGATAAATTGAGCTGCCGCCTTCTGCATTCAAAGCAGTCTTGCCAACACTTGAGATTTTCAAATGTAATTCTAATGATTTAAAGAAAACAAACTTGCATTTGCATTATACCTTTGACAATTGCATAGAATCCTTACAGTGTGGAAGCAGGCCATTCATCCCAATGTGTCTATATTGACCCTCTGAAGGATGCAAACTCCACACAGACAGTTGCCTAAGGCTGGAATCGAACCTGGGTCCCAGAGGCTGTGAGACTGCAGTGCTAACCACTGAACCACTGTTCTGCCCCCTACAGGCTGTCCCACAATGCTTGACAGCCAATAGTGTGCAGCACTTGAGCGTACTTGAAACATGAACAATTCTTTTCTTCATTCTTTGCACTGGGACGTTGCTGGTAAGGCCAACATTTATTGTCCACTATAACTATTCTTGAGAATATTATGGTGAGCTGCCTTCTTGACCTGCTGTTGTTCTTTTGGTACAGGTATACTCTGTGCTGGGGGGTTTGGGGAGTTCCAAGATTTTCATCCTGCAATGGTGAAGAAATGGAGATATGTTTCAAGGTTTGGATAGTGTCTGAAATGGAGCAGAATAGAGGGGCACCTTAGAATCCTTACAGTGTGGAAACGGGCCACTTGGCTCCACACCAGCTCTGGAAAGAGCATTCCACCCAGATTCAGTCCCAGCTCCACCACCCCCCCAACATCGAATCCCTGGGACCCTGCATTTCCCATGCCAATTCACCTAGCCTGCACATCCCTGGACACTATTGACAATTTATCATGGCCAGTCCACCTAACCTGCACATCTTGTGGCTGTGGGAGGAAACCAGAGTAATCGGAGCATAGACTTGGCGACTGCTTCGCATATGATCTACATTCTGCTCGCAAAAAAGACCCTGAATTACCCATTGCCTGCCACTTTAACGCACCACCCTGCACCCTGGCCAATATCTCTGTCTCTGGCTTGCTGAAGTGTTCCAGTGAAGCCCAATGCAAGCTGGAGGAGCAACACCTCATTCTCTGCTTGGGGACTTTACAGCTTTCCGGACTCGATATTGAGTTCAATAATTTTAAGGCCTAAACTCTCCCATGTCCCTTGCCCCCAGCCCACACACCAGGCCTTGTTACCACATAGCCTGCCACTACACACCCCCGTTGTTAGTCATGAACAGTCCCCATCAACAACTATTCACCCTCCCAGCCTGATTGCTAGCAACTCCTTTGTCTGTCCAACTATTTTTCTCTCTCTTTGTACTCTATCCTATCCTTTCCTCCCTACCCCACCCACCTCCCTATTGTCTGCATATAAACTGACGTTTTCCCAGCCACCATCAGTTCTGAGGAAGGGTCACCGGACCCGAGATGTTACCTCTGTTTTCTCCTCCACAGATGCTGCCAGACCTACTGAGCTTTTCCAGCAACTTTGTTTTTGAACTGGAGCACCTGCTTGTTTGTCTAGGTGCTCGAGGTCATTGAACACAAAAACATGAGATTGGAGCAAGAATTAGCAGTTGACCTTCTCTGCTATTCAGCATGATTGTGGCTGATCTTGGGAGACTTCAATTCCACTTTCACAACCACTCCATGATTCCTTGAGAGACCAAAAATTTGTCTATCCAGCCTTAAATATAGTCAATGATGGAGCATCCAAAACCCTCTGGGTAGAGAATTCCAAATGTTCACAACA
Organism: Stegostoma tigrinum; assembly: GCF_030684315.1. NCBI lineage: Eukaryota > Metazoa > Chordata > Chondrichthyes > Orectolobiformes > Stegostomatidae > Stegostoma > Stegostoma tigrinum. The sequence goes on from NC_081355.1 coordinate 28,668,819, forward strand.
CTTCGAGTGAAGCAATTTCTCATCTCAATCCTGAATGATGGGCTGATTTATCCTGAAATTGTGCCTTCGTGTTCTAAATTCCCTAACCAGTGGAAGTAAATGCTGTAGCTATCCTCTCAAGCCTGTTTGGAATCTTGTGTGTTACAAAGAGATCACCTGTCATGTTTCTAAACTCCAGAAGATGTAGGCTAATTTAGTCAACTTTTATTGTAGGAATATTCTTGCATTCCAGGGACTAATCTAGAGGATGAAATGTGAGGCTGGATGAACACAGCAGGCCCAGCAGCATCTCAGGAGCACAAAAGCTGACGTTTCGGGCCTAGACCCTTCATCAGAGAGGGGGATGGGGAGAGGGAACTGGAATAAATAGGGAGAGAGGGCAGGCGGACCGAAGATGGAGAGAAAAGAAGATAGGTGGAGAGGAGAGTATAGGTGGGGAGGTAGGGAGGGGATAGGTCAGTCCAGGGAAGACGGACAGGTCAAGGAGGTGGGATGAAGTTAGTAGGTAGGAGATGGAGGTGAGGCTTGGGGTGGGAGGAAGGGATGGGTGAGAGGAAGAACAGGTTAGGGAGGCAGAGACAGGTTGGACTGGTTTTGGGATGCAGTGGGTGGAGGGGAAGAGCTGGGCTGGTTTTGGGATGCGGTGGGGGAAGGGGAGATTTTGAAGCTGGTGAAGTCCACATTGATACCATTGGGCTGCAGGGTTCCCAAGCGGAATATGAGTTGCTGTTCCCGCAACCTTTGGGTGGCATCATTGCGGCACTGCAGGAGGCCCATGATGGACATGTCATCTAAAGAATGGGAGGGGGAGTGGAAATGGTTTGCGACTGGGAGGTGCAGTTGTTTATTGCGAACTGAGCGGAGGTGTTCTGCAAAGCGGTCCCCAAGCCTCCGCTTGGTTTCCCCAATGTAGAGGAAGCCACACCGGGTACAATGGATGCAGTATACCACATTGGCAGATGTGCAGGTGAACCTCTGCTTAATATGGAAAGTCATCTTGGGGCCTGGGATAGGGGTGAGGGAGGAGGTGTGGGGGCAAGTGTAGCATTTCCTGCGGTTGCAGGGGAAGGTGCCGGGTGTGGTGGGGTTGGAGGGCAGTGTGGAGTGAACAAGGGAGTCACGGAGTGAGTGGTCTCTCCGGAAAGCAGACAGGGGTGGGGATGGAAAAATGTCTTGGGTGGTGGGGTCGGATTGTAGATGGCGGAAGTGTCGGAGGATGATGCGTTGTATCTGGAGGTTGGTGGGGTGGTGTGTGAGAACGAGGGGGATTCTCTTTGGGCGGTTGTTGCGGGGGCAGGGTGTGAGGGATGTGTTGCGGGTGACACGGTCAAGGGTGTTCTCGACCACTGTGGGGGAAAGTTGCGGTCCTTGAAGAACTTGGACATCTGGGATGTGCGGGAGTGGAATGCCTCATCATGGGAGCAGATGCGGCGGAGGCGGAGGAATTGGGAATAGGGGATGGAATTTTTGCAGGAGGGTAGGTGGGAGGAGGCGTATTCTAGGTAGCTGTGGGAGTCAGTGGGCTTGAAATGGATATCAGTTACAAGCTGGTTGCCTGAGATGGAGACTGAGAGGTCCAGGAAGGTGAGGGATGTGCTGGAGATGGCCCAGGTGAACTGAAGGTTGGGGTGGAAGGTGTTGGTGAAGTGGATGAACTGTTCGAGCTCCTCTGGGGAGCAAGAGGCGGCGCCGATACAGTCATCAATGTAACAGAGGAAGAGGTGGGGTTTGGGGCCTGTGTAGGTGCGGAAGAGGGACTGTTCCACGTAACCTACAAAGAGGCAGGCATAACTGGGGCCCATGCGGGTGCCCATTGCCACCCCCTTAGTCTGTAGGAAGTGGGAGGAATCGAAAGAGTTGTTGAGGGTGAGGATGAGTTTGGCTAGGTGGATGAGGGTGTCGGTGGAGGGGGACTGGTCGGGCCTGCGGGACAGGAAGAAGCGGAGGGCCTTGAGGCCATCTGCATGCGGAATACAGGTGTATAGGGACTGGACATCAATGGTGAAAATGAGGTGTTGGGGGCCAGAGAATTGGAAGTCCTGGAGGAGGTGGAGGGCGTGGGTGGTGTCACGGACGTAGGTAGGGAGTTCGTGGACCAAAGGGGAGAAAATGGAGTCCAGATAGGTGGAGATGAGTTTGGTGGGGCAGGAGCAGGCTGAGACGATGGGTCGACCACGGCAGGCAGGTTTGTGGATTTTGGGAAGGAGATAGAAATGGCCCGTGCGGGGTTGGGAAACAATGAGGTTGAAGGTTGTGGGTGGGAGGTCCCCTGAGGTGATGAGGTCATGAATGGTGTTGGAGATGATGGTTTGGTGCTTGGGTGTGGGGTCATGATCGAGGGGATTGTAGGAGGTGGTGTCGGAGAGTTGGCGTTTGGCCTCGGCGATGCAGAGGTCAGTGCTTTTATTCTGTACTGCTTCCAATGCACTGAATCCTTCCTTGAATATAGAGCCTGAAGCTGCACGCAGCACTCCAGGTGTGGTCATTCCAAAACCTTGTATAGTTGTAGGAGCAAGGTTTACTTATTTTTGTATTCTAATCCATCTACAATTAAGGCCAACAAGCCATTTGTCTTCCTAACTGCTAAATGCACATGCCAACTTTGGTTCAGCAGGTGCTTTCAAAGAAATGTTGGCAGGATGCTGCACTGCATCTTGTAGATGGTACATGTGATCGTCATGGTATTGGTTATGGAGGAAGTGAATGTTTAAGCTGGTGGATGAGGTATTGATCAAGTAGACTGCTTTCTCCTGGGGCTGTCCTGCTGCTCAAATGTTGGAACTGCACTCATCCAGATAACTGATAAGTATACCATCACATTCATATCTTCTGTCCTGTAAATAATGGAATGACTGAGGGAGTCAGAAGCTGAATTAGTCACTACAGAATACTCAACTGCTAACACATTCTTGTCATCACAGTACTTACATGGTTGGTCCAGTTAAGTTTCTTAACAACATAACATTGAAGAGCCTTCTTTTTTTGTTATGTTCATTTGTGGATGCTGGCCAGCAATTATTGCCCATCCTCCGTTGCCCAGGCGAAGTTGGTGGTGAGCTGCCTTCTTCAAATGATGCAGTTAATGTGCTGTAGGTGGACCTTCAATGCCCTTAGGTTGGGAAATCCTGGTAACACCATTGAATGTCAAGAGGCAGGGGTCAGATTTTCTTTTATTGGAGATGGACATCCCTTGGCACAATTGGTACTTCCTACTTTTCAGCCTTTTCATGTCGATTCCCTGGCTTGATGGTAATGGTTGAGCCGGGAATATGCCAGACATTGAGGTTGCAAATTTTGCTGGTGTACAATTCTGCTGCTGTGACTGTAATGCTGTCGAAGGTCACCATTGGTAAGAAACATGATGCAGGATCAGAAGTGTCAGCTTTGCCTTCTACAGGTGTTCAGAAGGATCTTGGGGTTCAAGTCCGTAGCTTCCTGAAAGGGCCACATAGATAGAATGGTAAAGAAGGCATATGACATGTTTGCCTTAATAGCCTAGAAATTGAATTCAAGAGTCGGGATGTTATATTGCAGCTTTAAAGGACTTTAGTTAGGCCATACTTTGTGTATTGTATTCATTTCTGGTTGGATATGGAGGAAGGATATGGAGGTTTTGGAGAGATTGTAGAAGATGTTTGCCAGGATGTTGCCTGGATTAGAGGGTATGAGCTATAAGGAGAGACAAGAAAATCTTGGGTTGCTTTCTCTGGACCAGTGGTGGCTGAGGGGAGATTTGATAGAAGTCTGTCAAATTATGAGAGGCATTGATAGGGTTGACAGTCAGAATCTCTTTCCAACAGTTGAAATGTCTAATACAAGGGAAATGTATTTAAGGCGAGAGGGGAAGTGTTCAAAGGAGATGTGAGGGTCAAGTTTTTACACAGAGTGGAAGGAATCTGGAATGCGCTGCCAGGTGTAGTGGTGGAGGTAGATACAATAAGGAAGGTTAAGGGGCTTTTAGATTAACACATGAATATGCAAAGAATGGAGACATATAATCTAAGGGCAGGCAGAAGGGATTAGTTTAATTTGGCGTCATTTTCGCCACAACATCATGGGCCGAAGGGCCTGTTCCTGTGCTGTACTGTTCTATGTTCTAAGCCACAACATTGAGTTTTTGATAACAAAGATCTCTGCAAGTCAACGAAAGTCCAAGTGTACCGAATGGTTGTCATCAATACATTCATGTACTACAGTGAAACCTGGCTATGCCTCACCAGTGCATAAGAGAGAATTAAAGAAGTTCCACCAGCAGTATCTTCCCTGCATTCTCTAGTTTCAATGGGAGGGCCTTCAAAAAAAATACTAGTGTCCTTCCCGAAGGCAATTCCAGAAGAATTCAGCGAAATTAATGCAAACCCAATCATGATAGGCTGGACTCTTGTGTCTGGATGGCTGGAAAGCATTTATCCCCCAAGGTGCTGAATTCTCAATTTTCAAGTTGCCAGTGCTAGACAAAGAAAATGCTGCGCCATCTGAAGCTGTGCTTGTGAAGTGGGGAGCACGGACATAAATTACTGGGGAGGAAAAAGAAGATGTCACTGGAAAAGCTCAGCCGGTCTGGCAGCAGCTGTGAAGAGAAAAACAGAGTTAACATTTTGGTCCAGTGACCTTTTCAGGGAGCTACAAACTTGAACTCCAAGATCTCTCTGTACACCTGTAGAAGGCTAAGCTGGCACACTTGATCCTGCATCATGTTTCTTACCAATGGTGACCTTCAACAGCAATACAGTCAAAGCAGCAGAATTGCACACCAGAACAATTTGCAACCTCCATGTCTGACACATTCCCAGCTCAACCATTACGATCAAGCCAGGGGATCAACCTGAAAAGTGGAAAGTCACAATTGTGTCAGAGAATGCCCATCTCCAATAATAATTGAGAAGAGCTTGCTACAAATTGTTCTTAATGGCGACACCTTGTCCATCAAGCTGCAACATGCTTTGAAGCCAAATGTCTTAATGTTGAGGCAGTTTAGCAAAGGGGAGGAAGAGAAATGAAGCAGATCCTGTATTCCGAATCTTGCTACGTTGCAGAAGCTCATTTCCCTTATGCCCAAAGACCAGCAGCTTGAGAATCCGCTCATTCAGTCACTTGAAGAGCTTGTGACAGTGCATTGATGTTATCCTCTGATCCAGGGACAGCATTGACATTGATTGTGAAGGGATGGTTGTTGGGTCCTCTCTTGCAGGAGGTAACAGAATACAGAAGCAAGTGGAGGAGCAAGGAATCATGTCCCTTAAAACTTGTTTGCAGGTACGTAAATAATCAAAAGCTTGATGCAATTTTAGTCTCACAAAGCAACTGTAATATAATGGGAAGTTATGTTATGGTTGGTCAAACCCCTTCTGGAGTACAGCATTCAGTTTTGGACATCAGGAGGGACAGAATGGCCTTGAGAGGTTGCACTCCAGATTCACCAAAATGATGCTCAGCTTAGAGGTTTAAATTATGACAACAGGCTGCATAAATATCATTCATATTCCTTTAAGTATAGCTGATTGAGGGGGTTTAAAATGATAAAACCATTTGATAGGGCAAAGACTTTTTTCTGAGAGGGAGAATTCAGCAACAAGGGGTGCAGTCTTAAAATTAGAGACTGATCATTTAGCAGTGAAATCAGACAGCATTTCTTCGCACAAAAGATTATAGACATTAGGAAGTCAGAAGCTGTTAAGCTGGAGATGGATAGATTTTTGTTGCATGAGGATACGACGGGATATGAATCAAAGGTGGGCAACCGAGGCTCAGTTACAGATCAACTTTTATCTAACTGATTGGCCAAATGTTTTCAAGAGACTGAATGTCCTACTCCAATCCTTTGTTCCTATATTGCAACGATATTCCCTGCCCTGTTCCCTGCACTGACTAGTGGAGTTTCACAGGTGTTTATACAGGGACCACAACTATTCATGTTATAATTAATGACCTGGCTGAAGGATCAGAGGGGGCATTATTGCTAAGTTTGTAGATCACACAAAGGTAAGTGGAGGGACAGGTAGTGTTGCGATGGGGAGGCTGCAGAGGACTTGGACAGGCTCAGAGAGTGGGCAAAGAAATGGCACATGGAATACAAGGTGGGAAAGTGAGATGCTATGCACTTTAGTAGGAAGAATAGAAGTGTAGACTATTTTCTGAATGAGGCAAGACTTTCGAAATCTGATGCATAAAGGGTTTTGGGAGTCTGATTCCAGGATTCTCTTAAGGTTTACTTGCAGGTTCAGCTGACAGTTGGGAAAGCAAATGCAGTGTAAGCATTAATTTTAAGAGAGCTAATTGGCTCTGCTCAGGCTCCATTTGGAATATTGTGAGAAGTTTTGGGTCTCGTATCTAAGAAAGCCATGGAGCTGTTCTAGAGGTGAAATTTACAGCAATGGTCACGGGTATGAAGGGCATGTCATGTGAGGAGCCATTGAAACTCTGTGCCTGTAATCGATAGAGTGTAGAAGGATGAGGGGGGAATCTAATTGAAACTTGCAAAATACCGAGAGGCTTGAGTAGAGTGGTTGTGTTTCCACTAGTAGTAGAGACGAGGACCCAAGGGAACAGAGTGAAGGGATGACTTTCTAGATCTGACAAGGAGGAGTTCCTTCAGCCAGAGAGTGTGAAACTGTGAAATTCATTGCTACAGAGGCTGTGGAGGGCAAGTCATTGAATGTATTTAAGACAGAGGTAGGTTCTTAATTAGTTAGGGGATCAAAGGTTATTGCAGGAGGCAGGAGAATGGGGCTCAGAAGCATATCAGCTGTGATTGAATAGCAGAGCAAACTCATTAGGCTAAATAGCCGAATTCTGCTCCTAAAACTTGTGATCTGTAATATCATAGACGTAATATTACCTCCAAATTTCATTCATTTTATGACTACTTTGATTTCAGTCTGTGATGGAGCAGATATATTCAGTTGTGAATTACATTATAACTTTGAGCGTAAACAGTGTGTTCCTTCAATTTATAGTTAATGACAGATATTGTCATGATATGATGAATAGCCTGGAAAGTCTTGAATCAGAGATTCCAGCCCCCAGGGAATGAGACTGGAACCTCATAGATGTAGCACTGTTGTATACACATTTGATTCATATAAGACAGCTGTTTGAAGTGGTACGAAAGACATTTTATAGACGTTATTTTGTGCTGTTCCTGTTTTCGAGAACAACCCAAAAGCAATTCAAGGAACAGATAAACACATCTATTCTAACAGCATTAGCTATTACATTTACTTTCTTCGGCTCTTGCAACATTTAATGGTTTTGAGACATTAACAAATTTCCCTCATTTTTATTGCAGGTGGCAGTAAGTACTGAGTGGGAAAATAAACTACTTCATTGTTTTAGGCAATATTTGTCAAGCTTAAACATGAAAGACATCTTCACTTATTGGCATGATTGTGCTGCACTAGAGTCTTGTTGTGAAGATTATGACCTGTGATTGCACGGTGGTGGTAAATATGATCTGTGGCAAAATCCCTCTTTGTCCACTGCAGTGAAGAGGATCCAGATGGTGGACAGGTGAGAGTACAAGCTTTTGGTTATATGCGACATGGACAGCATGCTGTTTACATTTGTATAGCACCTTTAACATAGAGCGGATATCTGAAGCAATCTTAAGCAAAATTTGATACCAAGCCACAGATGTTTACGTAGGTGATCAAAACTTGCTCATAGGAGAGGCTCCAAGGAACATTTTAAAGAAGGAGGCGGAAAAGTGAGAAGAATTTCAGAGGTTAGAAACTAGGGATCTGAAAGCACAACTGCCAGTGGCAAAGCTATTAACATGAGAGACCAGATTTGGAGTACAGACATCTTGGAAGACCACATTTATTGTCTAAAAAAAAATGCCAAATCCAGGGAAGATGATGAGTCCAGATTTTGTGCCATAATAATTCTGGCAGATAATAGAAGTTTCACTGGATTAAGTTTGAAATATTTCATCTTCTTTCCAGCGGGGATTGTCTCATTTTAATAATAAACATAACAGGGTGAAAGATTATCTTGCTTATGCAGGAATGTAGAGTTGAGGTGAAAATCAGATCAGCTACAATCGTATTGAATGGCAAAGCATGCTCGAAAGGCCTGATCCTCGATCAAATGCTCATGAACCCATGATTTTGTTTATCAAGAAGCGTGATTGATAGATCTTTTTATTTAACCCTGATATAGGTAAGGCTTCTAATTGGGAGTTTTACTAACTGAAAAATGCAGTTTTATTTTTGAATCTGACCCATGGGGTTGTAGAACTGGAGTGACAGTGTACTCCGCCAGCCTTGGTGTACCAACAGCACCTGGACTGCAGCAGTTCAAGAAGGCAGGTTACCACCACCTTCCCAAGGGCAATGAGGGATGGGAAATAAACACTAGCTGGCCAGCAAAGCCCACATCCCACAAGAAAATTAAATAAAAACAACACTGGTGACTCTTGCAAATATTCTTGTCAGGCTATTGAGTCCACTGTTGTTACACACCTCATGCTTGCCCAGTGAAAACTCTGACTGACTACTTTCTCCATGAGTTGATTGCTGTGACAAGTGCGTGGCCAGGTGAGATGCCATGGCAAGAAGGTGAGGATAGCCCAGGAGCTGTGGATCCTGATGACTCAGCTCTTCATCGCTGTGGCTGGACTCTTCTTCCAACTCATCAAACTGGAGTTTCAATAACCGAGATTTGTTTAACCAAGTAAAATCTTCCACGATGTGAAGGAATAATGGATAAATGAGTCAGATTATGGACTGAAGTGCAATAGGAAGCAAGTGTGAGCGAATTGGAATAATCGTTAATAATTTTGGTATCAAGCAGCAGTGAGACATTTCTGAGAATAATAACAAGGCAATTGTGTTCAATGATCAACATTCACAGCAGAGTCTGTGGACTAATTAATTATTGGGTGATTGCTTCATGGAAAGTTTTCCATTAATGTTTGTTTTTAAAACACCCAAAAAGCCAATGAATTATTGTCAGTATTGCGATTTTGGAATTATAAGGTTTATTATGTACTAGCATTTGATCCCTGTGTTGTGTTCTGTTCACCCTGACAAAGCTGCTTCAAACAGCTTTCACATGCAAGGAGGAACATAGTTCAAGTCCATCTATTCGAACATTATGTTGCAGAATCCAGTGGAGCTGAAAATCCCAACACTTTTGAAATAATGACAATTTTTATCTTTGCGGCCACTCTAGTCGACGACACAATGCTCCAATTGATGGGCTTGAATTATGTTCCTCCTTGCATGTGAAAGCTGTTTGAAGCAGCTTTGTCAGGGTGAACAGAACCACAGGGATCAAATGTTAGTACATAATAAACCTTATGATTACAAAACCACAATTCCGACAATAATTCATTGGCATTTTGGGTCTGTTAAAAACAAACATTAATGGAAAACTAATGTTTTCTGTGAAACAGTCAGCCAATAATTAATTAGTCTACAGACTCTGCTGTGAATGTTGATCATTGAACACAATTGCCTTGTTATTATTCTCAGAAATGTCTCACTGCTGCTTGATACCAAAATTATTAACGATTATTCCAATTCGCTCACACTTGCTTCCTATTGCACTTCAGTCCATAATCTGACTCATTTATCCATTATTCCTTCACATCGTGGAAGATTTTACTTGGTTAAACAAATCTCGGTTATTGAAACTCCAGTTTGATGAGTTGGAAGAAGAGTCCAGCCACAGCGATGAAGAGCTGAGTCATCAGGATCCACAGCTCCTGGGCTATCCTCACCTTCTTGCCATGGCATCTCACCTGGCCACGCACTTGTCACAGCAATCAACTCATGGAGAAAGTAGTCAGTCAGAGTTTTCACTGGGCAAGCATGAGGTGTGTAACAACAGTGGACTCAATAGCCTGACAAGAATATTTGCAAGAGTCACCAGTGTTGTTTTTATTTAATTTTCTTGTGGGATGTGGGCTTTGCTGGCCAGCTAGTGTTTATTTCCCATCCCTCATTGCCCTTGGGAAGGTGGTGGTAACCTGCCTTCTTGAACTGCTGCAGTCCAGGTGCTGTTGGTACACCAAGGCTGGCGGAGTACACTGTCACTCCAGTTCTACAACCCCATGGGTCAGATTCAAAAATAAAATTGCATTTTTCAGTTAGTAAAACTCCCAATTAGAAGCCTTACCTATGTCTGAGCTAAATAAAAAGATCTATCAATCACGCTTCTTGATAAACAAAATCATGGGTTCATGAGCATTTGATCGAGGATCAGGCCTTTCGAGCATGCTTTGCCATTCAATACGATTGTAGCTGATCTGATTTTCACCTCAACTCTACATTCCTGCATAAGCAAGATAATCTTTCACCCTGTTATGTTTATTATTAAAATGAGACAATCCCCACTGGAAAGAAGATGAAATATTTCAAACTTAATCCAGTGAAACTTCTACTATCTTCCAAAATTATTATTGTTATGGGGCAATAGTTGGATTTGTCATCTTCCTTGGCTTTGGCATTTTTGTTTTAGAATAAATGTGCTCTTTCACTAACCTGAACACCCTCCAAGATGTCTGTACTTCTCCAAATCTGGTCTCTCTTGTGTTATTTGCTTTACCACTGGCAGTTGCACTTTCAGATGTCTAGTTTCTAATCTGTGCGATATTTCTCCTTGATTTTCTGCCTCCTTACTTGGTCAGTGCATTGAGTATAGGAATTGGGAGTCATGTGGCTGTGCAGGATATTGGTTAGGCCACTTTTGGAGTACTGCATGCAATCCTGGTCTCCTTGCTATAGGAAGGATATGTGAAACTTGAAAGGGTTCAAGAAAGATTTGTGAGGGTGTTGCCAGGGTAGAAGGGTTTGAGCTGTAGGGAGTGACTGAATAGGCTGGAGTGATTTTCCCACTCATGTCAGAGGCTGAGGGGTCCTTTATACAGGTATATAAAATCATGAAGGAGCATGGATAGGGTGAATAGCTAAGGTCTTTTCCCTGGGTTTGGGGAGTCCAAAACTGGAGGGCAGAGGTCTAAAGGGGAAGGAGAAAAATTTAAAAGGGACTGAGGAGAAATGTTTTCACACAGAGCATGGTGCATGTAGGGAATGAGCTGCCAGCGGAAGTGGTGGAGGCTGGTAGAATTACAGCATTTAGAAGGCACCTGCTTGGGTATTTGAATAGGAACTTTTTAGAAGACTATGCATTAAATGCTGGCAAATGGGACTGGAATAATTTAATATATCTGGTTAGCATGAACGAGTTGGACTTGAAGGGCCTGTTTCCATGCTGTACAGCTCTATGACTCTAAATGGTCCTTAGAACCTCTCTCTTTGAGCAAATATTTGATTGCCTGTATAAACATCTGTGGCTCAGTATCAAATTTTGTTTAAGATTGTTTCAGTTATCTTCACTATACTAAAGGTGCTATATGAATGTAAGCCACATGCTGTTCTTGTTGCAATAAACTAAGAGCTTGAATTCTGATTTGTTCACCAACTCTTCACTGCTGTGGATAAAAGGCATTTTTTGTCACAGATCATGTTTACCATCACTGTGCGATTAAAGGTCATAATCTTCATAGTAAGACTTCTGGTGCAGCACAATTACACCCTTAATGTGAAGAAATCATTCATATTTACCAAGCATAAACATCTCCTAAAACAATGAAATAGTCAATTTTTCCATTCTCTCGGTGCCTACTGCCATCTGAGGTGGCTAAGAAGGCGTTTAGCACATTTGCCTTTATTGCTCAGACTTTTGGTCGGTATGTTGGGTTGAAGTTGTACAGGATGTTGCTGAGGCCACTTCTCGAATACTGTGTACAGTTCTGGCCACCCTGTTGTACGAAGGATAGTATTAAACTGCAGAGTGTTCAGAAAAGATAGTAGGAACTACAGATGCTGGAGAATCCGAGATGGCAAGGTGTAGAGCTCGTTGAACACAGCATGCCAAGCAGCATCAGCCTAGGCCTAGGCCCGAAACACCAGCTTTCCTGCTCCTAAGATGTTGGTTGACCTGCTGTCTTCATCCAGCTCTACTCCTTGTTATCTAGCGTTCAGAAGAGATTTACCAGGATGTTGCTGGGAATGGAGGATTTGAGTTGTAAAAATAAACTGGAAAGCCTCGGACTTCTTCCACTGGAGCATAGTAGGTTGCAGGGTGACCTTATTGAGATTTATAAAATCATGAGAGGCATAGATAAGGTGAATGACAGGGGTCTTTTCCCTAGGGTGGGGAAGCACAAAACTAACGGGCATAGTCTTAAAGTAGAAGAGAGAGATTTGAAAGGGACATGCGGGGTAACGTTTTTAGAGAGAGTGATTCATGTGTGGAATGAACTGCCAAAGAAAGTGGTAGGTTAGAACTTTTGAAAGACATTTGGATAGGTTAATGAATAGGAAATGTTTGGAGGGATATAGGTCAAGCGCAGGCAGGTGGAAGAGTTTAGTTTGGGAACATGTTCAACATTGGACTGGTTGTACCAAAGGGTCTGTTTCTATGCTGTATGACTATGACTCTAAATGTTTATTTATGAAACATTCCATGTCAAAAAGAACAGTATAAAGGATTCCAGAAATTACTGATATTTTTGAGTATTTGAAAGGTTGAAAGGCGGTTCCAGTGCAGCCACAGCACTGCCCGCTGCTTGACAATGTGGCCAGGTACGTCTGTTCACACCAAGCAGGACGGATCCATCCTGGCCAATTGCCACCCCATCAGTCGACTGTGCATTATCAGTAAAATGATGGAAAAGATCAACAACAGTGCCATCAAGCAACAGTGGCTTAGCAGTAAGCTGTTTACCGGCACTCAGGTATAGGTTATAGAGTTATAGAGACATTATGCCACCCAAGTTTCCCAAACTAAACTAGTTCGACATGCCTGCTTCTGGCTCATCTCCCTGTAAACCTTTTATATTCATGTTCCTGTCCAAGCATCTTTTAAATGTTGTAACTGTACCTTCCTCCATGGCCACTTAACTCCTGACCTTCGTACAGCCTTTATCCAAACAGGGACAAAAGAAAAGAGCTGAACTCCAGAAGGTGGTGAAGGGACTACCCTTGATCTCAAGGCAGCATTTGACTGGGGCATGAGGGAGCCCGAGCAAAATGAGAGTTACTGGAAATCAGGGAAATCTCTTTGCTGGTTGGAATCATATTTGACGCAAAGAAAGATGGAAGATGGTTGTGGTTGTTAGATGTTATTCATCTCAGCTTCAGGTCCTTTCTGCAAGAGTTCCTTAGGGTAGTGTCCTCAGCCCAGTCACCTTCCGTTGTATCACAAATGGTTTTCCCTTCACCATAAGGTCAGAAGTGAGGATATTTGCTAATGACTGCACAATGTTCGTTATTCACAATTCCTCAGATACTGAAGCAGTGCATATCCAAATGCAGCAAAACCTGGACAATATTCAGCCTTGGGCTGAGAAGTGTTAAGTAACATATTTACAACACCAGTGCCAGGCAATTACCATCTCCAACAAAAGAGAAAATTAATATTGCCCCTTAACATTGTTGTGAAGTTGGGTAGCGTACTTGTGGATTGGAATCCAGGATGTTGGAAGTTAGAGTTTGTAAAATGCTATCAGAAAAGCATGGCCCCTTTAAAGATGATGTACTTTCTTTATGCTTACAGATTCAAAAAGGATGTCTATGGGTTTACAAGTACGCAGAGCACCTGAATTGAAACAATTATATCAAAAGACTATACTGTTAGCAGGCAAGGTAGTATTTTTACCAAGAAAACAGATTTTTGAATTTAGCAAATCAATTTAAACCAGGTCCTTAGGTACCAAAAACCAATTAAATTTAAATCTGTTGGTTTCGACAACATAGAACCAATCCTGTTGTAAGAAACTGAAATGTCATCAGGGTATAAAAGATGACGGCATTTGGAAAATCAGGGGAGGGTGAGCTGTCATCTACTAAGAGATCAGCTCACTCAGCTCTTGGAAAAAGCATCATCAAACTAAAAGTACTGTAGCACCCTTAGTTAATATTCCTGACAGAAAAATTCAATGAAGAAGGTGTTCCTGACAGAATGTTAACATAGAAGACACAGAACATATGGAAGATGTAACCTGGCTGTAATTTCAAGAGACTAAATCCTAATCATTTAAAATTTTTTTTATCTCATATAAATGGGTCTTATGGTATGCTGTTCCAATAAATATTAGAATCTTGTTTTATTCGAGAATAGCTAGTAGCTAGAGGGGAATTGTTTAGTTTGTTAATAGTTCAGTTAATTTGTTCACTGTTATAGTTAGACAAATAAATTGTTACTTGTTGATTATAACATGGGTGTCAGAGCTTATGTTATTCAGTATATCAATAGACAGCTAAAATACCTTCCCTTCCTGCCTCTGCTCCTACTTGGTATTTCATCCATTGCTATTTCAGTCATTAGTTGAATGTCCAGTCCTTTGCACAGGGAAAGTGATGAAGATGCTGCCCTGGCAAACGTAGTTCAAGGAGGCAGTGTCTTCACATGATGGAGACCTCCTTTGAATTGCAACATGTCACAAATGTCATCAGGCTTCCTCACATCAAAGCAAGAGTTGGTACTAATTAATATTCAGGGGGTATCAGGAAAGAAAAATGCCCTAGATCCTGCACTAATGCATGTCCACTGTTACAAAACACGGAAGTGATAGGTTGGACTGGGGAAAAGGAAAGAGTAACAACTTCATCTCCGGATTGGGTTTACGGGGGTGGATGTATGGTTTAAAAATAAAATAAATCAAAACTTGAGAACTTCCATGATGATGAATCTCCTGACTAATGTTGATTAGCTCAATTTTTGGTATCATTTCAATCTAGAATTTAGTTAGCATATCTAATATTATTGAATGAGAATAAGTCTCTGTGCACTTTGTAATACTTTCTGACAGCATGTGTATTGTTGCCATGACAACATTGCAGAGAGATCTGATTGTTCAAGCTGTTGTGTGGTTGCAAACCCTATGTTATAGCTGCCTTAGGCTTAGAACCATCATCAGATGGTAGTTAACTCGAAGTGTTCTTGGCACACTTAACTGGAAGCAATTTTTTGCTCTCAAAGTGCATTAGTTTAATTTTAGGCCGAAGTAATTTCACTTGTCTAATAAATTGTTCATTAAAATGTATGGAAAAACATCTTGCATGTCATGCAATTCAATCAGATTTCCAGGAACCAGAGTGGGCTCCATTTTCTGGTGACATGTTAAACCAAGGCTCAATCCCTCCCTTTATCTCACTTGAGTGCAAGCAGCCCACTGTAGGTGGAGAGAGCCTAAATGGGTGGTGGGGTATATGACATTTTTCTCCTAGTAGCGTGCTGCAGTCCTGCTGTCAGCACTGTGAATGCATTCTCAACATGCCCAAATATCTGCCCCAGTTTGCTACTCAGTCCCTCTCTTTCCTCCTGCAGGCTGCATCCACATAGTCTCCACCAAGAAGAGACCCCTCAGGGAATTATTATCTCCTCTAGCTCTGAGAAAGATGCCTCAAATCCTTTAGAGGATGCCCTGGCAAGGCTGTCTCTCGCGCTCTCCCCTAGCTTGGATACTGATGCCTGACTGGGTATTTTAGCTAAATTGAAGATGTGAGTACACTCCAGGGAGCTCCTCACAACCCTGCCTGTGTGGCTGGCAGGGTAGGAATATGCCAAGGACTGCTAGAGACCGGGAGCCTCAGGGAGGTGTGCCCCCATCGTGTTGATTATTAATTACTTAATTCAAGTACAGTGGCAGACACAGGAGCAGCAGGCAGGTTCACTCAAGAAACATAATTGAAGATTGGAAGAACCCACCTATCTGTACTGTGATAATGGGAACTGCAGATGCTGGAGAATCCAAGATAATGAAATGTGAGGCTGGATGAACACAGCAGGCCCAGCAGCATCCCAGGAGCACAAAAGCTGACGTTTCGGGCCTAGACCCTTCATCAGAGAGCTGCCCCTGGCATGTGTGCATCAGGCTGCACCCATCAAGAGGTTGGTGCTTCCTGAGGAAACCTGGATTCCATATTCAGATAAAGGCATAGGCCTGCACTCCATCACTCTAGCCATTAGTGCTCAGCATCAGGGAGATGAGATGAGTGACTTTGACCTCACTCCAGGAGCATCTTTCTGATAATGAGACAGGGTAGTGTGAGTAGGCACTCAGCCTGAGAAGGAACCACATGGAGGCCTGGCAGAAATCTCCTCTCAGGGCAGCCCCTCCACTCTAGCTGCAATCTCTAACCCTGTAGGGGAGTTCAAGCTGGGTAGGCCACACGCAGCGTGTCTGTGTCCTCTCGTCACAAATGCCTCCAAGGCCATCGGTCTCCACTGTAGGGAAGGCTTCTGAATCCCAGCTACAGATTGCGGGACTCCACTTAAACCGAGTTGGAGAGAAAGATACAAGAAATTCTGAGGCAGATGGGTGAAGCTTGGTAAATAAGTTATCACATATTAATATTCACTTTTCGTCATGAGATGTGTGAGTGAATGTCACTTTATTTGCAACTATATCAATGAGGGTACAGCAGTGAGCCATCTTTAGCATTGCATGATGTTCTAATTCTGTCTGACCAATTAACATATTTTTCCACAGCACCCATACTAGAATGAAACTTTGTTATGATTCAGTGAGGGAGCATCAGTTATTTTGTAGCCTTCCACCAGTTTGTAAAGTTAACATTTACTAAATAGCATGAGTTGCAATAGATGATTGAAGCATTAGACTGTATTTGCAGTTGGGCGTATACAGGGCCTGCTGGCCTCTGTAGCTTCAAAACACTTATGGTTAGTGATGTTACAGTCACAGACAACTCCATTAAGTGAGGCTTACAAAGAAGTCGTGCCTGCAATGCTTTGATTGATGTTGCTGCACTGTACATTGTTGAAGGTATTGTTCTGTCTGAAGACATCCTCATTATCTTACTTGGTACAGTGCCAGATCCTCATCCACCTTCACATCACCTTGCCTCATCCTCCAGTCATTTGCTGTTTACCCTGCCTGCAGAGTACCGTTTCAAAGCCCAAGGCATGAGCTGTATGGGAACCTGATGTAAAGGGGCCAGCCTATAGCCCTCATTGGCCCCCTTGGAAGAAGATGTTGTGTTGCAGATAAGCTGGACAGCATCACCTGATTTTCTGACTGCCACCTTTTAAACAGAGAGTAGCACCACTGCCCCTCTGCAATCTGCATGGTGATCTGAGTGTGGCTGTAATGCACCTTCTCCCCATCTTTATAGCATCATTTGCTGTAAACTTCACATTAGGAGGCAGCTCCACATTTGCTGGCAGCTGATGCTTGTCCTGGGCATCCAGATGCACATGTTTCTCATCTGTTCGCAAAGCAGTCCTCAATATAGCAACTACAGAGTCAACTACAGCTTTTACACATGGTCTATTGAGGACAGTTCCACTGAACCTATGGGGGCAATATCAGAAACAAAGCAGGTCCACAGTAGTGCAATCATTCAGCAGTCACGGCGCACACACCCACATAACATTTCAACAATGTCTCCAAAACAGTGAGACATGGAGGCCTTTGACAATGAGGCCAATAGACTGCTTCAGCTTGGACCTTGCATGTTGTTGATCTGCCTCTGATATATGCTGTATAAACCATTTGGTGCAGATACTGGTTGGAGATTGTGTATGTAGCAGCAATAATGAGAACCTCCAACCTCCACATTACCCTATAAATATTATAAGGTAATGGCATGGATACTTTAAAGTTCAAGGTGTGAAGTGAACAGCTCCTGCATCTTGTGCAGGCTGTGGAATCTTGGAAGATGATTATGATGTTTTAAACTAGGGTGAATTTTTCCAGCTCACCTCACATTACTTATATTTCACAGCCACATGTAGGATAAATTTACAATGTTGAGTGATATGACCAAGAGTATTTCTTTATTTAACACAGTTGGTTAATGCATGAAGTTCACATCCAGAATTGTGTGATAACAAAAGTCTTTAACTTGTATTGTTCGAGTATCTCTTTAATGATATTGCTCCTTGAAGAACTTCACATTGCACACAGGTAAAGCCTGCTCCTCCAGAGGAAAAGAAAGCACTTTGCTCACTTTGGGCATGGTGGTGACCATCTTTCATTTTGATCGCACACTTAAAATTTGATGAGGATGGTAGGCAGCGCAGGTAGCGCTTCATAGAATGGATCACAGCCTCTCAGCCTAGCTGATCCCCAGGCCTTCATGTTTCTTTCTGCTTCGGCCTCCCTTTCACTGCCATTGCGTTCCCCATGTTCCTACACAACTCTTCTATTGCATTGTTCATCTCCCAGCTTTACCATGAAGTCCAAGTATAAAGATTAGTTATTGCCTAACTTTATTCTCCACCATCCTCTCATTGAAGCCAGGATGATGGTGATCGTTGATGACCCCCTGCCACCTTACAATGCTTTTCACTTACTGTACCAGTACTCACTGCTTGATGACTGTCCACTTTGACATGACTAAGGGGCTACTCCTTTTGGACTTTGGGACATGGCCATTTAGTCTACGTGCATGCCATGTGTTGGATAGATAAGCTGCTGACACATGCAGCAGATGTGACCTTGACATCGTACAGTGGTGTACAGCAATATGTCCATCTCTTTGGCTGATCATTGCTGGCAACCATTGCTGGCTTTGGGTCTGCACTAAAAGGTAAGACAAGGCAGAAGTATTGTGAAGCTATAAGTTCTGAATGAGGTAGCAAAGCACAAAAGACAAGGCAAGGCAGAGATGCCATAAGGTAGGCACAAAGTGAATAAACACTAAGAAAACAAATTAAGATCCCTGTGATGCAGTCTGCTGTAATGAATGAAGTGTGTCCCTGTCTTTATGTACAAAGCAGCCTGTCAGCAGCATTGCAGTTTAAAAAAAGGTGTTGGTGTGTTCCGAAGTGTAGTATTGAAGTAGATTATTTATTCTAAGTGACTCAGATGTGCCATGATGATGTGGTGAGGCTGGTGCATGTTTGATGCCAGCTGCTGTGGAAGTGAGATGCAGATATTCGCTATCCATGGAACGTGCCTTGAGAAATGGGGGATTGCTGTCCAGGGTTAGAGGCCTGGCAGCCTCATCTCACTGCTTATACCCCTAGTGAAAAGGGTCACTAAACTTGAAAACATTGACTCTGTTTTCACTTCATGGGCACTGCCAGACTTGCTGAGTTTCTCCACAACTTCTGCATTTTAAAAAAAATTCCTTGAACCTTCTCTGCTATTCGATGGTTATAGCCGATAGAATGGAATAGTCATTTATTGTCTTTTTTTTTACAAAAGCAAAATACAATTAAAAGTGTTTAAGGCGCCATACCACGGCACCTATATTAGTATCAGGATGCATAAATTAAAAAAGCATTAAAACAAAATCCAACTTAGTTCAATTCACAGCTACTGGTTTCTGGAAAATGGTAGTACCACTGCACAAACACCTTGCCGGTCCACTGGAATACTGGGCTGAAAACTGCCGCTGCAGCAGGCCATCCTTGCTGGGCCACTGGAATCTTAGGCTGCAACACTCTGCAGAAAGCTACCTCAAAAAGCCGCCTCATTGCCGATCCCAGGAAGGAAGATATCCTGGGGGTAGCTTTAGGATTCGTATCTAACTAGGCCTCAACTCTACTTTCCTCTCTATTTACCAGACCCTTTGACTCTTTTGTTAATAAAAAATCTTTTAATTCTGTCCTTAGAGTATTCAATGATCCTGCTGCGCTGTTCTCTGGGGAAGAGATTTCCATAGACTGTTGACTTTCTGGGGCGAGAGGAGTCAGACCTGTGAAGGAGCATGTTTCAGGGTTGCTCAACTGAGTTTGAGAAAAAAATCTAAGACTGATATCTTGAGTTAGTTGTTTGTTAAGCAGCTGCTGTTGGGACTGTGTTTCAACTCCAGTGGTTTTGAAAATCATAAGGAAAGCAAGAATATCTAGGCACAAGAGAGGGAGTTTATTTGTGATGAGGCTAAAGAAGTTTCACCTTCTACTTAAAGTCAATTTAAGTAACGAAAACTAACTTCTAAGTTTAAGGTTAAGCAAAGGCAGGACAGCCCAGCCAAGTGGGAAGTCCATCTTTGGTATATGGTGAATTGTGGGCAAGTCTCATGATCTAGGTAAACCCATCTGCAGGAAGTGTCGCCAATTATACAAGCTTGAGCTCTAGGTATCATAGCTCAAGTTGCTGTGAGGAGCATCTGCATCGCAGAGAACTATGTGGATAGCACATTTGGACAGGTAACCACACCACAAATTTGGGGCAAGCAGGGATATACGGAGTGAATGGCAGTCGGGCAGTGCAAGACAATTAGGCAGTTAATGCAGCAGTATTCAGAGGCCCTAACTATTAAGTGGTTTTCTGTTCTGGATCAGTAAGGGTGATGGATCCTCGGAGGATCGCAGTAAGAGCTAAGCCCATGGCACCGTGGATGGGCCCAGCTGTACAGGAGAGGAGAGAGAAGAGTGGAAAGGCAGTGCTTTTGCTGCCTTAATTACTGGCTGTACCTGAAAACTAACTTCTTGTGTTTCATATCAAAAACACTCCGATCCCATTGCACTTCACTTTTTGGAGTTTCTGTCTATTTATATAATAGTCTGTCTTTTGCTGCATACTCTGTTTGCCACATTTTTCTTTGTATTATCAGCAAATTTGGATGCATTACTTCATAAAGAGCTCTAATAAATAGTCAGGCATGATCTCCCTTTCAAAAAACCAGGTTGATTCTACCTGATTGCATTGGGACATCCTAATTGTCCTTCTGTAATCTCCTTAATAGTGGATTCTAGCATTTTTCTCTCAGATGCTAGGGTAACTGCCTTGTGATTTCCTGCTTTCTGTCTCCTTCCTTCTTTTGAATGGAAGAGTGATAGATTCTATTTTTCAAACTGATGGGATCATTCCTAAATCTGGGAATTTTAGAAAATTAAAATTAATGCATCTCTTATCTCAGTATCCACTCCCTCTAAGACCCCAGATTGAAGTGCATCAGGACCTGGGAGCTGTCAGCCTTTATTTTAAATAGCTTTCTCGATAGCCTTTCCCTGGTGATTATCATTGGTTTAAGTTCTTCACCCTCCTTTCAGCTCTTGATTTGTAAGTATTTCTGGGATGTTATATTTGTCTTTACAGTGAAGGCAGACACCATTTCATTACTTCCCACTATTAATTTCACAGATTCTGTCTCGAAAGGACCTTTGGTTATTTTTATTACTCTATTTCCTTTCAAGTGCTTGTAGATATCCTTACTTGATTCTTTTTATCTTTATAGCTAGTTTTCTCTGATACCTTAATTCCTGTCCCATTTTTTCATTCCTTGCTGCTTTTTAAATTCTGGCCAAGCTCCTAACTTGAAACTAATCTTTGAAAAATTCTTGACTTCTTTTTTTCAATTTGATACTATATTGAAATTCCTTAGTTAGCCATTGATGATACAGGTTATCTTTCAGTGTGATATTCAGGGGAATCTTTCTTTCTCACTGAAATTTATCTTTGGGTGTTTTGAAATATCCGCTTCAATGTATGTCAGTGCATCTCTGTTTATCCGCCCCTTAACCTAATTTCCCAGTTCACTTTGGTTAGCTCTGTCTTCAAACACTTGTAATTACATTTATTAAATTGCAAAGTACTAATCATGGTTCTCCTCTTCTCTCTTTCAAACTTGAATGTGAAATTCAATTATGTTATGATCACTCCTACTTAAAGGCTCCTTTTACAATGAGGTTATTCATTCATCTTGTTTCTTTGCAAATTACCAGATCTAGAATAATCGGTCCTCTGGCTGACTGTCAGTGCTGTTCCCGAGCAACTATATTGAAAACAGTCAGTGAGTGCATTTTCCAGGCTAACTGATAATCTGATTCATCCCCTTTTTATATGTAGATTAAAATACCCATGATTATTGCCATATCTTTCTCAAAAGTCTGCTTTAATTCTATCTGGATAAGCCAACCTACATTTGTAGTTACTTTTAGATGACTGATTTATGTGTGTACACAAGTGACTTCTGTACTGGGTATATAACACATGCTATGATGCTAGAAAATTATGGGGCAGGTTTTGGAGTGTTGATGCTTTTGCTTGGGAGCTACATGTGATCTTGAGTGTGCACCTCAGAGTGCTCCATCAGCTAGTGATTAAATCAGTCAGCAAACGACTGCAGACTGTGAGCTTGCAGTGCTAACCTCTTCACCTGAACTTCGGATGCCATTGTGCAAACCTGTATCCCTTGAGAGTGTTATCAACCATGTCTAAGGTGACTAAGAAGAGTTACGAAGAATACAGGTGCTTCATTGAGCTTTCAGTCTTCTGAAACCTGATGTTCATTTTCATACTGCTGTAGAACCAACAAATGTGTTTATGTTTGCAGAGAGCTTACTGATCTTAGTATTGTTAATAGCTGTCTGCACTTGTTTACCAATTATATATAGCCAATATTAGCACTGGTGACAAAAAAATTTAATTTGTAAAAATTAGGTATAGTGCGTTAGCATTAGAAAGTTCAGCAAAGAACAAGAGGATATTGCATTCGCGTCTGTCATAGGAACACTGTGCCATTTCACAAAGCTATAAACTGTATCAAATTGTTTGTGCAAAATAAATTAACCAAGGATTCACCAATCAGTATAAAATGTGCCTTTTAATGAATAACTGAATAGAGACTATTTTTGTAAAAAAATCATTAATTCTATCACTTTTTCAGAAGTCATTTGTTTCAAAAGTGTGCATTTTTAAAATACTGCAAGGTCATTAATAATGAAAATAAAATGATTCCTATTAATAACAATGGAGTAAAACCCCATAACATCTATTTTTTCAATGAGTACATAAGTTGACTGGCTTAGGAAAGTCAGACACATCATCATCATATTCCATTTGCCTTGCAAATCACAATTAAAAGTGTTGAATGTTGATGTATAGCATTCATAAAGCTTTCTGTTCCAGCACAGATAAAACTCAGAGGCTGACATTGTATAGACAGGTTAGATTGTCCAAAGTGTCTCCCTGGCTATATTCAACCATTGTGAGGGCTTTAAATTATTGACAGTAATTCATTGTTTTATAAAGAAAGAGTTGCCATATAGCACTTCTCACAACCTGTCCCAAACAATTTTATGTATTTTTACATAATCATTATTTATGATGTGCAATATTCATGATTTTAAAACTGGCTTTAGGATGTTCCCATTACAAATACTTCTACACATAAACTTTGTTCTATATTTTTTACTGATGAAGCTTAAAATTAAAGGGTGCCTTTACCTGAACCCTGAGTTTTAGCTGGTTAATTGTTGGTATGTTTATTTATTTTAATATACACAATTGCAAACTTCACTTGTCAAGCATTTTTTTTCACAGCCATTCTCATGAAGCATGTAGAGTTATTTTGGAAAACAGCAGTGTCTTAGCTGACATCCTTCTCTTAATCTACATCAATAAATCAAATTTTCTATGCATGATCATGTTACTGTTAGTGGGATCTTTCTGTACATGTATTGGCTGCCATGCTTCCAAAATTATGTCCGTTACTTCATTTCAAAAATTCTTTGTTTGCTGTAGACCATATTGGACATCATGAGGTCTTGAAAGGTGGTATTTAAGTGAATGTTTTATAATGCTGAAGCCAGGTTATCTTTTAATGTGATTTTGAAAATTGGTCCCAATGTAGGTAGCTGAAGAATTATCGCGTATGCTACAGAATTTATTATTCACTGATTCACAACTGTTATCTTGAGACAGCAGGACTGTGTTAAATATATGAAGTGTTGTTGACTGACCCTTTTATTGTTGCTTTTATTGAATATGTTAGTATTCTTTATATCACTCTTTTTCCCACAGTGAAGGAGCTTGTTGTATCCGCTGGAAGTAACATAGTGATCACGCAGCCCAAAAATTCGGTGGAACTCAATACTTTTGTGGTTCCTGCACCATCTGCAGGTGAGGCTTACATTGGAATATAATCATTCACTGCAATTGCAAACAGACCTTTGCACAGTGTCAAAGAGGCACATTGTTCTGGTGGGGGCCAGCTAGTGACAGGCTGCTTCTGCTCTTCTTTGCAAATAACACGTTAATATTTTAATTCTACCTTGGAGATGTTTAACATTTTATCCACTGTCGAAGGTTTCATCTGAAATGTGCCACCCTCATAGTATAGCACTCCTGCAGAGCTGTGCTAAGTGGCATTCTAAATTTCTGCTTAAGCCTGCAGTGTGTTGCACATTATCACAGGTATCTGGCCAATTAACCTTTTTGCTGACACACTTCAAGTTCCTTACTGCCAGATCATTTTGATGCAACAATTCAAAATTTATGATTTCACCTCACAAAAAAATTATACCATATATACGTGCAACAAAGCTATTGATATTTTCATTCCTAATTAATATTCAAGCTCAGAATTTTCATGCTGCAAGTATCTGTACTGAGAGCAAAATTTCAACTTGCAATTTCTGCATTGAACATGGTATGGTTGAAAGGCTTTGAGAGTCATAAATTTCAGGCCCTCTGAAGTCTGAATGGTGCTGTGAACTGATGAAGAAGTACTGCTAAACCAACAAACATGAAAACTGCTGAATGAAGTATGTGTGGGAACTGTTAAAAGCCTTGTATTTCCTACCTGTCCAGAAATTGGGTTGCATTACCTCACTGTTCACCTTGTTACCAAGTTTTAGAGATGTGCATCAAGGCAACTTGCATATCTCAACTTTAGCTGATCACAAAGTGGCATGATTTTTGGAAATTATTTTCATTGGGTGTGGGTGTCAATGTCAAGGTCTGCATTTGTTGCCCACCCTTAAGTATCCTTGAACTGAGCGATTTGGCCAGCCATTTCTAAGGACAGTTCAGTGTCAACTGCATTGCTATAGGTCTGGAGTCACATGGAAGCCAGACCAGGTAAGGATGGCACATGAGTGAATGAGATGGGGTTTTATCACAATCAGTAATAGTTGTCATAGTCTTCATGACTGCAGTTCCGTTTCATTTCTGACTTTCTCAAATTGAATTTAAATTCTGCTATCTGACATGGTGGGAATTGAACCCATATCCCTAAAGCGTTAGCCTGGACCTCTGGCTTACCAGGCTGTGAAATTACCACTTTGTCACCATCGTACCTTCAAATTGGTTTGGTTACCTACCAATTACAGGGCTCGATACATCACTTTATTGACAGTGACACAGTGGTCATATTCTCATCTCTAAGTTTGAAGGTTGTGGTTTCAAAGCCCACTCCAAAGATTTGAGCATGTAATCTCCACTGAAGCTCCTGATGTAGTAGTGAAGGAGTGCTGCATTGTAGGTGGTAACATATTTCAAGGGATGGTAGTGGTTACATATTTATCATCTTTAAAATTAATAAAAACTTTGATAGAATGGATAGTCATCAAAAAATTCAATAGGGAATTAAAAGAAAATCGTAAACTAAAGAGTGGTGGGAATATAGAACTCACTATCATGGGGAATGGTTGTAGTGAATACTGTGGGTGTATTTCATATCAACTAGGCAAACAGGGTTACTTTGATCAATTTGGATGAAGAAAGATGTGAGGAGACTTGAATGGCTTATGGGGTCTGGTTGTTTCTGTGCATGGATTTCATATCATCCTATGTAGGTGTTGACCAGTCAACAGAATGTTACTGAATCACTAATTAACAAATTTCCTTGAGTGGTTTACATTATTTTCGGCAAATATTAATCCTCTGATTGCAAGCATCAGCATTCCTAGCTTAGGTTCAGCAGGAGTCAAACATCCCCTCAACTGTTTCTAAGCCTTTCACCAGCCTTAACAAAGCACCTCCTTCAGCACCAGTATCCTGTGGATCCAGGAAATGTTTGGACAATGCATCGGCACTTTGTCAAAAGCAACAAAATGCATAGTGTCAGAGTTTGCTTTGCTTTGAAGTCCATAAAGGTAGTTTTGAACTAAAGTTAATAAACATACTTTTTTTAAAAAAAAACTATTTTTTACCACTAAAACAGTTATTGCAGTGAACTCTGACAGTCTTAATTCCCAACCTGCTGTGCACACTAGCATTATAGAAATATCAATGGATGCTTTTGGAATACATCCACCTCCTTCATGGAGCATTCTGAAATTGAAAACACAACATGCGTATTTCTGCATGTTTATCCATTATTAAAATAATGTTGTAACTAATTTATTGTGTTTGCCTGTAAGGTAATGTTGAGGTTTTGTGTAAACTTTGCAGTTTTCAGATGATGATCTGGAAAGATTCTGACATCTGTCTATAGCATATGTTCATTGCTAGTCCTGCCTGGAGAGTTTAATTCTGTTCCCTGATTGAAGGTAGTGGGGTTAGTTCGTGTTTTTACAGCAAAAGAGATCTTCATTCTAATGATCCAGATTGTTTTCTGTTAGTATGTGCACAGGGTCTTTTTCAATGCTATCGGTAATCTGTCAGTAAATTGAATAAAACAAACAAACAAGTTGGACGTGATATCAGTTCTTACTAATAAATGATGTCAACCAGATGCCAAAACTAGAGACAGTCCGATTGTCAAATCTTGATGATGTGCTTAAGAAGGAGGGAGAATATAATTACATTTAGACCAGCACAAAGGATGACATCAGTAAATGTCAGGGATGGGGATATTGTAGTGGGGGAATTGGACAGTGGCAGGCAATAGGGTACAAATAAAAGAGGGGCTGTAAATAATAATAGAAGGAAGGATGTAGCATAAGAGTTAGAATTTGTGTTTTAAGCGCTGCAAGTAAAGGCAAAACTAGAAGTTTAAAGTAAGTAAGTCAGGAGAAAGAAATTTTAAAAAATTGAAAACAGTTAAGTTAGAGCAGGACAGATTAGGCCCAAATAAGTGCCCTTTAACAAAGGTACAAATTAACTGAATCACAGAATTTAGCTCACAGGATATGATATGTAGCCTTGGCTGAATTGGATTGCTGAAGGACAAGGGATGGGAGTGGAAGTTATATAGGTTCCAAAGTTCTAAGATGCAGAGAGATTTTGTGCCCTAGTGCATGAATTGCAGCAGGTTAGTATGCAGATACAGCAAATAATCCGGAAAGTTAATAGAATGTTATGTTGCATTGTGAGGGGAATCAAATGCAAGATTGAGGAGGTTATGCTTCAGTTGTACAGTAGTGAGACCACATCTTGAATATCCTGTACAGTACTGGTCTCCTGAGGGGCCTTGACTGGCTGGATGTGGAAAAGATGTTTTCTATTGTGGGGTTGTGGGGGAATCTAGAATGAGGGGCCATAGTTTAAAAATAAAGATTTGCCCATTTAACAAGAGATGGGAAAAAAAAGGCTTCAGAAAGTTGAGTCTTTGGAATTCCCTTCCTCAAAAGCCACTGGATGCAGGACCTTTAAATATTTTTAGGTTGAGTAGATAGATACTTGATTACCAAGGGAATAAAAGATTTTTTGAGGGTATGCAGGAGTGTGGAGTTGAGGTTAAAATCAGGTCGGCCATGATCAAATTGAATGATGGAGTAGGCTTGAAGGGCTGAGTGGCCTACTCTTGTTCCTTGTTCCAAATCCAGGGAAGATCAGGAAACTGATAAAAGGGATCTTTTGGTATTAAAAGTCAAATCATTTTGAGAGTAGGAGAGGATATATTAAGAGAGAAGTGTTCAGTAAAAACTTAATGGACATGAATAATAAAAAAGATTTAAGACCCAATAGAGCCCCTGTTAACAGCAGAGTGTATGAATCCCGAAATTGGACAAGTGTTTGATAAAGACAGGGTGGCTTTCATAGGAAATTTTAACTTCCATACGAGATCTTGGGAGTAATGTGGGAGGGCGGGGGTGAGGCACATTCACCACTGCTTCATTCAGGCCATGTATGAATATCCTTGGAGAGAGTGCTGACCTCAGTTAACTGCATTCCAGAACTCTTCAACAGCTGCTGTCACGGACTTGCCTGTGCTGCCACCATTCCTGATGCAATGAGTGGCTGATGACTCTGGGAGTCCAATGGGGTGGGGAGTTCAGAGAGGGGAGGGAACCATTACTGCAGGTAATTACTTGGCTGGCTGATGTTAAATTCAATCGGGGCTATGACTGGTGAAGACCAGTTTCCCCCAGCTTTCCAGCTAATTTATGGGCCTGTTATATCCCAGAATTAGGTTGGGATTAACAGATTAACCGTCAGCAGCAATTTGGGGGAAAAAAGAATGTTTGTGCATTCAAGAGAGTTTTTTTTGCCACAATATAACCTCAAACTAACAAAGGGACAAACCATAATCGATTTAATAGTGAGTAATGAGCCAGATTTAGTTAATAGCCCAAAGATGCATGAAATGATCGAGTTCAGTGTTGTGTTTGGAAGGGAGGAACGCAAAACCGCTGCTAAGATTCTATTTTATATAAAGCTGATGTTTTTCAACAACATTAAACTCAGTCTGAGGACAGGAAATGAGACAAATCTGTTGATGAGTAAATCAACTTATCAGTGGGACATGTTCAAATAAAAATATTAATGTTAAAAAGTACCATTTTGTCTCCCTAAAATGGTGGTTCTCCAACCTCCTTGTTTGAGTGATCTCTTTTCATAATCACATCTACTTCCTCAAACTAAATTATAATGCTATATCACAGGAGAGTGTTGCATATAATGTTTTAATAAAGCTTTTAAGGAGGTAGATATTTACTTACAGATATCAACTTGATGGGTGTGCCAGCTGTTCACTGCAAAGTCCGTCCATCCTTGGCAGGCATCCAGGAAGAGTAGAACAGCAAGGTGGTACTCTGGGAACAGAGGTGGAATAGGAATAGTGGGGAAGCACACCATGGTGTGAGCCAAAGAGGGAGTGAGCAGGAGTTTGCAATAAAGGACTAAATTATGCCTTCCTCACAAATGCTTGTTTGATGACCGCTGCTCTAGTGGGCAAGAACTGTACTTACTTAAAAAAACACTGGTTCGGATGTTTAGGAAGTAGTGTGAAAATTAAAGCCATGCATCTGAGTTGTGAAATTAGGAAATGTTTTTACGTTCAAAGAGTGATGGAAGTTGGGAAGTCTATTCCACAAATGGCAGTTGATACCAGGTACTAAAGAGTTGTGGGAATATAGAACTCTAGGAATGCTGATGCTTGCAATCAGAGGATTAACAGGTACTTATTTTAAATTTATTTTAAATAAGTAATCAGAAATGTGGGTAAAAGGGTGAGTTTTTGGACTTAGATTGGCCATGATCTCACTGAATGCCAGGGAGACTTGAGGAGCTAAGTGGCCCACTTCTGTTCCTATGCTTCTAAGTTATTATTTCTCATTAGTTTCCAATTAAGTTGTGATGATTAGTTTAGCAAACCAAAAGTTGCTCGTAGCAGGGCTAATTGTAATTGTAGTTATATCTGTTATTCTTTCTT
Source organism: Stegostoma tigrinum (assembly GCF_030684315.1). Lineage (NCBI taxonomy): Eukaryota > Metazoa > Chordata > Chondrichthyes > Orectolobiformes > Stegostomatidae > Stegostoma > Stegostoma tigrinum. The sequence continues at coordinate 28,698,068 of NC_081355.1, forward strand.
CCCCTCTAAGCAAATGACTAGCCGTTAGGTTTGCTTATCTGAAGTGGAATGATTGTCCTCAAATCAAAAGCCTTAAGATTAATTGCCCAGAAGGAAAAATCAGCAAAATTTTGATATGTTGTATATTGGTCCCAGTTGATGTGATTACTCCAAAATGGAGTTCCAGTATGATCATTTCCAAAAATAATTTTTATTTTAACTGATTTTTCCCTCAGGGTAAGTTAGTTTTCCTTTGCTCAACATTTGCCTCTTCCTTTTATGCCTTCAGGAATGTCTCTCCAGTGTAATGGTCATTCTTTTGCCTCTGTGACTCGAAAGTGGCTTGCTTTCTGCCTCCAGGTTGACAGTATGCAGCTTTCTCAAACACCTACATAAGCAATTCCTCCTTGTGTCCAAGACATTGCCTCCTAATATTATAAGAAACCTTATCTTCGTATAGCCTCAAACATGACCTTAGGATATCCTGATTTCACTACAAATCAAATACAAGTGCCTTAATTTAGGAAAAGTAGCATCCAATTTGTGCACAGTAAGATGTCACAAACTGAAATGTGATAATGACCATATAATCTGGTTTAGTGACGTTGGTTAAAGGATAAATATTGATGGGATGCTTTAAGTCCCTTCACATGCCACCAATGATTATATCTCAAAGTAGCAAACTGGTGGGAAAGCTAACTCCAGGTAGGCACAAAGGATTTTGATTTTTGAGCACACTGATATTTGCTAATCAGCCCTGCGCTTTATATTGATGCTTTTCTTCCTTCAGAATCACCTTATAGTTATCAGTGGAATCTTGTGAGCCATCCTGTGGACTTTGAGGGTGTAATGGAAGGCAAGGACTCTTCAACACTGAAGCTATCTCAGGTAAAGGGAGAAAATCAATTCAATTTTTAAAAAAAAAATGGAGTAAGTACCAACTATGAAAGTGAAAACTATGTTTGTGTTTCAGCAGGGACCTTCCAGAAAAGTTGGTCCATTGTGAATTCACTGCAATTTCTGAAGCCCACATTGTAATGGATTCAGCTCCCTTTTTATAATGCGTGAGCCAGCTTCAGACTGCAATTCAGGCCTTCAATTATTCTTTGCTAGATATTAGGAGTTTGGGACCACAGGTACTTTAGATAGGCAGTCAATCATATGTAAAGATTATTCAGATTCGAAAGTTTGTTAAGAAACAACAGTTTAGATATAATACATTGGTTAGACACGAGAAGTGTGCAACTTGTGACTGTTGAGGATGGTTTGTTGACATCAGAGGGTGCACAGGCAGTTGGCACGGAGTGTCTCGATCTCTTTAAAGTTGTGAAGGCAGCATCCTGCTTTCTAGCTGAAGTGCTAGGAAATTCTTCTCTAGGTTTTCACTCAATCTCTTCTGGTCCATCTTCCACCAGCAGTAGCCAGCTCCCTGACAAAGATGAAGGACTAATCATACAAAATCTCCCTCTGACCCTGAACACTTGTTGTCGATATATCCTGGATTTGAGGCAGGCAATCTGACCTCTGTCAATCACTTGATCCCATGAGCATAGGTTGAGTTCTCACTGTTCGAGTGACCTCTGACCCCTTTTCTTACCTACATCTGTAAGTTTGTCCACACTGTTTTGGAACAGAACCTTTCTTTTCTCAAATAGCCCAATGATTATTGGGCAAATATGATTGCCATGAAGTGCTTTGGTGTCAATTGTGGAACTTGATGACCTTGGTGGTCTTTATGTCATCATCCTTTCGTCCTTTTTTGATGAGAAATCGTTTCTGTTTAGGGAAAGAAAATAGCTGCTGTAGCAGACGTTGCACGAGGTTTCATGCTGCTCAGGAAATACTAGAAAAATTCAGTTTCAAAGGGACGAAGTTTACATTCAATTGAGTAGCTCTCAATATAAGAGCAATACATTGCTGTTTGTTCATTAATTCTGGCTGGTTGGGAGCTTTGTAAGTGGTTCTCAGAAAGCCAAATTTATTGCCACTTCAACTGCAGAGGACTCACTCACAGCCCATACAGTTGCAGTGCCTGTGATACTACAACCAGCAAAAGTCACAGCAAGGTGCCTACAGCAAAGAACAGTTCACATTATCCTGGAACAAGGGGGTAAATGAGAAAAAGACAGTAGGGGTTCTGGTGCTAAGTGAACAGGAAGGGTGGCAAGTGGTATAGTGAATGGGGAGAGCAAAACGGTGTGGAGGACACTGATTGAACAAAGGAACATGAAAGCGGGGCATCAAGCAGAGCTGAGTGTATTGAAGATTCCTTGGGCTTCAGTGCATGTGCATCTGCAGACATGCATATGATCAGGGCTGACTTCTGGCTCCACATACACAGTGAATGTATTAGCAACGCTGACCTCTCTGCCAGTGCTTTTTAAAAAATATATTCAAAGAACATGGGTGTCGCTGACTGTACCAGCATTTATTGCCTGTCCCTAATTACCCTTCGAGGAGCTGATGGTGAGCTGCTTTCTCATACTGCTACTCTCCTTGCACTGTAGTTAGGATCCACAATACTGCTGGATTTTAACCCAGCAGTGAAGGAACAGCAAAGCATTTCAGAGTCAAGATGGTGAGTAGCTTGGAGGGGAACTTGCATATAAGGTGCCCTCAGTATTTTCTTCTTGTTTACTAGTTTTTCCAGCATAGCTGAGAGTACGTAATGTGGTGCACTTCTGTAAAGTGGTGGCCATATCCTAAACAGATCACTAATGACTACTGTGGTTTAAAAAAAACTTGTTGGTCACAAGTTGAGACATGTAGGGCATTTAATAAGAATGTGAAATGATTGGTAGTCATATCTAACTAATTTTTATTTTTCAGCTCTAAATTCTCCAAATAGAACAGTAGAAAAGAATGAATTCTGAATGTTAGCATCAGCAATATATTTGATTGCTTAAGAAGTTAATCATAATTGCTGCCTTGTCGTTCATTTAATGTAATTTGATTCTCAAGTCAATTGTGTTTACTGAGACCAGTGCAAATTCCATAATAAATATCTAAACAAGAAGTATGAAGTGGACAAATGAAATACCACTTGGATGGAATACATGATTTGTCTTCCTGCTAATGGAAACCTATGTGCTTGTAAGTCCACAAAGTAGAAGCTTAGGCCAATTAGAGTTTAATCGCTTTTATTGAGCAAAGCTTTCATATTAGAATGTTTTTGATTTTCATAGTTCAGAAGCATTTACTGTTATGACCAGGTGAGGAGGGGGTCACAACTTCCCTTTTTTTTATATTCCTTTCAGTCTGTATCATACCTCAACTAAACATATCAAAAATGAAGGAGCAAATTGCATGGTTTTCTTGAGTGAAAGATTGTGACATTTTATTACCCCAAAAATATTATAAAACACCACAATAAACATACATTCAGATGCAGGTTGGGCTTAAAAAGAAAGAGAGACGTGAGGGATAGTTGATACAGACCAAGAAGCAAAGGTGGTCACAGCTTTGGTTTCTTTCAGAACCTCTGTGTTACCAGCAGGAGAATACCCAAGCCCACCTATAGTGGTGGCACGGTGGCTCAGTGGTTAGCACTGCTACCTCGGGTGACTGTCTGTGTGGCATTTACACATTCTCCCCGTGTCTGTGTGGGTTTCCTCCGCGTGCTGCGGTTTCCACCCACAGTCCAAAGATGTGCAGCTTAGGTGGATTAGCCATGCCCATCGTGTCAAGGGATGTGCTGGCTAGATGGGATGGGTCTGGGTGGGATGCTCTTTTGAGGATTGGTGTGGATTTGATGGGCCTAAAGGCTTGCTTCCACACTGTAGGAATTCTATGATTCTGTGTTCAGCTGTGCTCTGGTTTCCTCTGTAAATGTGAGGTTGCAGATGTCCTGGAATGTGCAGTGAATCGGGATTCTTGTTCCAAATTGCCTTTCATTGGCTAGTTTCTGAGTTTGAGATTGAGACAATACGACAGGCAGAGAGAGGCTCTTCTAGTTTTTGCAAAGCCATTTTCTTATCTCCCCTTTGCTGCTCAGAAGCAGCTGTTGATTAAGGTTCCTTTGCATATTGCTGAGTCTGCTCATTAATTTTTCCAAGCTGACTACTCCAGAGACACCCTTCTATCTGTAACTTTAAAAAAAGGTGTGAATTAACTGGGAGATATAATGCCTTTTATAATGTTGTGAATTTGGCCTAGATTTACTGATAGTGTCATGAGCTTGGCTCAACCTGGTCAGATGATCACAGCAATCCTCTTAGGACAGTATTTGCAATTGTAAAAACAATTTTTAGTTCATGAACATCTCTGGTACCAAAGTCAAATGATGAAAATTGAATAATGAAAGTTTGTTTTTCCCACTATAACATTATCATGTTAAGATCATTTTGGATCCATGACAAAGTATGACAACTACAAAATCGTCTCTCCATGATATGTTAACATAATTTTCTTTCGGGAATGTCCTTTAGGGAAGGAAACTGCCATCCTTACCTGGTCTGGCCTATATGTGACTCCAGACACACAGCAATGTGGTTAACTCTTAACTGCCCTCTGGGCAATAAGGGATGGGCAACAATGCTGCCTAGACAGCAATGCCCTCATCCTGTGAAGGAATAATACTCATTAAAAAATTCTCTTCTAACAATTCAACAAAAAAGAAAGCCAAATAGGAGTACTGTTAATTTTCAGACTGGAAGAAAGGTTATGGTCAGGCTCCTCAGGAATTGATGTTAGCACCTATGCAATGTCCGGGCACAATTTCAAAATTTGCAGATAACATGAATATTGGAAGTACTGTGAACTGTGAGGAAGATTATTCTAAACTGTAAGAGTGTATAATCAAGTTGGTGGATGGATAATCAAGTAAAAAATGGCATTCAATACAGAGAACTGAGAAATGATTCACAGTTAGTAGGGAAAATGAGGGGAGGTAGCATATATGAAAGGATACAATTCTAAAGGGAGAGATAATGGGAACTGCAGATGCTGGAGAATTCCAAGATAATAAAATGTGAGGCTGGATGAACACAGCAGGCCAAGCAGCATCTCAGGAGCACAAAAGCTGACGTTTCGGGCCTAGACCCTTCATCAGAGAGGGGGATGGGGAGAGGGAACTGGAATAAATAGGGAGAGAGGGGGAGGCGGACCGAAGATGGAGAGAAAAGAAGATAGGTGGAGAGAGTATAGGTGGGGAGGTAGGGAGGGGATAGGTCAGTCCAGGGAAGACGGACAGGTCAAGGAGGTGGGATGAGGTTAGTAGGTAGCTGGGGGTGCGGCTTGGGGTGGGAGGAAGGGATGGGTGAGAGGAAGAACCGGTTAGGGAGGCAGAGACAGGTTGGACTGGTTTTGGGATGCAGTGGGTGGGGGGGAAGAGCTGGGCTGGTTGTGTGGTGCAGTGGGGGGAGGGGACGAACTGGGCTGGTTTAGGGATGCAGTAGGGGAAGGGGAGATTTTGAAACTGGTGAAGTCCACATTGATACCATCGGGCTGCAGGGTTCCCAGGCGGAATATGAGTTGCTGTTCCTGCAACCTTCGAGTGGCATCATTGTGGCAGTGCAGGAGGCCCATGCTGGACATGTCATCTAGAGAATGGGAGGGGGAGTGGAAATGGTTTGCGACTGGGAGGTGCAGTTGTTTGTTGCAAACTGAGCGGAGGTGTTCTGCAAAGCGGTCCCCAAGCCTCCACTTGGTTTCCCCAATGTAGAGGAAGCCGCACCGGGTACAGTGGATGCAGTATACCACAATGGCAGATGTGTAGGTGAACCTCTGCTTAATGTGGAATGTCATCTTGGGGTCTGGGATAGGGGTGAGGGAGGAGGTGTGGGGACAAGTGTAGCATTTCCTGCGGTTGCAGGGGAAGGTGCCGGGTGTGGTGGGGTTGGAGGGCAGTGTGGAGCGAACAAGGGAGTCACGGAGAGAGTGGTCTCTCCGGAAAGCAGACAAGGGTGGGGATGGAAAAATGTCTTGGGTGGTGGGGTCAGATTGTAAATGGTGGAAGTGTCGGAGGATGATGCGTTGTATCCGGAGGTTGGTAGGGTGATGTGTGAGAACGAGGGGGATCCTCTTAGGGCGGTTGTGGCGGGGGCGGGATGTGAGGGATGTGTTGCGGGAAATACGGGAGACGCGGTCAAGGGCTTTCACGATGACTGTGGGGGGAAAGTTGCGGTCCTTAAAGAACTTGGACATCTGGGATGTGCGGGAGTGGAATGTCTTATCGGGGGAGCAGATGCGGCGGAGGCGGAGGAATTGGGAATAGGGGATGGAATTTTTGCAGGAGGGTGGGTGGGAGGAGGTGTATTCTAGGTAGCTGTGGGAGTCGGTGGGCTTGAAATGGACATCAGTTACAAGCTGGTTGCCTGAGATGGAGACTGAGAGGTCCAGGAAGGTGAGGGATGTGCTGGAGATGGCCCAGGTGAACTGAAGGTTGGGATGGAAGGTGTTAGTGAAGTGGATGAACTGTTCGAGCTCCTCTGGGGAGCAAGAGGCGGTGCCGATACAGTCATCAATGTACCGGAGGAAGAGGTGGGGTTTGGGGCCTGTGTAGGTGCGGAAGAGGGACTGTTCCACGTAACCTGCAAAGAGGCAGGCATAGCTGGGGCCCATGCGGGTGCCCATGGCCACCCCCTTAGTCTGTAGGAAGTGGGAGGAGTCAAAAGAGAAGTTGTTGAGTGTGAGGACGAGTTCAGCTAGGCGGATGAGAGTGTCGGTGGAGGGGGACTGGTCGGGCCTGCGGGACAGGAAGAAGCGGAGGGCCTTGAGGCCATCTCCATGCGGAATGCAGGTGTACAGGGACTGGACGTCCATGGTGAATATGAGGTGTTGGGGGCCAGGGAATTGGAAGTCCTGGAGGAGGTGGAGGGCGTGGGTGGTGTCACGGACGTAGGTGGGGAGTTCCTGGACCAAAGGGGAGAAAATGGAGTCCAGATAGGTGGAGATGAGTTTGGTGGGGCAGGAGCAGGCTGAGACGATGGGTCGACCAGGGCAGGCAGGTTTGTGGATTTTGGGAAGGAGATAGAAACGGGCCGTGCGGGGTTGGGGAACAATGAGGTTGGAGGCTGTGGGTGGGAGGTCCCCTGAGGTGATGAGGTCGTGAATGGTGTTGGAGATGATGGTTTGGTGCTCGGGTGTGGGGTCATGATCGAGGAGGCGGTAGGAGGTGGTGTCGGAGAGTTGGCGTCTGGCCTCGGCGATGTAGAGGTCAGTGCGCCATACTACCACTGCGCCACCCTTGTCTGCGGGTTTGATAGTGAGGTTGGGGTTGGAGCAGAGGGAGCGGAGTGGGTGAGAGGGGTGGAGAGGTTGAGGCGGTTAATGTCTCGACGGCAGTTGGAGATGAAGAGGTCGAGGGAGGGTAGGAGGCCTGGGGGTGGTGTCGACCCACTCCAACCTCTCCCCCGCAGAACGGGCAGCCCTACTCTCCCTCCGCTCCAACCCCAACCTCACCATCAAACCCGCAGACAAGGGTGGCGCAGTGGTAGTATGGCGCACTGACCTCTACATCTCCGAGGCCAGACGCCAACTCTCCGACACCACCTCCTACCGCCTCCTCGATCGTGACCCCACCCCCGAGCACCAAACCATCATCTCCAACACCATTCACGACCTCATCACCTCACGGGACCTCCCACCCACAGCCACCAACCTCATTGTTCCCCAACCCCGCACGGCCCGTTTCTATCTCCTTCCCAAAATCCACAAACCTGCCTGCCCTGGTCGACCCATCGTCTCAGCCTGCTCCACCCCACCGAACTCATCTCCGCCTATCTGGACTCCGTTTTCTCCCCTTTGGTCCAGGAACTCCCCACCTACGTCCGTGACACCACCCACGCCCTTCACCTCCTCCAGGACTTCCAATTCCCTGGCCCCCAACACCTCATATTCACCATGGACGTCCAGTCCCTGTACACCTGCATTCCGCATGGAGATGGCCTCAAGGCCCTCCGCTTCTTCCTGTCCCGCAGGCCCGACCAGTCCCCCTCCACCGACACTCTCATCCGCCTAGCTGAACTCGTCCTCACACTCAACAACTTCTCTTTTGACTCCTCCCACTTCCTACAGACTAAGGGGGTGGCCATGGGCACCCGCATGGGCCCCAGCTATACCTGCCTCTTTGTAGGTTACGTGGAACAGTCCCTCTTCCGCACCTACACAGGCCCCAAACCCCACCTCTTCCTCTGGTACATTGATGACTGTATCGGCGCCGCCTCTTGCTCCCCAGAGGAGCTCGAACAGTTCATCCACTTCACCAACACCTTCCACCCCAACCTTCAGTTCACCTGGGCCATCTCCAGCACATCCCTCACCTTCCTGGACCTCTCAGTCTCCATCTCAGGCAACCAGCTTGTAACTGATGTCCATTTCAAGCCCACCGACTCCCACAGCTACCTAGAATACACCTCCTCCCACCCACCCTCCTGCAAAAATTCCATCCCCTATTCCCAATTCCTCCGCCTCCGCCGCATCTGCTCCCACGATAAGACATTCCACTCCCGCACATCCCAGATGTCCAAGTTCTTTAAGGACCGCAACTTTCCCCCCACAGTCATCGTGAAAGCCCTTGACCGCGTCTCCCGTATTTCCCGCAACACATCCCTCACACCCCGCCCCCGCCACAACCGCCCTAAGAGGATCTCCCTCGTTCTCACACACCACCCTACCAACCTCCGGATACAACGCATCATCCTCCGACACTTCCACAATTTACAATCCGACCCCACCACCCAAGACATTTTTCCATCCCCACCCCTGTCTGCCTTCTGGAGAGACCACTCTCTCCATGACTCCCTTGTTCGCTCCACACTGCCCTCCAACCCCACCACACCCGGCACCTTCCCCTGCAACCGCAGGAAATGCTACACTTGTCCCCACACCTCCTCCCTCACCCCTATCCCAGGCCCCAAGATGACATTTCACATTAAGCAGAGGTTCACCTGCACATCTGCCAATGTGGTATACTGCATCCACTGTACCCGGTGCGGCTTCCTCTACATTGGGGAAACCAAGCGGAGGCTTGGGGACCGCTTTGCAGAACACCTCCGCTCAGTTCGCAAGAAACAACTGCACCTCCCAGTCGCAAACCATTTCCACTCCCCCTCCCATTCTCTTGATGACATGTCCATCATGGGCCTCCTGCACTGCCACAATGATGCCACCCGAAGGTTGCAGGAACAGCAACTCATATTTCGCCTGGGAACCCTGCAGCCCGATGGTATCAATGTGGACTTCACCAGTTTCAAAATCTCCCCTTCCCCTACTGCATCCCTAAACCAGCCCAGTTCGTCCCCTCCCCCCACTGCACCACACAACCAGCCCAGCTCTTTCCCCCCACCCACTGCATCCCAAAACCAGTCCAACCTGTCTCTGCCTCCCTAACCGGTTCTTCCTCTCACCCATCCCTTCCTCCCACCCCAAGCCGCACCCCCATCTACCTACTAACCTCATCCCACCTCCTTGACCTGTCCGTCTTCCCTGGACTGACCTATCCCCTCTCTACCTCCCCACCTATACTCTCTCCACCTATCTTCTTTACTCTCCATCTTCGGTCTGCCTCCCCCTCTCTCCCTATTGATTCCAGTTCCCTCTCCCCATCCTCTCTGAATTCTAAAGGGAGTACTGGAACAGATGGGCTTGGGAATATGTGTGCTCAAATCATTTGAAGGTGGCTGGCAGTTAGAGAACACCTTCAATAATACATACAGGAATCTAAAATTTATGCATATAGGTGTAGAATAAAAGAACCATAAAGTTAAGATAAATTTGTAGTGGTATTGTAATGAGCATGGAGCCTAGCCTGGGCACCACACTATAGGGAAGGTGTGAATACGTTATATATAGCACAGAGAAGATTCACAAGAATGGTTTCATGGATATGAAACTTTAGTTATATAATAGATCGGAAAAGGTGAGGTAGTTCTTTGAGAAGAGAAGGTTTAGAGTAGATTTGAAAGCAATGATCAAAATTATCAGGGGTCTGGACAGAGATAGAGACAAAATGTTCCCATCGTTGGAAGGTTCAAGAACCAGGGAGTACAGATTGTTTATGATTGGTAAATGAAACAACAGCAGTGTGAGGAACAGCTTTTTATTCACCAAGTGGATCAGATCTAGAATGTGTTGCCTGGGCATTGGGTGGAGACTGCTTCATTCATGGCCTTCTAAAGAGAATTGCATCATTATCTTAAAAGGAAAGTTTTCAGGGCTAGAGGAAAACAGAGTGGGGATGGAACTGTGAATTACTCGTTCAGAGAGCTGGCGCAGGTGTTATAGGCTGAATGGCCTCCTTCTGCTCTGTAATAATTCTGTAATTATATTATTTGGAATGTGCATCAACTTGCCCTTACCATTGGGAAATACCTTATTACTATAAGAAACAGAGATGTGAGCAATACTAAAACTCACTGCCCATATTCACTTCAAATTAGAGCTTGATCACTTGCGAAGAAAAGGAATTTAATATCCCATCAATCTGGGTTGGATTTCAAAAGAGGTGAAGAATGAAAGTCTAACCCTCTGCTCCTGAAAGCACTGTGTCTAACAGTAATTAAATGCTTGCAATTATAGTGCTGCTTAGACTTTAATGACCTTTTGCTCAGTGCAGTACTTCCGCTTACATTAATACACTTCACTGATTCTTCAATATAGCATTAACAGCCTATGCGTAAAGACTATTTATTGAAATTACTGCTAATATAAAAGCCTGTATCCATATTAAAAGAATGTTCTCAGGTGGATTATGGATGGCTGCAACGTGAAAAGGGGGGACTAATTACAAAGGTAGACAGTGTGCTTAGCATCTGAAGGTGTTAAATTCTTCCTTAAGAGTGGTTAGAATTTGGAGGCGTTTAGCTGCTAGCCGTGATGGACTTAAGGGGAAGCTAGCTTAGTAAATGAGGGAGAAAGGAATTGAGGGATACAATGATGGGGTGAGATAGGCTGAGGTGCAAGGAGGTTTACGAGGTGTGTCAATGCCGCCACAGACCCATTGGGCTGACCAGGTATTTTCTATGCTGTGAAATTCGATCTTATCTGATGTAATGTTATTTTTATTTTCAGCTGTCAGATGGCCTATACATTTTCAGAATCTGTGTGTCTGGAGAGGGCGCTTATGGAGAAAGCTTTATCAATGTCACCGTGAAGCCTGGTAATACTGACAATATTGTTTAGTGAGCATCAGATGAGGAATCACTTTTGTCAGGTCCTTTCCCTCTTCAGTTTGAACTAATCACCATTGAGCCTATTGAGCTGACAGGATTCATCCTTGACCTTTCAGTTTCTATCAGGAGAGTTGGGAGTTTTAAAATAGTAATGGAAAAGGATAGACCTGATTTCAAAGTTAAAGTTCTAAATTGGCAGAAGGCCAATTATGACGGTATTAGGCAAGAACTTGTGTGTGTGTGTGTGTGTGTGTGTGTGTGTGTGTGTGTGTGTGTGTGTGTGTGTGTGTGGGGTGAAGGGGCGGCGGGGTAAGGTGGGGGTTGGCAGCAGACGTTTGCAGTAAAAGGATGACTGGAAAATGGAAAGTGAGATAGCAATAGTTCAGAGACAATATGTTCCTGTTAGGGTGAAGGGCAAGGCAGGTAGGTGTAGGGAATGCTGGATGACTAGAAATATTGAGGTTTTGGTCAACAATAAGAAGGAAGCATATGTCAGGTATAGATACCAGAGATCGAGTGAATCCTTAGAAGAATATAAAGACTGTAGGAATATACATAAGAGGGAAATTTGGAGGGCAAAAAGGGGGCATAAGATAGCTTTGGCAAATAGCAAAAAGGAGAATAGTATTAAGGGATCCTACAAATACATTAAGAACAAAGGGATAACCAGGGAGAGAATAGGGCCCCTTAAAGATCAGCAAGTCCACCTATGTATGGAACTGCAGGAGATAGGGGAGATACTAAATGAGTATTTTGTGTCACTCTTTACTGTGGAGAAAATTACGGAGGACATAGAACGTGGGGAAATAGATAGCGACATCTTGAAAAATGTCCATATTACAGAGGAGGAAATGCTGGACATCTTAAAAGATATAAAGGTGGGACCCGATCAGTTCTACCCTAAAACTCTGCGGAAAGCTAGGGAAGTGATTGCTGGACCCCTTGCTGAGATATTTGTATCATTGAGGTGCCAGAAGACTGGAGGTTGTCTAATGTGATGCCACTATTTAATAATGGCAGTAAGGAAAAGCCAGGGAACCATATACCGGTGAGCTTGACATCGGTGTGGGCAAGTTGTTAGAGGGAATCCTAAGGGACAGGATTTACATGTATTCGGAAGGTCAAGGACTGATTAGGGATAATCAACGTGGGAAATCGTGTCTCATTAACTTGAGTGAGTGTTTTGAAGAAATAACTAAGAGGATGATGAGGCAAAGCAGTGGACGTGATCCACATAGACTTCAGTAAGGCATTCAATAAGATTCCTCATGGTAGACTGGTTAGCAAGGTTAGATCAGACAGAATAGAGGGAGAATTAGCAATTTGGATACAAAACTGGCTGGAAGGTAGAAGACAGAGGGCAGTGGCAGAGGCCTGCGACCAATGGTGTGCCACAAGGATTGGTGATGGGTTCATTGTTTTCCATCATTTACTTAAATGATTTGGATGCGAACATAGGAGGTATCGTTAGCGAGTATGCAGATGACCCCAGAACTGGAGATGCAGTGGACATGAAGAAGGTCACCTCAGAGTACAGATGGGCCAATTGGCTAAGGAGTGGCAGATGGAGTTTAATTTAGATAAATGTGAGGTGCTACATTTTGGAAAGGCAAATCGGGGCAGGGCTTCTACACTTAATGGTAAAATTCTGGGGAGTGTTACTGAGCAAAGAGTTCCTTGAAAGTGGAATCACAGGTCAATGGGATAGTGAAGAAGGCATTTGGTATGCTTTCCTTATTGGTTGGTGTGTTGAGTATAGGAGTTGGGAGGTCATGTTGAGGCTGTACAGAACATTAGTTAGGCTACTACTGGAATACTATGTGCAGTCCTGGTCTCCCTGCTCAAGGAAGGATGATGGGAAACTTGAAAGAGTTCAGAGAAGATTTACAAGGGAGTTGCTGGGTTGGGGGGGGTTTGAACTGTAGGGGAGGCTGAATAGATTGGGGCTATTTTCATTGGAGCATTGGAGGCTGAGGGGTGACTTTATAGAGGTTTATAAAATCATGAGGGATGTGGATAGGGTAAATAGACAAGGTATTTCCCCCACCCTGGTGGAATCCAAAACTAGAGGGTGAAAGGTGGAAGATTTAAAAGAAACCTAAGGGGCAACTTATTCATGTAGAGGGTGGAATGAGCTGCCAGAAGAGGTGGTAGAGGCTGGTACAATTACAACATTTGAAAGGCATATTTGGAAATGTATATGCATACGAAAGATTGAGAGGGATATTGGCCAAATGCTGGCTATTTGGACTAGATTTACTGAGGATATCTGGTCAGCATGGACGAGTTGGACTGAAGGGTCTATTTCTGTGCTGTACATCTCTATGACTCTGAGAGTGGAAGCATCCTTTATATTCTCTTTTCACAAAGGAGTTTTGAAAATGTTCAAATAATTAGATGAGCCAGCACCATCTCATGCTCATATTTGCATTGGAACTGTGCATTATTATAATATTGCTAGTACCCATGTGAACAATGTACTCATTAAATTTTTTTAATGAAATTTTGCAGTGTTAGCTTATGAATGCCAATGGTTTATAATTGAAATGCTCATTTGGCTTGCGTCATCAGTTTTGCTGTTGCAAGTAAAACAGACAGGGTTGTAATCAGTTGTGGCTTAAACTGTCCATTTATTTCAAAGATGGAAGAAAGTTGCAGGTCTCAAGGATAGCTCATCACCATTTCTGCCCAGCTACACGGTCCATGTGATGCCAAGGGCTTTGAGGTGAGAAGAGTTCATAGCAAGTCACTGTTCTGTCAGCTCGCAGGATTTTCTAATATTGGACAGAAAAAGGCTGAGATAGGTCAGTCTGCAAGAATCTCGGGGAGAGAGCGGGATGGAAATATACTGTTTCTACTGTTCATCCTGCGAAATACAGGTGGAAATTTGCCCTTGGACTGAAGAGGAAAGTTCATGATTTAAACAAGACTGAAAAATCTGCTGACCTTTGGCTAAAAGGAGGAATCTCCAATATAGCCCTGTATATAAAAATCAATTTGGTGATTAGAAGTAACTAAGCTGAAATGGAAAAAGGAAATGATCCTCAAAAACAGAGAATAGCTTTAGACTGGTTCCTAGAAAATGAATTGCCCACTTAAGTGATAGAGTAAAATATAACCTTGGAAGGAGATTTTTAGTTGTTTTAAAACTATATTTAAAATAGTCTTCAGAATTTCTTTGGTATTTTCAATGCAGTCATCAACTTAAAGTCTGAAATGTTTCTATGTGATTCTTTCAGTAAGTCGCCCGAAGTTCAGATAAATTTTTGATCTCTATGAAGATCATGACCAATACGGGAAACTTGGCAGTTAACATGCGCACAGAGTGTCCCACAACCAGCATCTGTTTTAGTTATAATTGAGAGTCAAATACTGGCCCAGCTATTAGAGGGATCCACCCTGCTGTTTTTTTCAAATAGCGTCACTGAATCTTTTACATTGATCCAGAAGGGCAGACTGTGCTTCAGTTTAATATTTCATCCAAGAGAATTCAAGTCAAGTCTTAAACCCCCCCCCCCCAACGGCCCCCGCCTCACCTGTAGTGATGGGGTGAGGGGGCACATAATCAAGTGTGAGCGTATGGTGTCTGGTGGGAAAGACCTTAAGTGGCAATTAGTGTGCACTTGAGGGGAACTTCCTACTGCCGCCAGTGTTAAACCAGTGAGAGGCAGATGGCTTGCCGTGCAGAATGTGTGGCAAACAAACCCACACAGGGTTCCTTGTGGCCTCATACGAGAGGACCCTTGTTCGATGTCACTCAGTGCCTGGTTGCAGGATCATGTATCAGGAGTTGAAGTCCGGCTGAGAGTGACCTTCTTTGCTGATGAGGACCCTCCTCAAACCCCTTTCTGTCATCACTCAACTCTAGCTTGAGTCCAATCCTCAGCTTCAGACGGGTGTTTATTGGCAGCAGCCACTGCCTCACCATTGGTGGGCTGCCATTCAGCAGAGCTGCCAGCCATTGATCCCTAAACAGAACATGAAGATGTGTCATAACAAGTGTAGAGCTACCCCACTGCAAAGCCTCTTCTAAGGATGCCTACCTTGAAGAAGTTACCCTCCTCCCTCCAGAAAGACCTCAGTGGATCTCTCTCCCACTGCAATACATCTCCCCGCTCTCCCTATTTATTTCAGAACCCCCTTCCCCTTCCCCATTTCTGAAGAAGGGTCTAGGTCTGAAACATCAGCTCTCCTGCTCCTCTAATGCTGCTTGGTCTGCTGTGTTCATCCAGCTCTACACCTTGTTATCTCAGATTCTCCAGCATCAGCAGTTCCTGCTACCTATGAAGATGTGTAAAACCTTTCTTAAAAGGTAATTCTGCTCAGTGCAACTGACAGTGTAATTAACCCTTAATGAGTGTCAGCTAAGACTCGCGTATCAAGACCATTGAACCTACAACTTCTGACTCCAGAGTGTTACTGCCAGAATTACAGCTGGCACTCAATTAGACATGGTGGGACTTTCTTATCAGGAAAGATTGAACAGCTTAGTGTTATGGACCAGACCAGACCAATCCCCCCCTCCAAAGGTATATTATGGAGATAGCTTAGACCCTAACTTATATTTTTAAAAAAAAAGACAAGTGTAAGGCATGGTGTTCCACATACAATACAATTGATTCACTAGTAAGCTTTATTCAAAACACACTTTATTCTTACAATACTGTTGAAATACTACATAATGAAGAATTGGCATAACCTGATTCTATTGAAATACTGAACAAGAAAATGTATTATTTAATCCCTAATCATCAACTGTTCCAACATAGGCAGCATCCCATAAATACAACCTTGGCAAAGGTAATTCAGCCACATAGTTAGTATTCTTACATGTTGCTTCTCTCCAGTCCAGTAGAAAGAAAAAAATCTGCCTCTTTTTGTTTTTAAGAGGAAGCCTCTCTGTGTAGGACTTCACTGTAGCAGCAGAGACTTCAAGCTTTCAGCGCCAGCATCTAGCAAACACCTACTCAAATTACTGAAAGCAAAACTAAAGTCCTTTTGGATCTGAATGAGCCTGACCCTGCCCATTTATGCTTCTTTTGTCTTACTTTAAAAGGAGCCACCCAGGGAGGACTCAAAGCTGTTTATCAACTGCCTGTCTGAAGGACAGGTACCATTGTCATACACTGCAAGAGAAACAGTACAGGACACATCTCCTATAGACACAGTACTGTCACATTACGGCTGTAGTCTTGAGACTTTAGAAGAATGAGAGATGATCTTTTAAAAATGAAAAGGTTCTCAATGGACTTTACAGGGTAGAGAAAATGTTCCCCCGCTGAGGTGGTCTAGAAGGAGAGGGCACAGTCTTCACAATTTAAGACTGAGAGTAGGAGGAATATCTTCTCTATGAACGTCGTCTGTCTTTGGAATTCTCTCTCCAAATGAGAAATGGAGGCTGGGTCATCGAATGTATTGAAGGCTGAATTAGACAGGTTTTGATTAACCAGGGAGTTCAGCATTTTGGCAGACAGGCAGCAAAGTGGAGTTAAGGCAATACCAGTTCAGCCATTCTTATTGGCTGGAAGAGAAGGTTCTAGGGGCAAAATGGCCTCTATCTGCTCCTTTTTCTTATGCTCTTATGTAGAGCTAGATTGTATAAATCAGCATACACTGGAGCAAATAGTACCTCACCAAAACCAGTAACTGTGCTGATATAAAATTGTCCTACTGTGTTTCTTATTTTTAATATAAACAGTACAAACAATATGAGACTCTTGCTAATGTGTGATGTATCTTCCCCAAAGCTCCTCGCGTCAATCAACCACCAGTAGCCATTGCCTCACCACGGATACAAGAAGTTTCCCTACCTACAACCTCAACATTTATTGATGGCAGCCGTAAGTAACATCACCTTCAAGATAAGAATAAATATCAAGAAAAAATGTTTAAAGAGCTGTTATCTTACTGAATGATTGTCAAGAATACTGGTGTGCCACAGTCATTATGGTGACAGTGCACAGGCTCTGTGTTTCAGTGTTACGCTCCCTCATTGTACCACTGAAGGAAAGAACTTGCATTTATATAGAGCCTTTCATCAATTTAGGATGTCCCAAGATGATTTCTAGCTGGAAAAGTACTTTTAAAGTGCTATCACTGTTGTCACATAGAAATTGAAGCAGTCAATCTGCAAAAATTAAGGTCCTACACATAGCAATGATATAAATGCTTAGATGGTCCTTTTTTTGTATGTACAAATTGTGAGATAGATGTCGGCCAGGGCATCAGACAGAATTCCCTTGTTCCTCTTTGAATAGGGCCATAGAATCCTTTACACCCCTTTGAGAGAGCAGAATTCATTGTTGGAAGGTCTTATTGGAAAGACAGTTCCTCTGACAATGTAGCACTCACTTAGTATAGCACAAAAATGTTTGCCTTTATCATGGAACAAAGTTGCTCGGGTGAGACCTGAACACCCAACTTCCTGACTACCAGGTGAGAGGGCTATGAACTGACACAAATCACACAAGGTTCATAAAACAATTTTTCATGGACACTGTTGCACTCTAAGCAACTGTATTAGCATATCTTAAATAAAAAAATAACATTTGCCTTGTTAACAATTTTCAAACACTGTTTCTCAGTGTGGGCAGCTGTATCGAAAGGTAACACTATTATTTCCTACTGAAGCTTCAATTGAACGTGGCACATATTGTAAAAGATATCAAATATTTGGGTCATTTCTAATCAGAGGTTACTATGGTAAATTTTCTTGTGCTATGTTGACACAGTCGCTCAGTGGGATTGATACTATGAACGTCTTTTCCTTCAGAAAGTATGGATGATGACAGGATTGTGAGTTACCACTGGGAGGAGGTTAAGGGTCCCCTGCGAGAGCAAAAGGCATCAGCAAACACTGCTATCCTCCATTTGTCTAACCTAGTAACTGGTAACTACACCTTTAGGTAATAAAACCTATTACTTGATGAGACTTGTTATTTTGTTATGTTGCTGTAGTTTTTTTTCATACCTGTTTATTGATTTTTTTAAAAATCTAAATACCAAGCAAGTTAAGATATTGGTTTGAACAGTGTGAGGTACTGATATGTGTGAGGCTAGTAAAGAGAAGACTGCTTGGTTAGTTTCGTAACAAATCTTTAGCTGTCAAAGGACACTGCAGAATTGTTATATTCTTTTGCACTGTCCTGAATAAAGCATTCCCCAAATTCTAATTCATCTGCTTCTACAGATGTGCCTTCTGTGTCAGGTGTTCCTTAATACAGTACATTTAAGCTCCAACTTGAGAGTATCATTGGGAGATTTCAAGTTCAGATGTCAAGGTCAAGAATCAGCTGAATGTCTCATTCTCTGGCATTCATTTTATGAATTTAAAATCTCTCAGAAGCCACAAATCCCCATGCTCATGAGGCCTAATAGCTTCTAACAATGCACTAAACACTTGTTTTGGGTGTATACATCCATAGCATCTCTCCTTTACTAATACACGCACTCCAACATTTTCTTAATGCATGTGCGAGAGATAATCGCCCCGAATCTAATTCTGCTATTGGTCTGTGGAAAAATTTACTTCTCTCCACTCTTGCTCCTCCATTTCCTCCCAAACCTGAACTCTGGGTCACAAATTCTCCAAATTTCAGCTTTTAGTACGATGTTGCAAGTCAGTACTATTCAACCCAAGGCCTGGTTCTCCAGTTCCTGATGTGAAAGCAACAGAACCATGCTTGTCCCAGGTCTCCAATAACAAAGAGATGGAAACTATTATTTCTGACCTGCCTTCTAGTCTTTGTGACATACAAGAGGAAAAGTAAAAACTGTAAGACATTAAGGAAAAAGAGAGACAGATATACGCGGAAAATTGGTTAATGACAGCATATAGAAAGAACCACACAAAATAAAGAACATACAGAGAAGAAAAGGTTTACAGGAAAGCTGTGTGAGAAGAAATTGTTAATGCACCTAGAATTGACAAAAGGAAGGGTGAGAGAGACAGAAGGCGAGAAAGAAAAAGAGAGATGAAGAAGACAAATTGGAAGAGTTAAAACACAAATTGCCAGGAAAACTCAGCAGGCCTGGCAGCCTCTGTGGAGAGAAAGCAGATCTCAGCTCTGGAAAAGGGTCACCCAAAATGGGAACTCTGTTTTCTCTCCACCGTTGCTGTCAGACCTGCTGAGTTTTTTTTAACATATTCTGGCTTTTTTTCGGATTTCCAGCATCCACAGTTCTTTATTTTGTCTTTGGAAGAGCTGGAATATTGGATTTGGACAGACTGACATTTGGAAGAACAGATAAATATTTTATTTTTAAAATATTTTAATTTGTGCTCAGTGTGCCAACTGCCTTGTTGATGAGCTTTATTTTTGTATGAAAAAGCTAGTAGGCTCTGAGTACATATGTCACCTGTTTAATTGGAATGAATCAAATCCCCTGAATGTAGAAGAGATGATGATTCTGAAGCCAATTGATTTGTTGTTTTCCGAAATTGTGCATGTCTGAGAGGAGGTCAAAACATATCACAACATAGAAGGGAAAGTTGCCAATTTAGGAAAGAGCTTATGTTTATATTGCATCTTTATGCTACTTCACAGTCAGTGAATTACTTTTGAAGTGTAATAATAGTCAATGTAAGACACCCTAATCAATTTGTGCACAGAAAGATCTCACAGGCAAGACTAAGATCAGATACGTTTGGAGACAGTGTCAAACTGTATTTAATTATTGATAAATGGAAAAGATAAGTAAGGCTGCAAGATGTAACCTCTGCCAAACTTGTTTTCCAGGCTCACTGTGCTTGATTCAGATGGAATTGAGAACTCGACAACTGCTATGGTGATTGTCAGCAGACCTGTGGATTATCCCCCCATAGCAAACGCCGGCCCAAATCAGGCAATAACCCTGCCCTGTAATAGCATTACTCTGAATGGAAACCAGAGCAGCGATGATTATCAGATTGTGAGCTTTGAGTGGTCACTCAGTCCAAACAGCAAGGGCAAGGTGGTTGAAATGCAGGTCAGTCCAATTAGTGTTTTGCAATATGTCAGGAACAATATGCCAGGAATGTGACAATCATTTTGTATGAACTTAAAGTAGGTTGAAAGACAGTTTAAGGATTAAGCAAAGCATTGGTGGATTAACTGTCCAATGCGGATTTTGAATGGTAAAACAGGTGATAACAAATAGGCAGCCCATTTTACATCTCTCTAAAATTTTATTCCCATAGACCAATCTCAGTCTATGGTATTCACATCCAATCCTCTTTAGGCATGCTGGCAAACTGTAAGTCTGTAACTTCCTACTGTTCAGGATGCCCACTAGAAAGAGGCTTTAAGGATCATTAAATTGAAAATCAGAATCCTAATGCCCTCACAGCTCCAGCCTACCGTCATTAACTGGACATTGAATATGCCCATTCCAGTTCTTTGGTCTGGCCTCACATGAGCCCAGTGGCATAAAATAAATGTTTATTGTTTTGTAGTTAAATTAATGTGGACTGGGGGCAGGGACCTGCTTCTCCTGACTTCAAAATAATAGTGGGCCACTGAATTACAGAATCCCCACAGGGTGGAAACAGGCCATTCAGCCTAACAGGTCCACCACTAGCCATTGCATGTGAACACATATTGCTTTGCTTTATAAATGGAGCCTAAAAGACCAATTTCTAGTGTGTCTCTGGTCAAGACCTAATCATATTCAAAACACAATGCCTATTCTGCAGTTGTTTTTAAATGCTGCACAGATAATGCGGCTGTTAATTCTGCGCATAAATTTGCTTTACCTGATACTGAGTACTTGTAGCTGAATGATTGATGAAAAATGATTTTTTTCCAAGATTAACATCTCTAACTATTCTGAGTGCTATGTTATATAAAATCGAAAGAAAGCAAGTACTTGAAATTAGAGCGTACCTTTCACAACCACGCTTCCAAAACACTTCATCAGATTCTTAGCAGAATTGAAGCTATGATGTAAAGAGTCGGTAGTAGCATGGTTACAAAACTGACTAAAGAATGGCAAAAAGTGTTTTGATGATCAGCTGGCTGTTTATCTGGATGGAAGGAGAGAAACCCCAGTGCTGCTCTGCAGGGTTTGGTACTGGAGGACAACTGCTGTTTTTAACGTATATTAACGAACTTGGACTTGGCCTTGGACTTGGGAGACACAGTGCTTTCTTTTGAAATTTGCATTGCCATGAAGCCTAAGAGGTAGGAATAGGCTGCACTGGGTAATGTTGTAAGCAATGAAGAAGATACTAATATAAGTCAAAAGATCACAAGTTGGGTCAGCAGACAGCAAACAAAATTCAATGCACAATAGGGTGAGGTCATGCGTTTTCATAGGAAAAAAGCAAAAAAGATAATACTGTCAAATTAGTATGCATTGATTTGGTTTTAGTGCCCTTATCTTTGAACATAGCAGGCAAAGTTAACGAATCAGTAAATGAAGTATAAGGGATCCTAGCTTTATAAATCAGACTTTGGATTACAATACAGGATGTCATGCTAAATCTGTATAAAACATAAGTTCAGCCTTGGGTAATGAGTGCAATTCTGGGGCATAGCACTTTGGAAAGGATACGAACTCTTCTTAGGTTGTACAAATGAGATTTGCTTATTGTGAGAAGCGCAGGTGGATAGTCAGTGTTTTTTTTTCCGAGGGTGGAAGTGTCAAATATTAGGGGGCATAGGTTTAAGGTGAGAGGGGGAGGTTTAAGGGAGATATGTGAGGTAAGTTTTTTTTGTGCAGAGGGTGGTAGGTGCCTGGAACATGCTGCTAGGGAAGGTGGCAGAAGTGGATACGATAGCAACGTTTCAGACACATGAACAGGCAGAGACTAGGGGAATATAAGCCATGTACGTACATCAGGTACTGTTCTTCTCCATTCGAGGCTTCTTACACCTCACTGGTTGTATAGCCTGGGCTGCCTCCTTATTCTATCATCCATTCCCTGGCCTTGTCCTTTTCCTGTCTAGAGTACATCTGCTAATCTTCTGTTCTGCTCTTTTCTGCTTCTATATTATTTTACTGAATGACACTGCTAAGTTAAAATGTTTCACCCATTCAGTATGATAGACAGCTATTTGGACTGTAAGGGACACTTAGACAGTAGGTCTATCTTCTGTGAAATTGAGAACTATTTTCTCACCCAAGCGTGTAATCATCATATTGTGCAGTGTTAATGCATTAACTTTTTCAAGCCTTATGCTTTATACAAGAACTAGCCGCTAGTTTTTTTTCCATTATTAATGTTTATACATTCATGTATGTAATTATATTTATCACTATCTCATATCCCCCGAAGTTGCTGACTTTCATAAATTTAGGTGGTCTGGTAGTTTCTTTCAGAATGCATTTTTTGGATTTGGAAAATAGGTGGGTCTTTGCTTGAAGTCTGTTGACTTTAATTCTGTTCAGTGGGAAGTCTGTCAGGCCTCACTGAGGTAGCACACTGGAAATCAAGAACTGCTGTTTGCAGCTTTGTCACAAAAACTCAAGATTATTTTCAAAGTACACAAAAATCCCCAATTTACCTGTCCACTTAGACAAGGTTGACAGGAAGCATGGACCAGTTTTCTGTACTTAACAAGGCTTCACTTCCCCTCCCTGCAGAAAATGACCAAAGCAACAATGACAATATGACATTCTGCAAATGTTTATTAGTCCTGCCTCTACACATCTTCTAGAATTGACTTATTGTTTTACAGATACAGCATTCGATTTTAATTGTTGGGCACTGTTTGTTTCTGTGAAGTTTCCTTGTTCCAAAGCATTGCCGATCTATAGTATCTGCTGTATGGCCTACTCTCAGTACTGACTTCTCATATGTGCTCAATGTTTTTGATACCTTAAGAATCAATAGGATTCTGCTGATCTCTTGTGAATAGATTGATCTTCACCTCTGACAACTGATCTGTCTAGCTTCTGGACTTCTTCACTGACCATCTGAATAATAGTCTTCAAAGTCAAATTTTCCTTGGACTGTAATTAATCTGACAAAACTCGTCAATAGTTCCAGTAGCTATTCAGTCCATTATGAATTCTGACAATGAAATTATCTATGGATTCCCCTGGATACTGAACTCTTCTGTTAAATTCTACTTTGCCAAGAATCTTACTTGTTCTGAGGTGAAAGTAATTGTCAAAAGATTGTAGAATTTCATCAAAAGGATATGTTGCTTATTTTAAGCCGTGGCAAATTGTAACATGATTAGCTATTCTCCATATTTAAAACAAAAATGTGTTTACTTGTTCAGCTTCTGATTAAGCATTTAATTTGGAAGCAATTCTGCACCTTAAGGACTCTTTCTCCAAGATGTCTAATATTGTGGTCTATTTGGCCCACTTATGAAATTGTATTTTTCTGGCAGTATTATTTCTGCTGCCTTGTCTTCCCAGAATCACTACTAGTTCCTTATTTTGAAGGAGTTTAATTCTGCTGTTTCTTAATTATTTTTGCTTCAAAGGATTTCAACTCTGCATTTTACCTATGCTGCTACTGTCTACGGGCTGTAATGGAGGGTTTTCCCTTGCCCATGTAGCTATAATAGAAGACTAATGCCTTCTACAAGTAAAATGGAAGATTCTATCATTCCATGGCCGATAAAATGATTTATTCATTAATGTTGTTAAAAAGAAAACAAATATCCTTGCTTGTGGCTTTAAAGAAAATCTCGTTCTACTCGTAGCTTTATCAAATGATTCCTGGTCTTCACAGCTGTATAAATTAATTCTAGTTTTCTTTAATAGACTTTCCTAAATGATTCACTGCTGCAAACTTACACTTTTTTCCTGGATGACCCCTGCCATCTGTAGGGTTAATTAATAATTGAATAAATTCTTCCTGCCTTTACCATGATTTAAATGATTGATCTCTTACTTTCTTCTGTGGACTCAATAATCTCTTAACTTTCTTCTTTCAATAGCCTTTGTTTGCTTAGATTTCTAAATTGCTCCAATATCTCTTTAATTCTGATCTTATGACACTCCCTACAGCAAAGCATTTTGTACTCCAGTTTATCCCAACCTCTATTCTTGATCATTTTAAAGTGAGGACTCAATGCCACTGATTCTTCAACAACAGCAAGTAGTCTTTCATTGTGTACTATGTTCAAACCTTTCATAATTTCTCAAACCTTTAATAGTCACCATGCAGGCAACTTTGCCTCAATAGAAATGATTCCAGAAACACAAGTCTTTCTTTGTAACTGTCAATATTGGCATGCATATCACCAAAAAGATGTTGAAACTGTAGAGAAGATGCAAAAAGATTCACAAAAATGGAAAGGATACTACTATCAAATGAAGACTGAGTTGCGATCCGATAGAGATCTTTATAATTCTAAAATAATTCAAAAGGGTCAACATGGGTAAGATGTTTTCACCTGTGCAAATTCTAAAGCTATGTGTCATTAGTATAAAGTGGTCATTGATAAATCAAATAAGCAACATCTTTACTCATAATAGTGTGAATTGGGTGTGAATTTACAGCAACACACAGTGGTTGAGGCAAGTAACATATGTGCATTCAAGATAACAAAAGCAAGAATATGAGGGAGAAAATAGTGGATGACAATTTTCATGTAATTAGATGAAATAAAGTAGGAGATGGCTTGTGTGGAACCTAATACTGGCACAGATACATTTGGATGAATGTTCTGGTCCTGTGCTGTAGAAATTTGATGTTATCACATTAGATTCCCTACAGTGTGGAAACAGGCCCTTCGGCCCAACAGGTCCACGCTGCCCCTTGGAGCTTCCCACCCAGACACATCCCCCTATAACCCACACACACCTCTGAACACTACGGGCAATTTAGCATGGCCAGTCCACCTAGCCTGCACATCTTTGGACTGTGGGAGGAAACCCACGCAGACACAGGGAGAATGTGCAAATTCCACATAAACAGTCGCCCAAGGCTGGAATCGAACCTGGGTCCCTGGCGCTGTGAGGCTGCAGTGCTAACCAGTAAGCCACTGTGCCGCCTGTTGTTGTATACAGTTTGCCATCGTTGTATATTTAGCACATGGAAGTGGGTAAAACTGCACACAATACTCTGTTGTGATCTCACTAATGTTGTAGCTTTATCATTACTCTCGTGCCTTCATTTCAGCATTTGTTTAGCAAAGCTCAGGACAGCTTTACTCTTGTACTTCAAAACCTAGACTTGTAAATTGCAATTTTTTTGCGCAGGGTGTGCGGACACCTCATCTCCAGTTGTCTGCGATGCAGGAAGGGGATTATACATTCCAGCTGACCGTTACAGACTCTGCTGGGCAGCAGTCCTCAACTGAGGTCACAGTCATTGTCCAGCCTGGTGAGTATCCAATAGAAAACAAATGACTCGCATTGAAAGCCCATTGAAACCTATCGAAAGGCAGTTTAACCCTGAAAATCTGAAACCAAATTTTTACAGAAATGTTATTCTCATGTTGCATTCTCAGACTTCTCAAGAATTTTGCTAGTTAACATCCTGAAGTGTTGTCCTGGTGAGAAATAGATGAAAGTACTTTGAACTAACTTGACAGCAGTGTGTTGGCCAAGGAAAAGTAACAGAGGAGGATACTAAGGGTTGCAAAATACTTAGGGATGCAGCTGACACTTAAATTGACAATAGTCACTTAATAGGTGAAGTCAAAATAAGGGAAGAAGGAAGGAAGTCAAAAACAAAGTTAACTATCACGTATCTAAATCCATAGAGTATAGTAAATGAGGTTGAGAAGTTACAGATACAGATTGTCATGTGGAATAATGTTGTAACAGTGACAGAGATCTGGCTCAAGGAAGGGCAAGACTGGGTATTAAATATTCATAGATATAAGTCATTAAGGAAGGAAGATGTCTCGGTGTGTTCAAGGACAAAGTCAATTTGGCTAGAGCTATAGAATAAAAAAGGTACAGTTATATTACCTGAGATAACAAGGTGCAGAGTTGGATGTGGCGCTGAAAATTTCTGAAGGTGGGTCTAGGCCTGAAATGTCAGCTTTCTTGCTCCTCTGATGCTGCTTGGCATGCTGTGTTCATCCAGCTCTACACCTTGTTATCTCAGATTCTCCAGCATCTGCAGTTTCTGCTATCTCTGAAACAGCTTTATTACCTGGTGAGTCTATAGACCACAAGCTAGAGAATGGATGCAGAGGAACAAATCTGCAAGGAAATTACAATAGAATGCCAACATTATGCTAACAATGGTTATAATGGGAGATTCAATTACCCAAATATAGACTAAGATATTGGTTGTGTAAGGGGCACTGTTGCATTGTTGGACCTGGTTCTTGGAAATGAGCTGGGTCAAGTGGATCAATTGTCAGTGGACAAACATTAATGAGTGTCATCTTTGCATCATAAGGTTCAGGATGAACTTGAAGAATGACATGCAGTAATCCAGAGTAAGAGAAATCAGTTGGTGGAGAGCAGTCTAAAATGGGGCAAGAACAGAACTGAGCAGCATTGATTGGAATAAGATGTTGGTGAGAAAAACAGTAATTGTTTTCAGCTTACAAAATTCCAAGCTCGCTACTTTCATAAATCTTCTACAACAGCAACTACTTAAATTTTTAGAAATTGAACCAGTTGATTTCTTAATGACGAATATTTCCAAAATGATGAGGTGTCTTGACTTAGATTTTGTCTGAACTGTCACAAGAAACACATTTCAATTATTCCAGCCAACAGCTGATTTTCAAGGATCTCTACCAATGACCTTTGTTTTTCTAATAAGGAAAAACATTCAAGATATGAACTGGTGAGGAAGTCTTCTTTTGTTGCATTGCTATCACAGTTTGTAAATGTCATTGACACAAGCAAAAAGTTACTTAGGCTAAGTGTTGTGTGTTCGCACCTCACATATGCATAAGGCATCGAAGCCAACTGGATCTCTGTGCGTACAGGCTACCCACAGACTGGCAAACCTTCAGCCTGCAACAGGTAGTAGCTTGTAAGTTGTAAGATAATGACATTGACTTGACACGTGGTTGTCTTCTATGTCATTTCTCAGTTCTTGGCATGTAGGTATGAGACAAGATCAGGGGTAGACTATTTTCCCCCATTAACCTTGTCACGCCATTCAGTGAAACTGTAGCTGATCTTGATGTCCACCACTTTTTAAAAATACCCCAGTAATTTCCAGCAGAATTTATATATCTGAATTCAAAAAGATGTCAAGAAGATACCTGCAATAATTTTTAGTCCAGTTGTGCATATTTGCATTCACTACACATCATGGTTCCCAGTTTGAAGACAGGATATGACCACATGTTTGACAGCAAAGTAAATAGCTCACATGTCATATGTTGGTTTCACCTTCAGAAGCAGCTCAGTCATACCATCTCCAATTTCATGCAGTTCTGTGTGAGGTATAATGGCATGGGTGACAATTAGCCAGCATAGCCTTGGTTGGTCACTCAATCAGGATACAAGCAACATAATCATGAGTCATTAATGCAAGTTACTTTTGTTAGATGAGATTAGGGAATGGAGCTAAGGTGGTTAAGTGAAGTTACAGATCACCCATGATATAATGGAATGGTGATGCTGGCTTGAGCTGCCAAATGCTCAATTTCTGTTCCAAAATCATAGCTACCAGGCAAAGGCAAGATAAAGCTGAGATCCAGTAGGGTGCCATTTGCTCCAGGAGCACCTGTAATGCCATGAAGTTAAAATATTATGAACGGGGCATAAAATAACTAAAAGATGAATAAAACCTTTTATATGAAGATGGCTAAAGGAGGCAGAAGTCATCCTTCAGCTGCAGAAAGCTTTAATCAGACCATGCAAGGACAAGAATGAGCAGTTTTGGTTACCATACCTTCGTAAGGATGTATATGCCTTGGAGGAAGTGCAGCATAGTTTATCTGGACGGTACCTAGGCTAAGATTTTCAAAGGATTAAAGGCATGATTGTGGAGGTTGCTTCCAGGCCATGTTCTGATTTTGGAAGTGTTAGTGTAGGGATGGAGTGTGGAGTGCACTTGCTGAAAAGTAATGGAAACTAATGGAAATTCAAGCCTGTTTTTGCAATGGGCTTGAACAGTCTCTGCAAATCCGTGCACCATTGTCAAGTTCACGTTGTGGTGAAAGTAAATTTCAGTGCAGTGTTTTTGAAACAAATCTGTGGGGACAACCTTTGCTGGTCCAAGCACTGGTCCCTACATAGTTGTGCAAGGCTGCTGTAGATCTTGTTGAACATCCATGGCTTTCCCAGCAGCTGCCTACTCTGATAAGACAGTAGTTCACTAATTTCCTTTAGGGAAGGAAACTGTCATCCTTACCTGGTCTGGCCTATATGTGACTCCAGACCCACAGCAATGTGGTTGACTCTTAACTGCCTTCTGGGCAATTCGGGATGGTAAATAAATGCTGTCTTGCCAGTGAGGCCTTATCCTGCGAATGTATAAAGAAAAATAAAACGTATTAGAATCAAACTTGGAGATAGTATTCCACTCCCGGACATCCCAAATGTCCTCGTTTTTCAAGGACCACAATTTTCCTTCCACAGTGGTCGAAAACGCCCTTGACCGTATTTCTCGCATTGCCCGCAATTCATTCCTCACACCTCCTCCCCGCAATAACAGCAAAGACAGAATTCGCCCCATCCTCACTTATCACCCCGCCTACCTCCGGATTCAACGCATCATCCTGCACTACTTGCATTAGGGACAAGCAACAAATTCTGACATTGTCGGCAACGCTCACATCTCTTGGAAAAAAAAAGGAAATCCCAAAAAGGAATGGAGACATTTGGAAGTCTCTTCCACAATGACAATGAATGATAGATCGATTGTCACTTTTAAATCGGAACAAAAACAGAAAAACTCAGCAGGTCTGGCGCACCAATGGAGAGAGAAACAGAGACCCTTCTTCAGAACTTCCAAAACATTAACTCTGTTTATTTCTCCATGATTTAAAGTTGGACATTGATGTATTCTCATTACCCGGAGATATTAAGGGATGGGGATAAAGGAAGGTCTATGGGATTAGGACACAGATCAGCCAAGCTCTCATTGAATGGTCAAGAAGGCATGGGGGTCTAAGCGGCCTATTCCTGTTCCTATGTTTCTTTAGAGCTATCACAGCTAATGCCTACCTAGTTAACCTGAAACCTGCCTTTCAGGCTTGCTGCAATGCAAACTTCTGGGATGGCATATGGAGTAACGTGGACAACTAGCACCTTCATATTCAACTCTGTTCCACAGGAATCAGCACGGTGGCTTAGCAGTTAGCACTGCTGCCTCACAGCACTAGAGACCCAGGTACAATTCCAGCCTCAAGCAACTGCCTGCGTGGAGTTTGCACATTCTACCTATGCCTGCATGGGTTTCCTCTGGGTGCTGTGGTTTCATTCTGCTGTCTAAAGATGTGCAGGTTAGGTGGATTGCCCATGTTAAATATAGCCCATGGTGTCTGGGACATGCAGGCTAAGTGGATTAGCCATGTGAAATTCAGGTTTACAGGGATAGGTTAGGGCGATGGATCTGGGTGGGATGCTCTTCGAAGGCTTATGTGGACTCGATGGACCAAATGGCAAGCTTCCACATTCTAGGGGTTCTATGATCATGAAACAGCATGCCATGCTGCTTTCTCAGGCGCTCATGTCCATACAATGGGTTTCCCTTTCTTTTGCCGATGACTCCTTAGTCAATTAAGTAGCCTTTTACAACACTGGAGGTTATGCTCAGCTACAAAATCAACTTGTATTTGTGAGTCATCTTAAGCATAGTAACGGTTTCCACAGTATTTCCATGGAACATTACCTGGTAAAATTTGATATTGAGCTCTATAAAGAGATATTGGGACAGGTGACCTAAAATACCACCACAAGGTAGGTTTTAAAGTGCGTTTTAACCAAAAAGAAGTGAATAGGTTTAAGGAGGGAATTTCACAGCTTGGGGCCTAAAAAGTTGAGACAAAGCCTCCCACTGAAGGAAATCAAGGGTATCTGAAATTCTGGAATTGCAGGAATATGGAGTTTTTGGAGAATTGTAAAACAGGTGGAGGTTGTACAGATAGTGGCAGGGGGTGAAATTTGTTGAAGAATTTAAATACAATGAAAACATATTGGTGGACCAAGAGCCTGTGTAGGTCAGCAAGCATGATACAGCATTGTGGACTGCCCTAATCTAATGCAACCATTTGTTCTTCACCCATCCTTTCATATGCCTACAAGAATATCCTCTGGAAAAATCTAGGGTGGACAAGTATTTTAGCAATGTCTCTTTTTCACTGTGCGTTATGTGTGCATAGAGTGGATTTTCAATGTAACTGCTCAATAGATCGGAAGTTTAAACGCCAGTTTCAAGTGATTTAGGAGGAGCAAACTTACCACAATAACAACTGAGTTTCCTTAACAGGTGACTTTCACAGCCAGAAACAGTTGCAGTTAAAAGACAAAATATATGAAGGTGAAAAATATAGGACTAGATGTTCTTGCGGGTTACACCTGCAGCTGTTGAAGAGAATTACTACTGGCTTTCCAGGGACACTTCTTGAAAAAATGATTCTGCATTTCTTGTTTCGCCCTTGGCAAATGATATACCTAATGTTGTTTGTTTTTGAACCAGCCTTCCCAAAGTTCTCTGAAAACTAACTCAGAGTTGCCAAGAAAGACTGAAAATGTCAAAGTACAATCCACTGCAGTAATTCACACTGTATTGTTAAAATTGATTAAATAAATTGTACCTACACTTCATGTGAAATGTCATGAATTGCATTATGAATTCTACTCTGGATAAGTCTTGCTGCAAGACAGTTGCTGTAATTTGTGCAGTGTGTCTAATTGGTCCTTTGATATTTATTGCGTTATTTTCCTTTGGTGTAGAGAAAAACAACCCTCCGATAGCAATTGTGGGCCCTGACAAAGAATTAATAAGCCCAGTGGAAAGTACTACTTTGGATGGACAAGGGAGTAGTGATGATCAGGGTATTATCTCGTATCATTGGGAGAAGATCAGGTAATTAATGACAGAAACAAACGTTTTGTCTGTTGGTGCCTTTTATCCAGCTTTCAGCTTGGTGGTAATTTTTATTTTTACAAACTACGTCGTTGTAAATATCGTCATTGGGCAGCTTGACACACATGGATTTGCAAATCACCAAATTCTTTATTACTCATGGATTATTACTGTAGAGCTCTGAACACACAAATACTGCTAGTCATTCATCTTTTAAAAATAAATTTAACCAAGGTTTTTATATTCATTGTGGCAAAGAAGGCATTAGTCACATCTGAAAATTAATACAGAGCCTAATAAAACCACTGCAGAATGCTGAAGCCAAGCTGACTTCTGTTGTGCAGTTCAGTCAGTCCTCATTTCCCTGTTCTACCTCTGTAGCCTTTCAAGTTTACTTCCTTCAAGTGCTGACCTCATCTGCTTCAGAAATCATTAATCTTCTCTGGTTCCATCACCCTCTTTTTGTTTGTAGGTTTTACTTGTTCTGTTACAGTTGAGTTCCAATCACGTGTGGTCTGTCAATTGGAATGGCTGTCAGCTGAAAATTCAGACAAATGTAAAATGCTCTTAAGTTGAATTATAATGTCAGACAGCACCAAAGGAAGCCATTCAGCCTATTGGACCTGAGCTGGTTCTTTGAAAGAACTCTTCAGTTGGTCCCTGCTCTTTCACTGTAGTGCTACAAAATTGTCCTTTTCAGTTATACACCCAGTTTAATTTTGCCAGTTTCTGTTGAATCTATAACCATCAGTCTTTCAGGCAATGAATTCCAGATTGTCATAACTGGCTACATTGATGGGAAAACATCTTCCCCATATTACAAGCTAATTATCTTAAAGCTTTGGTTTCTGGTTACTGATATTTCCGGCAGGAGAAAGTGCTTTTCTGCTTATTCATTTCACCAAAATTCTTCATAACCTTGAACATATTAAATCTGCCCTAACCCTTTTGCTACAATAAGGAGAGCAATTGCAGATTCTTTAGACTGTACACAAAGTGAAGTTCCTCATTCATGTTACAATTCTGGTCTGTCTCTTCTGCATTAAAACTACAAGGCTCCAGATTACTTTAAAAAAAACTGCGAGTTGATGGTAATACTTGATAATTCAGACTCTTGAATGAAATTTGGCTTGATAGATTGTAAGTTTAATTTTTGAAGTTGGTTACTGTGGGTGAGTTGTTATTTGAACACGTGCATAAGCCTGTCAATGTTCTTTAACACAAGGATACAAATTTATTCTGCAAATGGGAAAAGAAAGCTTTTCAGATGTATTTAAGTCAATTTGAAAACGTCTTAACATTGACAACAAAAATAAATTCAGCCTTTTTCATTGCAATATCCCTTTTAGTTGCTGAATCCTAGAGAAATATCACTCCTATTTTAATACCTTAATTTCTAAATTAACTGACTCTTTCCGGATTTCTTCCTTGGATTGCTGAAATAATTTCAAGACTTCTTTCTAGTTCAGATGGCCTAAATCACTTTTCAGTTCTGACAGCTTGACAACTTCAACATAAACTTCCACAGCTTAAAGATTTTACAAACTAATCTACCATTCTGCTAAATTGAAATAGTGCTGAAAATTAAATCTTCTAGCTGAGATGGTTTTTTAGTATGCCATAAAAACAGCAATGTAAATATTTCATCAGTTGACACCACAGGTATCCAGCTGTGTACATACCAAGCCATATCTTTCCTGGGAATAGATGTATTTTGGGTCCCTTTTTCCAAATGACTTTCTGACCGCTTTTAAAAATATATTACAGAACTAAAACCTATCTCGTGTTGCTGCTTCTATGTTAAACATCCAAATTCCCAAATAATGATCATGCATTATACAAGTATGTCATAAAACTACTGTATATTAAAATTCTAAATATGGTATACATTCATAGGCTTTCCAGTAATCAGTAATTAACCAGTGTGGCGTTGGCAAGTTCTTTGGAACCTGCCTATTTGGTATCCAGCAGTCTCAGCTATTACTGAATGGCAGGACTCTGGTCTCCTAACACCACTTCGAAGTTTTGAGCACATCATCTAAGCTGGCAACCCCAGTGCTATAATGAGTGCATACTGCTGTACTGTTGGTAGTGCCATCTTTTGGATGTAATGTTTAACCCACTCTGGCTACACTATAGGGTGGAGGTAAATACTTCTATGCCACTGTTTTTCAGAGAAGCTGGGCAGTTTCCTGATCAATATTTATCCTTTCTGTCAGTGAAAAACAAATTGTCATATCACTATCATATTATTGTTTGTGCTCGCTGCTGTATTTCCGTCATTACGGTTGTAGCTCAAGTCTGTAACATGCTTTGGGATTGCTTGTGGCTGTGAAATACACAATGTAAATGCAAATTCTTTATTTCAGTGGCCCTGACGTAAAAATTGAGAATAATGACAAGGCTGTGGCCTCAGTGATAGGGCTTCATGTTGGGACGTACCAATTCAGGTTGACTGTCACTGACCAGCAAGGTCTAAGCAGCTCAAAAACAGTGGCAGTCACCATCAAAGAAGGTCAGTCATGTGTAATCATATTTCAGCTATAATTGACTGTCCATACATTGCAAGTTTCCAGTGTTTGAACTGAGTATGGAATTTTTGTTTAATTCTTTATCCCATGATACCGTGGGTGTTTTTACAGTACCTGTCAGCTTACTGTGGTAAAGAAAAATCATGATACCACTAGCAGAGATGGCCAGGCAGAGATTTTTTGTTTTTATGACATCGTGATGTTA
The DNA here is from genome assembly GCF_030684315.1 of Stegostoma tigrinum. Taxonomy (NCBI): domain Eukaryota; kingdom Metazoa; phylum Chordata; class Chondrichthyes; order Orectolobiformes; family Stegostomatidae; genus Stegostoma; species Stegostoma tigrinum. Next base: position 28,731,794 of record NC_081355.1, read on the forward strand.
ATCCTTCAGTTTGCTGCTGTGGTGTAAGTAATAGTAGCAGTAGAAGACCATTCAACCCTCTGACTCTACTGCACCATCTGGCTGGTCTGATCTAAGCCTCAACTCTACTTTTCTACTGTTCCGCATGATGCTGACTCCATTATTTTTCAAGAATTTATTTGCTTCTGTCTTGAATATTTTCAATGAGGCATCCTCCACCTCTGTCCAGGGTGGAAGATTTCAAAGATTTATAACCCTCTGTAAGAAGAAATTTATCCTCCTCTCCATCTTAAATGCCTTCACCTACACTCTGAAACAATGCCTCCTGGTTCTACATTTCCTCATGATGGAGTAACATCCTGTTAGGATTTGCCTTTTTAAGCCTCCTCATCATCTTATCTTTCATTAACAATGGCTGTCATTTTTCTAAACTCCAATGAATTTATGCCCCGGTAGAGGTGACACTGATGTAGGTGTACTAATTCTCCGATGACTGTCATTCAAATTGCCTACTCCTGCTGGTAGAATTTTCAATTTAATTTCTTAAAACTGCTCTTGAAAGTTAGTTTTGATCAAGATTACTGTAAAAAATATTGTCAATTATTATAGAAACTCATCTGTTCACTAATGCCCTTTAGGGAGGGAAATCATGCCTCATTTACTTATCTTAACTCTCTCTGAAATGTTCACTTCAAGGGCATTTAGGGATGGGCAACAAATGCTGGGCTTGTGAGTGACATGTGCATTCTGTGAAAGAATAGAAGAACCTGCTCAATCAATCCTCAGATGACGACACGAGGAATAAACCTAATGAAGCCTCTCAGATCTGCCTCAAATCCAAATATATCCCTCCTTAAATAAGAGGGAGGACATTGAGTTCAGTACTCTGTGGTCTCACCAGCTCTGTGTACACTTATAGCAAGGGTACAAAGTCAGTCTCTTCACACACTGTTAAGCACAATGAGAGAAAATTTAAACCCAAAGAAAGGTCAGGTGGGATTTATTTATTTTTATTTGTCCATGGGATGAGGGCCTCGCTGGCCAGGCTAGCATTTACTGCCCATCACTAATTGCCCAGGGGGTAGTTAAGGGTCAGCCACATCGGCGTGGATCTGGAGTCACATGTGGGGAAGACCAGGAAAGGATGGCAACCAGTTAAGACCGGGAGTGACTCCCGGTCACTAATTCCTTCCCTGAAGGACATTAGTGAACCAGATGGGTTTTTCCAACAATCGACTATAGATTCATGGTCATCATTAGACTTTTAATTCCATATTACTTTTTTGAATTCAGATTCCACCATCTGCATGACAGGATTCAAACCCAAGTCCCCAAAATGTAATCTGGGTTAACAGTCCAGAGATAATACCACTCGTCTCCCCTAAATGAGTCACTTTAAATGAAAATAACAAATATTTTAAATAGTGCCTTCAAGATTTTGTTAAAAACTGCACAAGCTTCATTCTCTGATCAGCTCCAAGCTTTTCCATATTTTGTTTTTGATAAGGTTAGAAGAACTTCCATATGTTGCATATTTTATACTATATACTGTATATGAGTAAACAAAATCATACACAACCACATTGCACACACTATACACAGTATGCATGAATAAAGACCCCTTCAACTGTTCCTTATTCTCTTTATTGTAACTATTACCCAAGGATACATTTTTGAAGCTGTGCTTCTAAATGAGATTTTCACTTGCGCTACTGTTACTGTATTGTTGCAATTCTCACCCTGTACCTCTGCTGTCAAATACCATGTCCAACATAATTGATATTCTGTGTTCAACAGAAGACTCGTCTATTTTAGTGGTGAACTCACCTGTTGTTCCATTTTTCATGTTGCCTGGTGAAAATTATTTGTATGGTATTGGCAGTAAATTAATTTCTGCTGCTCATTGTATCAAACTTTCAGTCTACTTGAATAAGGAAAGTTCAACAGAAGTGCCTACAAACCTTTTTGTATACTACTAATTTCATTCTCGAAAACCTAATTTATAAACAGAGAAATTTATAACTAACTGTTTGATCAAATGATCTATCAATGTGAAGACTGATTGATTGATTTTTGTATATGTTTTTAAGAAACAAATAAGCGTCCTATAGCCTGTGCTGGAGGTAATCATTTTCTGACCTTGCCCAATAACTCTATCACCCTTGATGGTTCCAACTCCACTGATGACCAAGGCATTGTATCTTACCTTTGGACACGGGATGGGCAAAGTCCTGCTGCAGGTGTGAGTATCTAATTTGTACTAATTCAATCGTTGTGAACAGCCCATTACTTCACATTTTCTTTAGATTTTTGCCCTTGGACAGTTCTCTGTAGTAAAAGGCAAGGATGCATTTCTGTGTTAAACTCTTTGAATCAAACAGGCCAGATTTGATTTGGACTGCTAAAGTTGTCGCATTTTTCAAAGTGAAATCATCATTCTCTGTGATTGGTGGTGATACGCTACAATTTATTGGTGTCAAGGTAATGTGGAAATGCACAACATTACGTGCATGCCATAGCCTGGAGTTGTACTTAGTGACGGCAGTGGCTTAAAGTTGTTTCCACCACATGGCTGACCAGGAATCTCTCCTGCTCTTACTGGCCACCATTGGCATGTGTTGAAGGGTTTGCAGGTAGACATTCGACCATTTGCCTGTGCTTTGAACACTTGCTTCTTGGCGATTGAGCCCTGGCGTGAGACTTGAACCTGGAGTTTTTGATCCCGAGGCAGTGATGCCACCCACTAAGCCACAAAACCACTAGGCATCCCCTAATTGATGGAATTAAATATTTTTCAGTGTGTTGTCCACAAATTAGTTCATTGGTTATTGTATCAAATTTACATGTAGAAGCTAATTGCCACAACACTACCATGTCATGTTTTATTAGTTCATTAGTTCCCTGGCATCTGGGGTGCAATAGGTATCATTCAGATATCACACTTTTCTTTGGCCCAAAGTATTTTTCAAGGGGACTTTCTGCCATATCGAACATAGATACCTTTCTGGAAGCTGCTTAAATTCTCTCTGTCCTGAGACAATGGACGTCAATCACTGGTCATGGCTACCTGTAAAAGGCCCATTGTGACCAAAGCCCATACCCATTGTGACCAAGTAGATGTTGAAACCAGAAATCCACCCAATCCCATGGCATGGGTGTATCTCCTGATGAAGAAAGGAGAGGAGCTGGAATTAGTAAATTTAGAAGATGGAGAATCATTTATCCTTGATATTGTGTTGTGCCTTGGAGATGTACAGAGATGACACACACCAAGGCTCTAAGTGTGAACAGGAGTTTTATTCAATACTTTGAAATGCAAAAAAGTCAGCAGCTGCCAGTTTACTTTCAGGTTCTCTTTCTTAGTCAAGCCAAGGATGTAGTGACAAACAGCAGACAGCACAGAGAGCAATCGACAGGTGCACACAACAAAATCACTGAACAAGGAGCATTATCAAATAAGATACGAGCCCTAACCACATGTTGATCAAATGGATGTTTAAAAAATGGCCTGGTTTACAAAGATTAAGTATGCCCTGTATTTTCTACTTGTTTCTGCTTTTAATTAAAATGTTTGGTTGAATTATTCTTATTTCATATTTTAACATCAAAGAGATGTATAGAAATTAAAGCACAAATTTGGGCTATTTGACTCCACTTTCTGTGTCAACATTTACCTTCCACATTCTAATCATTTACTTGTCGCATTTCCATATCTTTCTCTCATTTTCCTTCATTCACCTATCCAATTAAGTCTTCATTGACAACATATCTCTCCTCAATCATGAAATCTACAGTCATTTTAAAGAAGTTTCCTTTATATGCTAAGCCTTTTCTAATAATTTGATAAATCAACTTAATTTACATGCCTATGGAGATGCATATATTTTGTTGTCAGCAACTTAACGTTGGTATATCTTGAAGCCACAGATAAAAAACATACTGTGCTTCCATTGCAAAACTTGTGTTGATTTGTTGGAAACCTCTCCACATAATTCAGTCTTCACTATCATTTGTTTCTAAAGATTACACTTTTTTTGAACTACAGAGACTTTTAGTAGTGATACCTTTATCCAGAGAAAGAAGCATGGATTGCCCTGGAAAGTGGCAGGTTTTAGAGTTGTGGCATGTGGGGCAGGGAGATTTCCAAACTACAGCAGAAATTCTCAGGCCCCATTGAGGGCGAAGTCAACCATGCCCTCTTACTGAACCCCACAAATCCTGGCAGAGTTAGCATTGGAAGGCACTAGCAAGTGTGATCCTGGTGTAACTGCAGGCTTGTGCCCTTGCAGCCTTTCAAGATAAGCTACAGTTTCCTAAAATCTTTCAATTCCTGGTGCTCTAATATAGGGAATGAGAGCTATAATAAGGTCAGTTCAAGTAGAACTTAGCAACACTACATATGCAACATAATAACAGCTTCTTCAAAATATAGTCCAGTATCCATACAGCATTCATCTTCGCTTCTATTATCTCACAGCATAATTGCCTTAGCTTTTTCCTGTGCCATTTGTAAGTGCCTCACAGTTCTGCTGAATTTTTTACAGACAGTTGAAGAGCACAGAGGTTTGGCATAATCTAACATCTGACTCCTCCACCTAAATTAGGCAACTTTTAGACTGATTTAAGAGTTTGGGTCCAAGGTTTCACACAGATCACTCTGCTGTGAGCACCCCGCAATCCAACCACACCACCAAACACATTTTTCCATCCCCATCCTTGTCTGCTTTCCAGAGGGACCACTGTCTCCATGACTCCCTTGTCCATTCCACACTCCCCTCCAGCCGCACCACATTCAGCACTTTTCCCTGCAACCGCAGGAAGTGCTACACTTGCCCCCACACCTCCTCCCTCACCCCAATCCCAGGCCCCAAGAAGACTTTCCACATCAAGCAGATGTTCACCTGCGCATCTGCTGATGTGGTATACCGCATCCACTGTACCCGTTGTGGGCTCCTCTACATTGGGGAAACCAAGTGGAGGCTTGGGGACTGCTTTGCAGAACACCTACACTCAGTTCGCAATAACCTCCCAGTTACAAACTATTTCAACTCCCCCTCCCATTCCTTAGACAACATGCCCGTCCTGGGCCTCCTGCAGTGCCACAACGATGCCACCTAAAGATTGCAGGAACAGCAGCTCATATTCCGCTTGGGAACCCTGCATCCCAATGGTATTAATGTGGACTTCACAAGCTTCAAAATCTCCCCTCTCCCATCGCATCCCAAAACCAGCCCAGCTTGTCCCTGCTTCCCTAACCTGTCCTTCCTCTCACTATCCCGACCTCCCACCTCAAGCCCCACCCCCATTTCCTACCTACTAACCTCATCCCGCCCCCTTGACCTGTTCGTCCTCCCTGGACTGACCTATCCCCTCCCTACCTCCCCACCTACACTCACCTTTACTGGCTCCATCCCCGTCTCTTTGACTTGTCTATCTCCTCTCCACCTATCTTCTCCTCTGTTCATCTTTGATCCGCCTCCCCCGCTCTCCCTATTTATTTCAGAACCCTCTTCCCCTCCCCCATTTCTGATGAAGGGTCTAGGCCCGAAACGTCAGCTTTTGTGCTCCTAAGATGCTGCTTGGCCTGCTGTGTTCATCCAGCTCCACACTTTGTTATCTTGGATTCTCCAGCATCTGCAGTTCCTGCTATCTCTTGACAATGCCTGTGATCCTTTATCAAATTTTTTAAAAATCACCTAAACTGAAAATCTGGCCTTCAAAATGCTGCCTGAAACAATGTAATCCTGGGATTTTTAGTGTTTTCATTTCATATTTGCAATGCCTGTATTTCCTCATTAATGTGGATATTCAGTGCAATTGAGTAAGCCCCAAAATGAGAATACTTGGTGAAAATTCGAGGTCAGCTTGACAATACAACCATTTCGTGGCATTTGATCAATTTTCAAGATCAAATACAACTACTTAAACACATAAACGAGGATGTCACCATGCTGGGTGGGAGGGCGAGCTCAATGATGGAGATCTATTGGGATATACTTATAATGAAAGATCCACTAATCCATGGGGTAAAACACTTGCAAGGATTCACAACTCTCTGAGGGAAAAAATATTTCTCCTCATCAAAGTTCCCTAATCCCAAGACTGTGGCTCTGTGTTCTCAATTCCCCAGTCAAGGGGAAAAGGCTTCATGTCAACTCTGTCAAACCCTTTAAGAATTTTGCTTCATTTAATTTTTCCAAACACAATTTTCTCAGCCCCTTGTCATAGCATCACCTTTACACCCCAGGAACAAAAGCAGACCAACAGAAATAGGAATGTGAGTAGACCAGTCTGCCCATTTGCCATTTAATACAATCATGGCTGATTTGACATTCCTCCTGTCCGTTTTCCTGCCCTTTCCCCAGAGCACTTGATTGTAATCTATCTATCTCAGCCTTAAATATACTAAAGAACTTTGGGCTCTCTAAGTCACCTAAGTCATATTGATAAACCTTCATTTTGCATGAGTCTCTCTCCTTAGAAATGAAGACCAAAAATGTTCCAGGTGTGGTTTCACCAAATCTCTATTCAGTTGCAGCACGGTTCCTCAGTGGTTAGCATTGCTGCCTCACAGGGCCAGGGACCTGGGTTCAGTTGCAGTCATGGGTGACTGTCTGCCTGTGTGGCGTTTTCTCATTCTCCCCGTGCCTGCATCGGTTTCCTCCGGGTGCTCTGGTTTCCTCCCACAACCCTAAGATGTGCAGTTATGTGGATTGGCCATGCCAAATTGCCCATAGTATTCAGGGATGTGCAGGCTAGGTGGATTAGCCATGGGAAATAAGGGGTTACAGGGATGGGTTGGGTCTGGGTGAAATGCTGTTCGGACGATTGGTGAGGTCTCGATGAGCCAAATGGCCTACTTCCACACTGTAGGGATTGTATGATTCTATGAAATCTTATACTCCATTCTCCTTAAAATAAAAGTAAATCTACCATCTGCTTTCCTAAATGCTTGCTGTACAAAGGGACTGTGTTAAAGTGTTCCATGTATGATAAGTCCAAATCTCATTGAACTTCAACATTTTGAAATTTAGTGGCTTCTCAAAAATATTGTCTGCTTTACTGTCTTTATTATCAAAGTCAATAATCTCATACCTCCTCTAGCTTACATGCCATGTCTCATTTTGTTTCTTCCTGGGGTTTTGTTTGGAATTTTTTTTTAGCAAATAGAAAATAAACTGCAGTAAGGCAGCTTAGAGTTAAAGCAAAGAGGTTCTACTGTCAGGAAAATTGGACTAAACACGTTGTGTCTTTAACAGCTTTTAATCTGATCAAAATCTCTTTAGTGCGGGCTTTTTCTGTTTGCTTTTTTTAGCAAGTGTAAAGCGAGTAATGATGATGAACGCTTTCTCTATCTCTCTAACTAACACAGGAGGTAATGCATTATTCAGACCATGAAGCAAGATTGCAAGTAACTAACCTTGTGGAAGGGAAGTATATTTTTCACTTGAAAATCACTGATGCGAATGGGGAGTCGGACACAGACAGCACCACTGTTGAAGTACGATCAGGTAAGATGATAATGTTTATGGACCAGCAATGTTAAATGTGGGCTCTTCCTTGAATTCCATTCAAATCTCAGCCCTGTGTACCGGCCATATGTAGTCTTAAAGCCCCTGGACCAGACAAAATTAACCAGAGTCTTCACTCCTTATTGTAATCCAATTACAACTGCTGAAACTGTACATAGACTTTGGGTAAGGGGCAGGAAAGAATTCTTGCCACAAGTGTCTCAACGTCTAGTCTTACACACAAGAGTGTAGACGTAGAAGCAAAAATGAACAGTTTAGCCCTGTAAGTCTGCTTCGCCGTCCAATGAGATCATAAGAGAATCTCCAATTCCACTTTCCTGCTTTTTCACATAACTCATTGCTTAAAAATCTATCAGTGTAGCCTGGAATATACTTAATGATCCAGCCTCAACAGCCACCTGTACTAAGGAATTTCACAGATGCACTGTTCTCTGAGAAAGGCCTTTCTGCTCATCTTTATCTGAACTGGACGACCCTTATTCTGACATTATGCCCTGTAGTCCTAGGCTGTTCCACAAGGGGGAGCAGCTTTTCTGCATCCGTCATGCCTGCCCCCTTAAGAATATTATATATTTCAATAATGTTGCCTCTCATTCTTCTAAACTCCAATGAGTACAGGCCCCAACCTTCTCACCCTTCGTAAGGAAGCTGCTCCATGCCTGGGATCACCTTCTTTGGATGGTCTTCAATGCCAGTATATCTTTCCTTAGATAAAGAGTCCAAAACTGTTCACAGTATTCCTGGGGTGGTCTGACTAGTGCCTTGTATAGTTTTCGCAACAATGAAGGAGTGGTGGTATATTTTCAAGTCAGGACATTGTATGGCTTGGAGGGGTACTTGCAGGTAGTGGTGTTCCAATATATTTGTTACCCTTGTCCTTCAAGCTGGAAGTGGTCTTGGGTTTGGAAGATGAGTCCAAGGAGCCTTAGTGAATTCCTGCAGTGCATCTTATGCATGGTACAGACTGCTACTACTGGTCTTTAGTGGGTGGAGCAAATGTTTGTGAAAGTGATGCCAATCAAGTGGGCTACTTTGTCCTAGATGGTATCAAGTTTCTTAAGTGTTGTTAGAGCTGCACTCATCCAACCGAGTAGGCAGTATTCCACTACACTCCTGACTTATGTCTTGTGAACAGGATTTGGGGCTACAGAATTTATTTGCTACAGGATTCCCAACTTCTGACCTGTTCTTGTAATCACTCTATTTATATAGCCAGTCCAGTTCAGTTTCTGGTGAATGGTAATTCTCAGGATGTTGATATTGGGAGATTCAGTAGTGATTACACCATTGAATGTCAAGGGGTGGCAGTTAGATTGTTTCTGTCTCTTACTGAAGATGGTTATTGCCTGGCATTTGTGTTGCGTGATCGTTACTTGCCACTTTCAGCCCAATCTTGGATATTGTCCGGGTCTTGTTGCATTTCGATATGGATTGAACACACGTTATGCAATTAATAGTGAATCCCCACTTCTGACCTTGTGGTAGAGGGCAGGTCATTAATGAAGCAGCTGAAGATATTTGAGCCTAGAACGCTACCCTGAGGAACTCCTGTAGAGATGTCTTGGAGCTGAGATGACAGTACTCTTAAAAACTACAACCATCTTCCTTTGTGCTAAGTATGACTCCAACTAGTGGAGAACATTCCCCCTGTTCTATTGACTTCAATTTTGCCAGAGCTTCTTGATATCATACTTACTCAAATGTGGCCTTAACATCAAGGGCAATCGCTCTCAGCTCATCTTCCATAGTTGAGCTAAAGCTTTAATGAGGTCAGGAACTGAGTGATCCTGGTGCAACCCAAACTGGGAATAAGAGAGCAAGTTATTGTTTGATAGTACTGTTGATGACAACTTCCATCATCTTACTGATGATTAAGAGTAGACTGCTGAGGAGATAATTTACCAGGATGGATTTGTCCTACTTTTTTGAGTACGGGACTTACCTGGGCAAATTTCCACATTGTTGGGTAGATGCTAGTGTTGTAGCTGTACTGGAACAACTTCACATGTTCTGGACCAAATCTTTTGTACTATTGCTGGAATGTTGTCAAGGCTCATAGCCTTTGTAGTATTCAGTGCCTCCAATTCTTTCATTACATTACACGGAGTGAATCGAGTTGGCTAAAGACTGGTATCTACAATGCTGGGGACCTCTGGAGGAGATCAGGTAGATCATGCACTTGGCATTTCTGTTTGAAGGTTGTTGCGAATGTTTCAGGCTTATCTTTTGTCCTGATGTGCTGAGCTCTCCCATCATTGAGAAAGGGGATGTTTGTTGAGCTTCGTCCTCTAGTGAGTTATTTGGTTGTCCAATAACATTCACAACTGGATGTGGCAGGACTGCAGAGCTTAATCTGATCCGTTCGTTATGGAATTGCTAAGATCAATCACCTGCTACTTATGCTATTCAGTAAAAAGGTTCTTTGTTTTAGTAGCTTTACCAGGGTGACCCCTCATTTTTTGGCCTGGTGCTGCTCTTGGCAGGTCCTCCTGCATCTTTCTCTGAACTAGGGTCAGACCCCTGCACTTGACGGCAATGGTAGAGTGGGGCTTGTACCAGGCGACAAAGCTGCAGATTATTTTGGACCCAGGCCACACAACATTAGCTGGGTCTATGGATTGCTAGTCCAGTAACAATACCACTTTGCTGCTGCCTCTCCCTGTTAGATCTAATGAAGTTAAAATGTTAGTGTCCCTTTCATGGCATTGAAAGACTTTGGGTAGCACTGAAATTGCACTAACATCTGAGAGAAAGCTGAGAAACACAGAAGGTGGAGAACCAAATCATGATCTAGATTGTTTATTTCCCCTAACAGATATCAATTTATACCATAAGTCGTATTATTCCCTGTTCTCCAATGTCTAACTTAATGCTTGTGCGCATGTGGCTGACAGATCGTAGGAAGAATGACCTGGTGGAGCTGGTGCTGCAGGTTGGAGTGAGCAGCCTGACTGAGCAACAGAAGGACACTCTGGTGCGACAGCTGGCAGTGCTGCTTGGGGTGCTCGATACAGACATCAACGTCCAGAAAATTCAGGCACATTCCGATTCCAGGTAATTGGGCTCACACTTCAGGAGCCTGGCTTAGAATTTCTAGCATTATTTATTGTTTGCACATTTCTGAGTTCGTTCTCAGCATGTGGGCATTACTGGCGCAGCTGATGTTTATCTGTAGTTGCCCTGGTACAGTTAAGTGGCTTGGTTCACCACTTTAGTTGGAAAATTAAGGAGGTAACCATGTTGCCAGAGGATCAAAGTTACATACAGGCCAAAACAGACAAAGACACAAAGACTTCTTACACATCTTTCAGAAGAGAGCTTACTTTTATCTAAACAAGCAATGGCTATTATCACTATTTGTCTTACATGTATCAAGGTTGTTGATATATTCCTCTTTCTTTGGAAACTCATCCCTTTCAGGTGATCTCAACAGCTCATGTTGGGGGCAGAGGACCTATGTAGCTGACTGCCAGGCCAAGACTCAGATCTTGAAAACATCACTTACTCTATTTGACTGTTGATTCCAGAAAGCAAGAATTGTAGTGGAGCTAATCTTTACTCAGTCTGAAATGTATTCACGAAGTGAAGCAATACAAACAGAATTCAACTCCAATCCCAATTTCACTGGGATTTTTTTGAGGAAAGTATCACTTGTGACATAATATGACACCTCCAAAGCAGGGTGGGTCTTGAATTCAGGCTGAGAACTCCCACACCACAAGACCCTCACCCTCTGCTAGGCTGTAATTAAACACAAAAGATATACGATTAACATTGACATGGATTGATCCAGGTTTCTTAGTCTCTAGGAAGTGTTATGGACTGGACCAAACGCCCTTAAAACATATCAAAGAGATAACCTAGACCTTAATGTTTACCTTATTTAAAGGCAAGTGTAAAGTGCTGTGTTCCAGAAATGATTCAATTGGTCAAATTACTTGGCTTTAAAGAAAACACATACCACAGTTAAAATACAAACAAAATAAGAGGGAATTGGCATTGCTTTAACTCATTTAAAGGCTTAATAAAATAATATGTTACTTAACTATTACTCATTAACTGTTCCAATGTAGCAGCATCCCATAAGCACACCCTTGGCAAAGGCAAATTCAACAAAACAGATTTCTCTCACTTGCAATCTCCTGTAGTCCAGGAGAAAGCAAAAACCAAAAGCATGAATCTAGCAGTAGAGAGAGAAAATTCAGGCTTTTTGTAGCAGCAAAGAGAGAACTGTATCTGGCTACTTCAACTTCAAAAATACCAACTTCAACAAGTGAAAGCAAAAAGTAAACCCTTGTATCTGTCTGAACCTGACTCCACCCACTCAGGCTTCTTTTGTCTAATTTTACAAAAACACAAAGCAATTTACTGTCCTTTCCATAGAGCAAACATATCAGTACCAGATTTACAACACCTACCTTCAAGAGAAACAGGACAGAACAAATCCCTGTTAAAGGCACATTTTGTCACAGAAGGTACAGCATTAGAATGATAGAGATGCCATTCTGTGGGCCCTGCATTCTCCTGAGTAGAAGACCAAGAGTGGACTGGGCAGAACTTCTGTAGTCTCCAGCCAGGTGCCTCAGAAGACCAAGGTGTTTCAGCCTATTCTGTTCCACCCCACTACCCTCAAACTTGCTGGTTTTCATCTAGCCTTTCATACTGGAACTGTGCCCCTGCAAGTTTAATATTCAGGTTTGATAGTTAATATTTATGATACCTTATGAATCCTACCCCAGTTTGATAAGGGCATGTGAAGTGGAAAATCCGTTCATCTCTCAGGCATGATTCATTTAGAAGGATTGTGAATGCTTTCTCATGGGAAATACATATCCTGTAGCCTTTCCTTGTTTTAACTATAGCAAAACGTCGGGTTTGTGGATAGGAGTTTGTGTCTTGTAAATTGTTCTTTCGCTGTCTCTGGAGATTAGGTTGACAGACCCCTTTAATGATGAACAACTGTTCCATTGTTTGAATTAAAATTTATGATAATAACTAAAGGCTTTCTTCTGCATGTTGGACAGTATGGAACCATCTATATTATGCCATTGATTGATGGCTTTATATTGTGCGTCTCTGCAGTACATTGTTGACATTCTACGTTCAAGGTGGGCAGCCGTATAGGGTATACAAAGGTGTGGATGTGGCCAGGAGTTTACAGAAACAGCTCATGAGAGAAAAAGTGGATTTCCTGCTTTTTAAAACTCTGAGGATAGATACGGTTGGTGAGTTGCAATTTTGTCACAATCTACCTTGTTGAATGGTTCCACTTACTGAAATCCCATTATAGGATCAAAGTCTTATAAATAACACGAATATGAGTATATAACATTCCTTGAAGACTGATGTAAGTACGATATTGATTGCTGTATCGGTGGAGTCGAGTTTTATCTGGATGTATTGCTGCATTTGCCAAACAATCAATCAACTTTGTCCCCATGTTTACAAAAGGTTTTAATTTGAACAAATTGATAGTGGTCTCTGCTAGCTTCTTTTCTGCATGTCTTGAAACTTCTTTGTTTTCCCATCAACTTTTCCAATTATAAATTCTTACATTTAAAAACATATTTGAAAGAGGTTTATAATGTTACTTCATGGGAGGGTCATTAAATTTGACAATTATGCTATTTCATTAGTGCAGACACTGAATGGCTACTATTGGTAGGTGAAGTGGCAAGTTTCAACTGCAAATACCAACTTTGGAATTTATAACAGATGTTAGCAAAAGGATGCCCATTTTAAAGTACTTTGTGCATGTTTAAGGGCCCGAGGGTATGGGCTACCCTTTTTTAAACAGTTCTTTTTTATTTTTACAAGCATCTCTAGCATGCATGACTTAAGTCAACCTAATAGTTTGTGTAAAACTATCCTTTATTCCATACCAAAGTATGGGTGCTGGAAATCTGAAATAAAAACAGAAAATGGTGGAAATGTGTAGCAAATCAGGCAAGGTGTATGTAGGAAGAAACTGAATAAACATTTTAGATCAATTACTAGTTTTCCTTTAGAAAATTCATACTGAGTTTAACTTGTTAGCTGATACTTGCCCAAGTTTTACCTAAATTTGTTCCCAATTTCTGTCAAAAGCTGAATTCCGAAACTATAAGGGAATTCCAGCTCTTATCCACTTTCACTCAACTACTAACATTAGGTGAACTGGCCTACAAATTGGTCATTGTAAACCGAAGAGATTTTAATAAAAGAATACTGCCACAAACAAACAATACAAACAGTATTGCAGTTCCCTGGTGCAATGATATACTTTGTTGAAGTTGTTAGATGAAGATTGAATCCATTAGCTCATTGCTTAGCATACAGACCTGTATTAATGACACAGAATGATAACTTGGTTGGAACATTCTATGGACAATGGGACTTTCAGCTTCTACCTACAAAGCTAGCAAGAATCCTGTGTTGTCTCTTTTCGAGAAGGCTGGCAACGTCTTGTCGCACTCCAGTATTGAACAGGGTAGCAGTAGACCTTTCCCATAACCAGTAGATCCCAGGCTGGACATGAATGATGATGGGGTGGGTGGCCATGAGGTGGGAACCATGGGTTGAGGTCCATATAAGGGCATTAATTGGTTATCTGTGGGCCTCAGTTGGCCCCAGCTCTTTTGGGGATGGGAGCATAAAACTGACAGATTTCCCCCTGCTAACTTTCAGTTTGAATGAATGTCTCGCCCCCCCCCACCGCCCAAACTCGCCACAGGGGAGGACAGACATTCCCATCCTTTATGTTTTTCCAGTTCTGGTTGGAAGAGAGTTAAAATAAAACTGTGGAAAAAGCAACATCCCATACCATACATTTTAATGGCTATTTGCTTTGCTGCAAATTGTCACTCCATGCTTTGTAACACAACAATCCTGATCTTTTTCATATTCTGTTGGTAATGGTCTGTGGCAACAGGAGATGCCCCATGAATTATCTGGTCCTAAAACCTTGCAATTTTTAATCATGCGTTTCATTTAAAAACATAGTTAAGGATTTGCGGATAATGACCTCTGATGGCCTGTTCTGTTTGCAGTCTGCTTTCTGAAGTGCTCAGGTCATGGGCACTGTGACCCATTCACTAAGCGTTGTGTCTGCTACCCATTCTGGATGGAGAATCTGATACAGCATTACTTCAATGATGGAGAAAGCAACTGTGGTGAGTAGTTTTACTTGAAAGCATGGGTGAGCTGTTATATAGCTGTCACTGAAAGAAGCCACACTTTGTCAAAGAATTTTGTCTTGCACTCATATGAAAACGTTTTGCAAGAATATGCATTAAATTCTCATACATTTCATGAGAGTGGTGATTGGTCGAAAAGTGGACTCTGATTGGTAGCCCTGAAGAATGCTGATTGATAGTGAACAGTTGGGCATTGTTTAAATTTGGCTGTGGTCAGGGCATTGCACTAACCTTTCTGTATTACTGGTGCCAGAACTACAGTCTGGCACCAGTCTGGAAAATTTTCTGAAGAAGGGTCCAGACCCAAAACGTCAGCTTTCCTGCTCCTCTGATGCTGCTTGGCCTGCTGTGTTCATCCAGCTCCACACCTTGTTATCTTAGCTTTGACAAAATAGTCTTTTTTTAACAATGCCCTCAGGTTCTGTTTGTATTATATCATTATTTGTAAGGAGTTAGGAACTAATTGTTCTGTAAATATGTTTGGCAGGTACTACATTTACTGTGGCATTGCAGTTGTGTGCTAAGTAACAATGTATCAGTTTGCTCATCATGCAGACAGTAGGAGGACATCCATCCAATGAATCTCCAGCATTTACAATTTGTAGTGCATTTATCTCTAACTTATGGGAACTAGAGGACATATCGTGAGCTGAACAAAATTGTCAACATTTTGTCTTGGATGAATAACATGTTCCATTCAGGACAACACACATGAGGGTAGATTTTTGCAGTCACCACCTGGGTGCTAATCTGTTAAGGGGCACCTACACCCTTTACAAAACCCATCTGCTGTTTGTTCCATTGCAACGAATAAAAGTGAAAATCTGCACCTTGACGTCTGGTCAGTGAGCTCTCGTTGACAGCTGCATTTAGAGCCACTGCAAGTTCACTGGTTGATTCCCTCACACTCGGGATAGGAGACCTCATTGGAGTAACAGAGTGACAGGTTTATTACATTGCGATTCTCTACTCCCTGCATTGTGCTGAGAAAATAACCCTGCTTTTATTGGGAAGCCCTGTTCACATAAATCTGTCTATGATCTAAGTCTTATTCGATCAAGCAACTTGGGTTGATTTAGAGGTGTTGGTTCTCATGGTGTTCATAGCTATGTATCAAAGGTATTAATATAACATTCTGTGTCACAATTTCTCATTGTCAATTGGATGAGAGAGTGTCCCATGTTCCTGAGCTGAAACAATGGTGTCTGGCCAAAGCTGTTGCAAATGCCTTCTCTTGTGCTGTCACAGAAGACATTATCTTCTTATGCAAATGACTGAGCATTTCTTAAAGTCAAAAAAATTTCAGGCAGTTATGTCAAACATTAATTCACCAGTTTCATGGAGTCATTTTAGTGTTGCAATGTTTCTGTCTATTTGATGACCACAAAACGGACATATTCAAAAGATAGCACATGAAATTAAAGTGATTGTAGTAACTTGTGTATGTAATGGGAAAAGTGTTAGGCAACAGAAAGTACTGATATAAGGACATTTCTCTGGCTAAAGAGAGGTGTGGAGTGCAGTCCTCGGGAGTTGCCATTAGAAACACTGATTTTCTTATACATAAATGACCTGGATATAGGGAATAAAATTTTGAAGTCTGCAGATAAAAATTGTGAAGAGGATAGTGGCGAATTGTATGGGATACTTGGCCTTTTAAATAGGGGGACTTATTACAAAATTAAGAAAGCCATACTTAACCTTTGCAAGACCCTGGTTAGACCTCTGCTACAATGTTGTGTCTAATTATGGGCAAAGCGCTTGGATGTCAAAGTCTTGGAAAGCATATATTAGGACAACTCCTGGGATGAGGGCTTTCAGATACATGTGGGCAGGCTGAAAATATATAATTATTTTCCTTAGGGCAGAGAAGGTTAACTGGAGATTTCTTAGTGATATTCAAAACTGTGAGATATTTTGATAGAACAAGTAGGGAGAAACTGTTTCTCCAGTAACTAGGTTAGTTACAGAGGCCATAGTTTTAAAATCATTATTAAACGTCCAGATTAGAAATTAGGAGAATTGATTTCATACTGAGTATCGCTAGGATCTGAAATGCCATAGATGGTATCAGATTCTGCAGGAGCCTTCCCAGGGCAATGGGACATTATAGAAGTTTTGGTAAAAAGACCTAATACAGACGTAATGGCAGACATGTTGAAATAATAATCTCTAACTGTATAACTTAAACTCTACCCCTTTTTTAATATTTGCATCCACATACAAACAAACAGAAACAGACAAGAAACCAGTATTATGTGAAGGAAAAAACAGAATTAATGGTTCAGGTCCGGTGACCCTACCTCAGAACCCGTTACCAGACCGAAAACGTTAACTCTGTTTTTCTTTCACAGATGCTGCCAGACCTGCTGATCTTCTCCAGCAACTTTGTTTTAGTCCTGATTTATAGCATCTGCAGTTCTTTTGGTTTTTAAACCAGTATTATGAATGGTGAAGGACAAAAATAGTCAGAGAAATACAATTCTGGCACCAGTCCAGATCACTGATATCAATCAAGGTTTTCCTTTGGATCTATTAGTTCCTTTCAGTTCCCTGCTGATGATGTGGGGTTGTGAACACACCAATTATCAGTTGGTTCACCCTTTCAGTGCCTCTGAATGTGTTTTTGCCTATTTTCTTCCAACAGGGGGTTTGCAGAGAAAGAAATTTATAGGGAAGGTGTGCTAGTTACTGTAGGGATTTTAAGTTAAAGAACATAGAACAGTACAGCACAGTACAGGCCTCTTGGCCCACGATGTTGTGCCGACCTATTATCCTACTAAAATCAGTCTACCCTGCATACGCTACATGTCACTATCCTCCATGTGCCTATCCAAAAGTTGCTTAAAAGTCTCTAAAGTATCTGACTCCACTACCACTGCCGGCAGCGCATTCCACATGCCCACCACTCTCTGTGTAAAGAACCTACCTCTGACATCTCTCCTATGCCTTCCTCCAATCACCCTAAAATTATGCTTCCTCATAATAGCCATTTCTGCCCTGGGAAAAAGTCTCTGGCCATCCGCTCTATCCATGCCTCTCATCATTTAGTACACCTCGCTTAAGTCACCTCTCACCCTTCTTCGCTCCAATGACAAAAGCCCTAGCTCCCTCAACCTTTCCTTATAAGACCTGCCTTCCAGTCCAGGCAGCATCCTGGTAAATCTCCTCTGCACTATTTCCAAAGCTTCCACATCTTTCCTGTAATGAGGTGACCAGAACTAAACACAACATTCTAAGTGTGGTCTAACCAGGGTTTTATAGAGCTGCAGCATAACCTCACGGTTCTTAAACTCAATTCCCCTGCCAATGAAAGCCAACATACCATACGCCTTCTTTGCAACCCTATCAACTTGGGTAGCAACTTTGAGGTATCTGTGGACCCGGACCCCAAGATCCCTCTGTTCCTCCACACTGCCAAGAATCCGGCTGTTGAAAGAGTGCAGCACTTTTCTATTCACAATCGAATTTAGCCTCATACCCGGTCAAAAGTCAGCTTGCAACATTGAGTACAACTGTCCAATTCGAAAACATTCCCAGCTACCAACAATTACAACTTAAACAGGTTCAATGCAGACCGAATATGTTCACTACACATGTCTTGCAGCAGAGGGCTGCATATCAACACAGTGGGTAACTCCAGGGGAGAAGCAGTGAAACTTCGAGAGGTGTGGGGCAAAAACAGAGAGAAGAAATTACACTGATGTGGCACCCTTACAGTGATGGTGTGGAAATGCGGTCTCTGTTGTAGTGTAGGGAACATACACTATTTGCGCACAGGAAGCTCCAAGAGCAAACAATCACTGGTCACAACGGCCAGAGGAATGAGGAATTAAATACTGATAAAGGACTTTTTCCCCTAATTATCCCACTGTCTAATTCAGCCCCCCATTTTTTCTGCATCAGTGATTGCAGTGGCATTGTGTGTGTTTCTCCACAATGCTGCCATTCCCACCCCACTGCATTAGCTGCACGGCCTTCCTACATTGTTAGATCAAACACTGCAAACCCACTTCCACTCTAAATAACCTGTTGCATTTCAGTCAATGCTGTGGGACTTACAGTTTATGAGCTGCTGGTGGTGGTTGGGTAAAGAGAAGCGCGAGTGCGAGACAGATGCTTTCTCTTTGCAGGCCAAATGTTTCTGCTGTACTGCCCACACCCAAGCTGCTGCCACCTGCCCAGGAATAAATTATGTGGTAGTTACTATGCTAAGATCTCCTGCTTCCACAACACGTGGTCACATTGAAAAGCCAAGTGACTCCTTTCCTAAGCTGCAACATTTTCTACATTCTCAGCTGCTGAGCCTGAATTACTGCTCTGTTAATGGTTCCCCCTTTGTACCAGGGATTTTTAGTCTTTGATTTGATTTATTATTGTCACAAGTACCGAGGTGCAGTGAAAAGTTTTGTTTTGCATGCAGGCACATCATACGGTACAAACACAATCACTGTTGTCTTTTTGCTCACTGGGTAATTTTGCACTTGGGACCACTGCCACAGACCACAACCTCACGATGGAACCTATATCTCTGGTTGGAGCTATATATTTCTTCTGCTCCAGGAGATCTCTTATCACTTATCTGAATTGCTTTCTGTCTTCTTCTTTGTTGAATTCTTCAGCAATGAGAATTGCCACAGCTTTTCTTTGAAGGATTGTCATCCTCAGCATTCAGCATTACTTCATTTCATTAAAATCTTTTGAGTTTACCAGCATTTTTGCCCCGTTGGGCCTGGTGCTGTTAAATCTTCAGATTCCATGCTGATCACCATGTTATGTGGGCTGCTAATCTTTTCTTCTAACTTAATGGGCTCTTCAGGGTCTTATGCTCACTGGTGTGCGTGAATGGAAAGAGTCATGTAAATAAGATGTAGTTTAATGCACCCGCATAGGCCCCAGCTGTGCCTGCCTCTTTGTAGGTTACGTGGAACAGTCCCTCTTCTGCACCTACACAGGCCCCAAACCCCACCTCTTCCTCTGTTACATTGATGACTGTATCAGCGCCGCCTCTTGCTCCCCAGAGGAGCTCGAACAGTTCATCCACTTCACCAACACCTTCCACACCAACCTTCAGTTCACCTGGGCCATCTCCAGCACAACCCTCACCTTCCTGGACCTCTCAGTCTCCATCTCTGGCAACCAGCTTGTAACTGATGTCCATTTCAAGCCCACCGACTCCCACAGCTACCTAGAATACACCTCCTCCCACCCACCCTCCTGCAAAAATTCCATCCCCTATTCCCAATTCCTCCACCTCCGCCGCATCTGCTCCCACGATGAGGCATTCCACTCCCGCACATCCGAGATGTCCAAGTTCTTCAAGGACCGCAACTTTCCCCCCACAGTGGTCGAGAACGCCCTTGACCGCGTCTCCCGCATTTCCTGCAACACGTCCCTCACACCCCGCACCTGCCACAACCGCCCAAAGAGGATCCCCCTCGTTCTCACACACCACCCCACCAACCTCCGGATACAACGCATCATCCTCCGACACTTCCGCCATCTACAATCCGACCCCACCACTAAAGGCATATTTCCATCCCCACCCTTGTCTGCTTTCCGGAGAGACTCTCTCCATGACTCCCTTGTTCGCTCCACACTGCCCTCCAACCCCACCACACCCGGCACCTTCCCCTGCAACTGCAGGAAATGCTACACTTGCCCCCACACCTCCTCCCTCACCCCTATCCCAGGCCCCAAGATGACTTTCCACATTAAGCAGAGGTTCACCTGCACATCTGCCAATGTGGTATACTGCATCCACTGTACCCGGTGTGGCTTCCTCTACATTGGGGAAACCAAGCGGAGGCTTGGGGACCGCCTTGCAGAACACCTCCGCTCGGTTCGCAATAAACAACTGCACCTCCCCGTCGCAAACCATTTCAACTCCCCCTCCCATTCTTTAGATGACATGTCCATCATGGGCCTCCTGCAGTGCCACAATGATGCCACCCGAAGGTTGCAGGAACAGCAACTCATATTCCGCTTGGGAACCCTGCAGCCCAATGGTATCAGTGTGGACTTCACCAGCTTCAAAATCCCCCCTTCCCCCACTGCATCACACAACCAGCCCAGCTCATCCCCTCCCCCCACTGCATCCCAAAACCAGCCCAGCCTGTCTCTGCCTCCCTAACCTGTTCTTCCTCTCACCCATCCCTTCCTCCCACTCCAAGCCGCACCTCCATTTCCTACCTACTAACCTCATCCCACCTCCTTGACCTGTCCGTCTTCCCTGGACTGACCTATCCCCTCCCTACCTCCCCACCTATACTCTCCACTCCACCTATCTTCTTTTCTCTCCATCTTCGGTCCGCCTCCCCCTCTCTCCCTATTTATTCCAGAACCCTCACCCCATCCCCCTCTCTGATGAAGGGTCTAGGCCTGAAACGTCAGCTTTTGTGCTCCTGAGATGCTGCTGGGCCTGCTGTGTTCATCCAGCTTCACACTTTATTATCTTGTAGTTTAATGCATGTCTGTAGCTATTTATAATAGTCTCTACATTACTGCATTGACTATTTTGCAGAACCTAGCCTTTGATCTATCTCCCATTAGATCCTACTTTCCTACAAAGTCGTCATTGTTTAATTGCACTCAATTAAGTATTAACTCTTTCAGATCCTAATGCAATATGATATAGTTTTTTCCTAAATCCTGGTTAATAATTATCCCTTGACTGACATCAATAAAGCAATATTATCTGATGATGATCCTATTGGCGTTCATGTGTCTTTACATGCAAATTGGCTACAATTCCTACATTAAAAATTATTCGTGTTAAAATGTACTGCATTGGCAGTGAAGCACTTGGGATGTTCTGGGGTTGTGAAAGGTGATATACATTATAGAAATATAAATGCAAATTTTTAAGAGTTCAGCTGCTTTCATAACCTATGTTCATTTTTCTGTTGGCAGACTGGAGTGTGTTGTATGTGATTTTGTCGGTGTTTCTAATGATCATCACTGTTGGCGGAATATGCTGGATTTGTATCTGTTGCTGTAAAAGGTAGGTGTATTGTATGTGATAAGGGAGAGCTTCTGCATCATTTATTAGGATCCATGAAGAAAATGTAACACATTACTGGAACAACTTTCAATTTTGTGACACAACTTTTCTTTTTCACCAGAAAACGAACCAAAGTGAGGAAGAAAAACAAGTACACCATCTTAGACAATATGGATGATCAGGAACAAATGGCATTGAGGCCAAAATATGGTTAGTGCTGTATTTATAGCAATACCAGAATGTATACAACCAGAAGATCCTCTTTGAAGGCAAAACAAGCTACCAAAAATAGTTTGAATAAGCATTTAGAAATACTTTTGCATCCTAAGGTTATTAACCAGAACAATGTTGAAATGCCTCCAAGTTACTAGAATGATAGTCATGCCACAGTGCCCCACATAAATGTACAACAGCTCAATTTTTAAAAACAAACAAAGGGGACGCCATATTATGGAAACATTTTTGCACCTGAATCAAATGATTATAGGTTTAACTATCACTCGAAGGATTTGGCAAATAATCCAGGCTGATATTGCAATGCAGTTCTGAAGTCTGTTACTGATGGTGCTGATATTGGGATAAGGCGTGAAAGTGAGGCCCTGTCTCTCTCTTTCAGGTGGATAAATTTCCCATTGGTGCTATTTCAAAGAGGAGCAAGTTCTTCCTGGTGTCTTGGCAAATACTTATCCCTCAACCCACATAACTTAATGACAACATAACAACTCATCACTCACACTCCCTCCCTCCAATAACAACCAAAACAGAATCCCCCTCATGCTCAGGTACCACCCCACCAACCTCCGGATACAACGTATCATCCTCCGACACTTCCGCCATCTACAATCCGACCTGACCACTAAAGGCATATTTCCATTCCCACCCTTGTCTGCCTTCCAGAAAGACCACTCTCTCCGGGACTCCCTTGTTCGCTCCACACTGCCCTCCAACCCCACCACACCCGGCACATTTTCCTGCAACTGCAGGAAGTGCGACACTTGCCCCCACACCACCCTCACCCCCATCCCAGGCCCCAAGAAGACTTACCATATTAAGCAGATGTTCACCTGCACATCTGCCAATGTGGTATACTGCATCCGCCATACCCGTTGTGGCCTCCTCTACATCGAGGAAACCAAGCAGAGGCTTGGGGACCGCTTTGTGGAATACCTACACTCGGCTCACACTAAACAACTGCACCTCCCATCGCGAACCATTTCAACTCCCCTTCCCATTCCTCAGACGACTGTCCATCCTGGGCCTCCTGCAGTGCCACAACGATGCCACCTGAAGGTTCCAGGAACAGCACCTCTCATATTTTGCTTGGGAACCCTGAAGCCAATGGTATCAATGTGGACTTCACAAGCTTCAAAATCTCCCCTCCCCCTACCGTATCCCAAAACCAGCCCAGCTCATCCCACCTCCCTAACCTGTCCTGCCTCCTACCTATCCCCTCCTCCCACCTCAAGCCCCATCCCCATCTCCTGCCTACTAACCTCATCCTCCCTCCTTGACCTGTCCGTCCTTCCTGGACTGACCTATCTCCTCCCTAACTCCCCATCTGCACTCACCTCTACTGGCTCCATCCCCGCCTCTTTGCTCTCTCTGTCTCCTCTCCACCTATCTTCTCCTCTATCCATCTTCAATCCACCTCCCCTCTCTCCCTATTTAATTCAGAATCCCCTTCCCCTCCCCCATTTCTGAAGGCTCTAGGCCCAAAACGTCAACGTTCCTGCTCCTCTGATGCTGCTGGGCCTGCTGTGCTTATCCAGCTCTACACCATGTTAACTTAATGATCAGATTTTTTAAAAATTACATTTCTATTCATAATTGTTTTGTAGTATTTCCTCCAAGCATGCCTATCCTTCAAAGGTGTTACAGTGATTGTAAAGAATCATGAGACATTGAGGTGTCCAATGTGCTTTTTTGCGATGTTCAAATAGGAGGAAATGTGTTTAATCAAAATGCAAATACTGAAATGGAACAAAATTCAGACTTATGTCTGATGTTGACTTTGCATTATGATTTTCTGCTTCAGGTGTGAAACACAAAAGCACAGAACATAACTCAAGTCTAATGATATCTGAATCGGAATTTGACAGTGATCAGAACACACTCTTTAGCAGAGAAACCATCGAGGAGAACCACAAAGTTGTTGCGAACGGCTCGCTGAAGAATGGAGTCTCCTTTAATTATCATCCCCAAAACAGATAAATTTGCTGAATAAGCGAATGTGGTCTACTCATGGTGCACTTCTACTGCAGTGCAAAGCTGGGTACACTTACCCACTTGGAATTATTAATGAACATTTAAAACCCTTTTTTCAAAATATTGGTGTACTCTGGAAGAGTTTTTTTTCAGTAACTACTGAAGGAAACTTTTTTTCAGCTCTTGATTGTTCATCTTGGATGTCGACACACAGACAGCAGAAAGGTTTGTCAGACCTGATCTATTGAGGGACTCTGTAATTTCAGTCTCCTGTTGATTTATGTTTATAGGCATTTCCATTGTCTGTAATAACAGTGTGTAAATGTGAGAAAAAGAGCAGCTCCAACTTTGAGAAAGGTCACATGAATTATTTTCATAGAACAATTTCTTCGTATGGAAATCCAAATTGGTAATAAACAACTAGTAGAATATATGAATGGTGCATTTGACATCCAATGCTAAATATTAAAAGTTTTCAAAATCAAAAGGTTAATTCATATGGTAGAACAAACGGATCCAGATATTAGATTTAAATTCTCCTTCTCACAATATGAAAGCATCAGTTCCTATCTGTTTTTGTGCTGCAGTGCAGCTATATTGTTTCTTGTACAGTTAGCTGTGCAGATACAATTCTCTGTTTACATCAGTGCAATTTCCATAAACGAAAAACCATTTTTCTTTGTGGTTAATTTTCAGTCTAATTGGTTGGACCAAAATACAAATGAGCTAAAAGCAAAGCTGTAGGCAAAATTAGTAACGCAAATTAAGTAACAGCCAGCAAAAGGCAGATCGCTCTGATAAATCAAGGTTGAAGCAGTTAATTAAAAACGTACTTCCTCCAAATTCAATACTGTTAAAGGCAATCCATAATCTATCGAAAGGCTTGAGCATTGTGTGCATTTCCTGTAAATGTCATGTTTAATTCCTACTTCATTTTTCACTGAGAGAGTTGAATACTTTTGAATTATAGCCATTTGTACTGGATAGAGTCTAGGCACCCATCTGCACACAATAATGAGATTAATGAACAGATCATCTATTTTGTGCTGTGAGTTCAAGGAGAGAGGGCAAATGATTAAATATAAGTCTCTTGAGTGGGAAAGATAACTTGAACCTGCAAAGTGCAGGAGCATTTAGTTTTGTCCGATTCCCACGAGTTGGCAGGGTTGTTTTACTTACAGAAAAGATTGAGAATTGATGGAGATGTTCAAAATTACAAGCAATTTGGCCAGTAAAGATAAACTGTTTCCAATGGCGAAAGGATCAGGAATCAAAGTACAATGATTTAAAGTGTTTGGCAAAAGAACCGAAGGCAACAGGAGGACACCTTTATGCAGTGAGTGATTAGGTCCTGGAACACATTGTTAGAATGTGATGGATGCATAGCTAATCGTGGCCTTCAGAATGTAACTATCTGAGAAGATTTACAGGGCTACAGGGAAAAGAGGTGCTGTCGCCATTCTTCTGTGTTGTGATTATCCAATCATTTGTAATTCTCCCAACATTCTGCTTATCTGCATTTTGTAGACATGGCTGAAATGGGGCCAACCACCATTCAAAGAGGCAATTTCTTTGGTATCTCCTTCCCTACCCTTTCTCCACTCAAAATCTGATTGCCAGTGCTGGTAATATCTGCCCCAGTTCCATGGTTTCCAAGTCATGCAGTGGAATGGGATTGCAAATTTTCTACTGCAAAAATGTCCAAAGTTATCTTTGTTCTTTAAACAAAAGCTTTTCACTTTCCAAAGGAAAATATATCTCAATCATTCCTATCAGATTTTTCATCCTTAGTTTTTCTAACACATTCCTGTCAGGTATTGAACTTGACACCATAATACTTCTTGGTTTATACCCTTGACAGAAGACTGACCACTTTGCAGGGTGGCTGTGTATAGAGTTACTATTGAATATCACTGTTCAGTTTCTTATAAAATTGATTTCTCTATTTGATGGACAAATCCTCTGAATTTGTTTCCCCTTTTATTGGGGGGTGGGGGGAAGAAAGAGAGGCTAGAATGAAATCAATTCCTGATGTTCAGATGAGTCTTGATGGGCAAACTGCTGCGATTGGTTTCTTTGGAATTTCAGGACCACAGTAGATAAAGTTAAACCCTGACATTTTACTGCTGTCAAATGGAGGGAGGGTACAGCAGTGTCTGGTCTCTGGTTAGCTTCAACCCATCAGAAATCCTATATTGACATATGTTTATAAACTAGTTCAGTGCGGTGATACATTTAACAATGGATGTTAGCCATGACGATGTTGTTTCTACATTTTAGGATACACTATCTTTTTGGTTTAAGTCCGAGCTAATTAGATTTGGTGCATTTTGTATTTTTCCGAATTAAGCTTTTTGTGAAGAAATGTAGACAAACGTCTGTGCCATACATGGCAGGCCAGTGTTTTGATCAACAGGTCAATAATTGTCTTGAGGATTAATTTGTTAATTCCTGGATGAGATATAACCAATATACTTGAATGTGAAGTGCTACTGCACTGTTTGTATCTGATTTTGGCTTTTTACTAGCTCTGTCCTCTAAAACCTCCCAAAAGAGAGAGATTTTATAGCTTTGACCAGTTCAACAGCTCACGTTGAAGAGTACTGAGCCAACAGGCTAAAGTGCCTAGATATTTCTGTTCAGTACATGTCAGTTAAAAAACAAACGTCAAAGAACAGTACAGTCAACTCAAAATAACAATCTATTGTTATCTAACTTGCTGATTTATTCTTGCTTCTGTGTAGTGTAAGTGATAATAAATTTAAATGAATAGTTTAACCTGAACCGTTTAATGTGTCAGTGTTTTTTCTGACAATTTGGTGAGACCAGAAATCATAGTAGTATTTCATACCTTCACCAGATTTGGCTATGTATTTGGATTAGCCGAGCTGTATTGTAGGTTATTTACATACGTGTTAGCATAGGGAGCAGAAGCTTGTTTATAGTAACGCTAACTCATTTTAACAAGTTACTGCATAATTTTGTTTTTAAAGAATACATGCCCAATTTGTCTCCCTCTCAACTGCACTTGAAAGTCTTTATCTGCATGAAAAAAATTCAGGAACAAAACTATTCATGAAGCATTCTATAAGAAAAGGAGTAAATCTCAGAAGATCTTTATTTTGTGAAAGTAAGTACTTGTTTCCATTGCTGAATAGTCTGAACTGGAAAAACACTACTTTGTCTGAACCATAAACTGTAGAACCCCTACAGTGTGGAAACAGGCCCTTCTGCCCAACAAGTCCACACTGAGACTCAGAGCATCCCACCCAGACACATTCGGCAGAACCCACCTAATCTACACATCCCTGAACACTACAGGCAATTTAGCATGGCTAATCCACCCAACCTGCACACCTTTGGACTGTGGGAGGTCACCCATGCAGACACGGGGAGAATGTGCAAACTCCACAGAGACAGTCGCCTGTGGGTGGAATCGAACCTGGGTCCCTGGGTTTGTGAGGCAGCAGTGCTGACCATTGAGCCACCAAGCCACCCTATGAATTCTCATAAAATTGAATCATTCTACATAAGTAGTATCTTACAGTACACTTTGCTTACTTGTGCTTTTATTTTTAATTCAGCGTGAATTTAGACCATCTATACTGTAATGAAACGTCAGCTTGCATTATATAACACATTTTATTGATGTTTCTAATAGCGATGTCAAGGGGTATGGAGTGAGGATGGGACTATGGCATTGAGATAACGTATCAGCCATTTTCCTGTTGGACTTGATGTGCTGACCAGCCTTCTCTGCTCTGTTTAAATTGAGCTGGTTAAACATCATTGAACAAACTTTACCAATCCATACACATGGGTGTTCAAAACCTTGGTCAGAAAACTAGGTTTGAAAATGGAGGATGAGGTAAAGCAATGGAAAGGTTTAGGAAGGGAATAACAAACCCTATGGTGTTGATATTTGAAGCTACTGCTGCAATGATGAAACAACTTACAATATGTTGGCTGTCTTATCCACAGACGATGCAGTACATTTCATTTATTGAAAGGTGATTAACCTACTGTTTGACATCCTTTGGTGTCTAAGGATTTCATGTCAGGTTGACATTGTTCAACATAAACTGGATGATAGCTATACTAAGATAATTAACTTTGGCTTATAAAACTTTGTTCTTTCCACCTGTACAAACAATTGCTCAGCAGCATTTGAACTTCTTCTAAATTTATTGCCTCAAGAGAAAAACACACAGTTTACATATAACCACAAGGTATTAACGAGATTCAGTGTACATTTCCATAATGTAATTAGAGCAGTAAATCATAATCTGGATTATCAAGTAACATAATTCATTGCTAACTGGACTTATTTCTCGAATATTTTACAATTGACAAACTCAAAGAAACTAAATACCTCTCAATAGTTACATCAGTGCACGTCACAACTAAATAATGACATGAATTCAGTGCTTTTAAAAACCAGATAATAAACATTAGAACACAAGTTAAAATTCACAAACAAGCACTTTTTAGCCACTTTGCACAAGTGTTTACAAACATTTCCAAAACATTACAGTTTTTGAAGTATAACCCAGTGTTCATGTTTAAAGATTCTATTTTAACATGTCCAGAAGAGGTGAGAAAACAAGCTACAATTAGATTATATAGTGATTTTATTGTAACAAAGTAAAAGGCATCTGGATATCAGGGGTTTAGATGGATATGCGCCAACTGCTGGCAAATGGGATTAGGTCAGATTAGGATGTCTGATTGGCACGGATGAGTTGGACTGAAGGGTCTGTTTCCACACTGTATGATTAATTCAGCTGAAATAGCTTTTCCCGTAAATCAAGTAGATTATCAAAATCATGTCGAGAATATACTTCAAACTAGCAAAAAGTGCCAATGACACCATTTTTGTTTAAGAATTCAACGTTTTCAATGGTAAGGTTGTTTTCCAAGTTGAGAGACTAAAGCAGTGATTGATATAGTTTTAACATTTATCCCTCAAGACTTATAGATTTCCAAAACAAACATACTTGATTTCCAAGTAATCATCAACACCATATTTCGAGCCTTCCCTTCCGAGGCCAGACTGTTTAACTCCACCGAAAGGTGCCTCAGGGGTTGATAACAGACCTTCATTTACACCAACTATGCCAACTTCTAACTGTTCCGCAACTCTCCAAATCTGAGCATGATCTCTGGAGTAAAAATAACCTAGAAAGGTAAATTATAAACTTCACTGGTGATTGAAGTTGGATGGATCTTATTACAATACAAAAAAAAACTATTTCCTGATTCAGTCAGAGTAGAAAGCAGCCAATTACGCTTTTAAACAGCTCTGGGTGTCAACGATTCACAGATATACTCACCAGCCAAACCCACATTGGAAGCATTAGCTATAGTTACAGCTTCTTCCTCAGTCCGAAATCTGCAAGTACAAGAATGCAGAGAATAATAAAATCTTACATCATAGGAAACCATCCAGCACCTGACACCAGCTACTTTTAAAAAATGACTTTGTTAGTTGTGCCCAGAGCACAATTGTTTTTGAATCATACATCCATTTACCTTTTTGAAAGTTTCTTCCACTACTTTTTCAGGAAGTAAATGCGATATCATAACAAACGTAATGTAAATAATGAGAAACTTTATTTATTTTAACCACGTTCTTCCAGATACCTTTGACATTGAGTGTACTGGAGGGAGGAGGGGGAATGGGACTACGAGGAAGGTATTGAGTGAAACTGATTGTGAATGGATTTCCATGTGGAATTGTTTTTTGAAGCAGGATGTGCCAAAATGCTAGAAATATTCTGTATGTTAGGCAACATCTGTGGGGAGGGAAACAGAAATGATGTTTCAGGTCAATTGACATTTTTTTCCAGCTAAGAAGAAACAATTAAGAGTGATAATTTAAATCTGTTGGAGAACTTACAATGGCTTCCAGCCTTGCCTACTTCTTGTAGAATATGTGGACGATTCATGTTCTCTTCCTCAACTCATTTTGCAGTATATTAATGACTATATCAGTACACTTTCTTACTCTTGCTCTGAACTTAGACAATTTCATTAAATTTGCCTCCAATTCATATTCTTCCCTTGGATCTATACGGTCCATCTCTGTCTCCAACGTCTGGTAGGTTATTGACCAACATCCACTAATTCCCAAACTTAACTACAATTCCTCATCCCGACATCCTGTAAGTATCCTCTTCAAGTCTCTATTGCATCTTTTCTGACAATAGAACTTTCTTTACCCGTTTCTGATACATCATCCTTTTACCTCAATAAGGACTCCTCACACCTTGGGTCCCTGCCTGTATCTGCTCCACTTCCATTCCTTATCGCTCCTGCTTTTCGTCTCATTTTTTTCTGCCCTTTTACTTGCTTTAAACTTCCTACATCTCTAATTTCTGATAAAAATGCTACTGTCCTGAAACACAAACTATTTGTCTCTGCACAGATGTTGCCAGACTTGCTAAATATAAACAACAGAACATAGTAAATACTTAAGATTTCTAGTATTTGCGTATTTCACTTTCAGTACATCAAAATGAATTCTATTTTAAAACCAAAATAGCCCGAGTCTATTCCAGACGAGTGAGATAATGCGCAAATGCAATGAATACAATGATTAGAATAAGATTTTACCAAACTACTTTGAAAAGAAACAACAGTTGAATCTGAGGAGCATGCTTGAGAAATGTAAAATAGTTTAAGTGAACAGAATCAATATTTCCTCTAATTTCAATTCACTGTGCAGGGATAGTTTGTTGCCCTGCGTGGCCAAACATCTTAGAGGAAACATAGGTTGTGCCCAGCTTGTTCAGTCCCCATGTGGTGCATCCATGAAGTTTATAGGGAGTGTTAGATGGAACAGTTGTAGATTAAATTACGTACAGACACACAAAGCACTTAGGGAGGACATGAGTACTCTGAAAAATGATCTGACATGGTTTTGGGTGGAATAAAGAAAGTTGCGGGTTTTAGTGCATTCACGCAGGATGTATAATTATGACATGACCAAAGTCACAGTAAGTCAAAGTCACAGTAAGTCAAAATCAAACTAAATGTATAGTGAAATTTTACCCAGTGCACTCTGACTCTGCCTTCGACAACCACTGGACATCCCAAAGTGCTTTATAGCTAATAGAGTGCTGAAGTGTACCTACAGTTGTTTTGTGGATACGTGTGAATACTGGGCAACATATCTTCAGAAGGCTTGATGAGAGTGCAACTTTACTAAAACAAATTCCATGGGTTAAGGTACAAGGAGAGATTAAACATTTTAAGGTAGTAATGACCAGACTGTAGCAGGTTAAAAGGTGATGTGGTTGAAATTTTCAAGTCATTAAGGGAAACAGATAGGTAGATTGGTGGAAATAATTGTCAATGGTTGGGCACGTTTCATACAATGAAATTAGTAAATGTTTTATGTAAAAGGATGGTGGTTTTTGGCACAAAATAGAAAATGAAATTAGGTCAATTGTTAATTTTAACAAAGATCTGTCAATTTGAGATTTAACTAAAGATATTAAGAAATATTGGACAAAATAGGATAAGACCATAAGAGATAGGTGCAGAAAGTAGGCAGTTCATTCCATTAAGTCTGCACCTCCAATCAATCATGGCTGGTAAGTTTCCTCAACCCCATTCTCCCTATTTCTGCCTGTAACCCTTGAAAACCAAGAACCTATCTATCTCCATCTTAAATTAACTCAATAACCTGAACTCCACAGTCTTCCTTGGCAGTGAATTCCATAGATTCATGACTCTCTGGCTAAAGAAATTTCTCCTTATCTCCATTCTAAGAGGTCTTCCCTTTACTTTAAGACTGTACCCTTGGGTCCTGGTCTCTCCTACGAATGGAAACACGTTCCTAACATCCACTCTGTCCAGGCCATTCAGTATTCTGTAAGTTTCAATTAGATCCCTCTTCATCCTTCCAAATTCCACCAAGTATAGACCCAGAGTCCTTAAACATTCCTCTATGGAGTTTGATTGTAAATGATTGCTGTGTATGTGAAAGAGGCTCGAAAGGCTAAATACCTTAATTCCTCTTATTTTCTACATTCTGACATGCTTGTGCTCCCGTTTGAAAAAACTACTCTGTTAGTCCCATAGCTACACACACCTTTTGCCCCTCATTCAATTTAATTGTAACTTGATGTTGGATCTACTTTCCCCATCCTTTCAGGCAGATCATAACTCTGTGTAAAAACCTTCCTCTCATCACTACCTTGACCTATTGCCAACTGTCTTAAGTCTGGGTCCCCTGGTTATGTTGATCCAATACTGATAAACACAGAGGCCTCACATGACCAAATTAAAACTGTCTATTTAGTGACAATTGCTCTGGCGCCCACCACATTCAGACTGGCCATTCTGTTGCAAAGCACTCTTCATTAGAAGTAACAGCATACCATAACACAAGTTGTCTTTGTAACCAACACACGTACAGCTTTTCTAATGCACCTGAACTCAATCAATAAATTAGTGTTTTCCAAGTGACCACAAATCAAATGTAAAGATACAATACCTGACTGTGATGACACTGGTTTCCTATTTTGGGTCTTAGCATTTTTCTTGAAGACTTGTGCTACAACCAACATTTACATTTAACTCCTGTCTATCAACCTAGAATACTGTGATTGCGGTGGCAAGAAAACCAAGCTTTTCATGACTCTTGAGACCAATGGCCCTTTCAGTTACTTCTAATAAATGCTGAAAAAATATTGAAGATTTCCATACTTGAGAACTGGGGCCAAGGGTCCAAATGTTTCCTCCTGTGCACAAAGCATGTCCACTGTGACGTTGGAAAGAAGAGTTGGTTCAAAGAATGTTGCTCCAGAACTGTGTCGCTTTCCCCCTGTCACGATGCTGGCACCCCGAGACACTGCGTCACTTATCTGACCTTCCACCTGGACACAGAATTGAGAGTAAAAGGATGCATTTCAGAACCAAAAACTGAATTCAAATCTCATCCATCTCTTTATATAAATAGCCACTTCTGGTCCTCCAACTCTTCAAGAACCAACAGGAGAAGTCAGGCTTTTAGATGTTTAGGCTCTAATTTCCTCTCTCAATCTCCATGCCTCACCTCTCCGAGGCATATCTTAAAACCTACTTTTTTGACCTAATTTTCAGTCACCTGTTCTGACAGCTCCTAATGTAGTTTGATGTCCAATTAAGTTTGGGAACTTCCCTGTGATATAGCTTGGAACATTTTACGGTATGAAAAGGTGCAATATTAATGCAATTTGTTGTTAGTTAATGTCACATAATTGGTGCTTCATCCTTTGGCTGCTCTTTCTGACAGTTTTTTCAGAACTAATGAACGAAAGAAATGTTGGAAATCTTCAAGGTAACATATGAGAGCTATCATTTGTTCTTACTGTTGTTAGCATAGAATGCCTTTGATAAATATTTATGGTTTGTTACCTTTTGCACTGCACTTTCATTGATTAAGGGACCTTGTGTAGACTGTTCGTCAAATCCATTTCCAACACGCAATTCTCTCTGCATAGCCTTCACCATCTTCTGTACAAAAATATCATGGATTCCCTCCTGCACCAGGAACCGATTTGCACATACACAAGTCTGTATTCAAGCAGGATTCCAAAGAAATAAAACATCAATATTCACATATGCAGAACCAACAGATTCCAGACAGCAATAAACGATAGAGAGGTAGAACAACTAGTGAAATTTTCCCACTAAGTAGGAAAAATACAATGAAACTGCTACAGTAGAAATGGTGCAGTGCATATATACATTATTATTGAGTCTTAAGAGCGACTGTAATGCCGACATGACTCAAACATTTCAAAAACAAGTATTAACTTCTGAATCTGATTCAGAACTAAAAAATTATGCACTGAAAGCAAATTAGAATTACAATTATACCAATGATTATTTGAAATTTTCAGTACAATGAAAGTAACTACAGGGTGGTTGTAATTATTTCATGGTGATAGTTCTAGATAATTTTTTAAAAAGTGCTTTTTTACAAAATTTACAAGGATATTGCCATGACCCAAGGTGCTAAGTTATAGGGAAAGGTTGGACAAGCTCGGCCTCCTTTTTTTAAAGAGCGTAGGAGACTGAGGTAGTATCTTATACAAGTGTACAAGATCATGAGAGGCATGGATAGGGTGAATACAATCAGTCTTTTTCCCAGATTTGGGAATCGAGGACTACAAAGCATCAGTTTAAGGGGCAATGTTCTTATACAGAGGGTGGTATACATATGGAATAAGCTGCCAGCGGAAATGGTTGAGACGGGTATATTAACAACATTTAAAAGGCATTTGGGCGAATACATGGATAGGAAAGGTTAGGAAGGAGATGGAAATGTAGGGAAATGGGGTTAGCGTAGATGGACATTTTGGTCAGCATGGACCAGTTTGGGCCGAAGGGGCTGTCTCTGTGCTGTAGGACTCTTTTATAAAATCATGAGTCTTTTCATTCCCTTCCATTTCCACCAGCACCAGAAGAAATACTGAAGGTGGGAATCCTACAAACAGAGGACAGACATGTGCTGCCAGAGAATAGGGATGTCAAATTTTCTCAAATAACTCTGGCTGATGGGCATATGGGATTTAACTTTGAAACATTTTGAGTATGGCGTCACAGAACTGGAAGGAATTTAATACATTTCAGTGCAATACTAATTTTCACTTGTTGTTGGCAGTCCCTCAGAATGGAAAATGATGACTGTTAGGCTAGATGAGTCTTCATCCAACTGATAAGCCCTATTTTGAATTGACACGTTTTCCCACAGTGGGGGTATATTGTGTAGGAAAGTGAATTTTGCAGCTCTGGGCAGGCTTCTTCTCTCACTGCTGCCTTTGTTCTTCCTTGCAGGCAGGTTGCTGAATAGAGTCTCCACACGGATTTGTGCCTTGACTAAGGAGGAGCATTGCCAGGTGATCAGTGGTTTTCTCCGCCCAGTTAGTGGGAGTGTTTTAGGGAGACCAAGATAGTAGCCTTCTACCTTTTATCCTAGCCACCCTTCGAACAGGGAGCTGTGAGAATATAATTTTGTCATGGGAGACCATTTTTAAGACATCCAGCCTATCTATTCAGCTGGTTTTTCAGGAGCAAGGCTTCAAAGTAGGTTGAAGCAAGTTCATAGGGAATGCCGGTGTTTGGTTCATTTGGTTCCCAGGATTCAACGTAGGCATCGCTGGTGGAAGGTCCCATAAAGTGACATCAGCAGATAGTTAAACGCGGACTGTAGTGAAGGGGAATGGTCAACACAATAGACTTCTAAAACAGGACCTCTGGAAACCAACAAAGACACTTCAAAGCAGCTTGAAGAAAGGAGCGGTGGCAGACATGGCTCAGCACTGGACATTTTCCCTGATGGTAGTCCCTTGGGAGATGTGGCTGTGGGAAGTATTGCACATACTCCAAAGTCCCCTTCTATGTAGATATGTAGTGAGTAATAACCAGGGCCCTTGAACAACAATTCATACTCGGCCTCGTTCCACGTCTCAAAATATGCTGGTATGTTTCTTTAAACCAAATTTCTGAAAGAACGAGAAGTGTTTTGTCCAGTTTTGGAATACATTTCCATTTCTTGAATAAAATAGCCTCAATACACTCATGGCGAAATTAAAAATTAAGGTAACTTTCAAAGGATCTGCTCAGTTCAAGACTCAACTTGTTTGCTGCCTTAGACTACTCACTTGTCCAGAGTTTCGGAACTTGGAGGCGATGGCACCAGCAACAGCTCGATCAAGATCAGCACTGTCAAAGACAATGAAGGGAGCCAGTCCACCAAGTTCCATCGAAG
The DNA here is from genome assembly GCF_030684315.1 of Stegostoma tigrinum. NCBI lineage: Eukaryota > Metazoa > Chordata > Chondrichthyes > Orectolobiformes > Stegostomatidae > Stegostoma > Stegostoma tigrinum. The sequence goes on from NC_081355.1 coordinate 28,767,452, forward strand.
CCTTCTTCACAGTATCAGATGCTTGGCGTAGGAGAATCTGCAAGGTGCAACTGTAGCTTATGAAAAAGAACAATTCTACACACAACCTCAATCTACAGTAAGGGTGTAAATCAGGCTTCTTTCCTCTGTGCATTAATAAAATTATGAATAAGAAGTTCCAATTTTGTTATACATAGGAACAGATGAGGACCTATTCCCTAATTACACACAGCAGTCATCATTGTACTTAAATAGCATAATGATACATCGATATTCTTTCATCTTAGCAGCAGCAATCTACCAGCATACTTATTCAATGTTTCTATTTATGAAGAGCTATCTTGATTTACAATGACCAGTCTCAGGTTACCCTCATTTTAAAGAAAATTCCCTTTGCTCAAACAAACAAATTTATAAACCTTGTTTTAGTTCCAACTTATAACACAGTGCACTTCAGTGACAGCATAGCACAATTAGCATTAATGAGATGGGGTCTACAGATTTTGTCCACAAAAAACAGATCATAATTGATTCCTACAGTGGATATTTTAAGAATAAAAACTGAGGGCTCCAACAACAGAGATCATGGGAACTGCAGATTCTGGAGAATCCGAGATAACAAAGTGTGAAGCTGGATGAACACAGCAGGCCAAGCAGCATCTTAGGAGCACAAAAGCTGACGTTTCAGGCCTAGACCCTTCATCAGATGGGGAGAAGATTCTGAAATAAATAGGGAGACAGGGGGAGGTGGACTGAAGACGGATAGAGGAGAAGATAGGCAGAGAGGAGAGTATGGGTGGGGAGGTAGGGAAGGGATAGGTCAGTCTGGGGAGGACGGACAGGTCAAGGAGGTGGGATGAGGTTAGTAGGTAGGAAATGGAGGTGTGGTTTGAGGTGGGAGGATGGGATGGGTGAGATGAAGAACAGGTTAGGCAGGTGGGGACGAGCTGGGCTGGTTTTGGGATGCAGTGGGGTGGGGGGTAGATTTTGAAGCTGGTGAAATCCACATTGATACCATTGGGCTGCAGGGTTCCCAAGCGGAATATGAGTTGCTGTTCTTGTAACCTACGGGTCGCATCATTGTGGCACTGCAGGAGACCAGGATAGACATGTCATCTAAGGGATGGGAGGGGGAGTTGTTGTGGACTTTCCTATGGTCCATTCTTGCCTGTTGTAAAGAGTGCCACATGAGGGAGCTAATGGAAAGGAATGAAATAGTTGTATTTTGAAGGCAATAAAATGTGAGGCTGGATGAACACAGCAGGCCAAGCAGCATCTCAGGAGCACAAAAGCTGACGTTTCGGGCCTAGACCCTTCATCAGAGAGGGGGATGGGGGGAGGGAACTGGAATAAATAGGGAGAGAGGGGGAGGCGGACCGAAGATGGAGAGCAAAGAAGATAGGTGGAGAGGGTGTAGGTGGGGAGGTAGGGAGGGGATAGGTCAGTCCAGGGAAGACGGACAGGTCAAGGAGGTGGGATGAGGTTAGTAGGTAGCTGGGGGTGCGGCTGGGGGTGGGAGGAAGGGATGGGTGAGAGGAAGAACCGGTTAGGGAGGCAGAGACAGGTTGGACTGGTTTTGGGATGCAGTGGGTGGGGGGGAAGAGCTGGGCTGGTTGTGTGGTGCAGTGGGGGGAGGGGATGAACTGGGCTGGTTTAGGGATGCAGTGGGGGAAGGGGAGATTTTGAAACTGGTGAAGTCCACATTGATACCATATGGCTGCAGGGTTCCCAGGCGGAATATGAGTTGCTGTTCCTGCAACCTTCGGGTGGCATCATTGTGGCAGTGCAGGAGGCCCATGATGGACATGTCATCAAGAGAATGGGAGGGGGAGTGGAAATGGTTTGCGACTGGGAGGTGCAGTTGTTTGTTGCGAACTGAGCGGAGGTGTTCTGCAAAGCGGTCCCCAAGCCTCCGCTTGGTTTCCCCAATGTAGAGAAAGCCGCACCGGGTACAGTGGATGCAGTATACCACATTGGCAGATGTGCAGGTGAACCTCTGCTTAATGTGGAATGTCATCTTGGGGCCTGGGATGGGGGTGAGGGAGGAGGTGTGGGAGGCCTGGGATGGGGGTGAGGGAGGACACTTCCTCCGACACTTCCGCCATTTACAATCCGACCCCACCACCCAAGACATTTTTCCATCCCCACCCCTGTCTGCTTTCCGGAGAGACCACTCTCTCCGTGACTCCCTTGTTCGCTCCACACTGCCCTCCAACCCCACCACACCCGGCACCTTCCCCTGCAACCGCAGGAAATGCTACACTTGTCATCTTGGGGCCTGGGATGGGGGTGAGGGAGGAGGTGTGGGAGGCCTGGGATGGGGGTGAGGGAGGACACTTCCTCCGACACTTCCGCCATTTACAATCCGACCCCACCACCCAAGACATTTTTCCATCCCCACCCCTGTCTGCTTTCCGGAGAGACCACTCTCTCCGTGACTCCCTTGTTCGCTCCACACTGCCCTCCAACCCCACCACACCCGGCACCTTCCCCTGCAACCGCAGGAAATGCTACACTTGTCCCCACACCTCCTCCCTCACCCCCATCCCAGGCCCCAAGATGACATTCCACATTAAGCAGAGGTTCACCTGCACATCTGCCAATGTGGTATACTGCATCCACTGTACCCGGTGCGGCTTTCTCTACATTGGGGAAACCAAGCGGAGGCTTGGGGACCGCTTTGCAGAACACCTCCGCTCAGTTCGCAACAAACAACTGCACCTCCCAGTCGCAAACCATTTCCACTCCCCCTCCCATTCTCTTGATGACATGTCCATCATGGGCCTCCTGCACTGCCACAATGATGCCACCCGAAGGTTGCAGGAACAGCAACTCATATTCCGCCTGGGAACCCTGCAGCCATATGGTATCAATGTGGACTTCACCAGTTTCAAAATCTCCCCTTCCCCCACTGCATCCCTAAACCAGCCCAGTTCATCCCCTCCCCCCACTGCACCACACAACCAGCCCAGCTCTTCCCCCCCACCCACTGCATCCCAAAACCAGTCCAACCTGTCTCTGCCTCCCTAACCGGTTCTTCCTCTCACCCATCCCTTCCTCCCACCCCCAGCCGCACCCCCAGCTACCTACTAACCTCATCCCACCTCCTTGACCTGTCCGTCTTCCCTGGACTGACCTATCCCCTCCCTACCTCCCCACCTACACCCTCTCCACCTATCTTCTTTGCTCTCCATCTTCGGTCCGCCTCCCCCTCTCTCCCTATTTATTCCAGTTCCCTCCCCCCATCCCCCTCTCTGATGAAGGGTCTAGGCCCGAAACGTCAGCTTTTGTGCTCCTGAGATGCTGCTTGGCCTGCTGTGTTCATCCAGCCTCACATTTTATTATCTTGGAATCTCCAGCATCTGCAGTTCCCATTATCTCTGATAGTATTTTGAAGGCAGTAGGAAAAGGAAGTAAATGTCAATGACAGTTGAGTAGGACATCAAGAGTGATGTCATGAAGTTGGTGGCAAATCACAAATTGGAAAGATTTGAGTATGACGACAAACTGGATCAGTTAGGACTGTACTCACTGGAGTTTAGAAAAACGACAAGCAATCACATTGAAACCTATAAAATTCTAACAGCTAGATAGAGTAAATGTAGGAATGATGTTCCCAATGACTGGGGAATCCGAACCAGGGATCATAGTTTAAGAATAAGGGGGTGGGACTGAGACGTGGTGAGTCAGAGGAATTCCCTGCAACAAGAGAGCAGCTGAGACCAAAGCACCAAATATCTTCAAGAAAGCATTAGGTATAGCTCTTGGGGTTACAGGGATCAGAGATATCTGAGGAGAAAGTGGGAACGGGCACTGAGATGGATAATCAATCATGACCATATCGAACAGTGGAGTAGGCTCAAAGGTCAAATAACCTACTCTTATTTTCTACACTTCTTTAATTTGAACTTGACAGGATATAGTAGTTTTGGTAGTAACATAAGTGTCTTATATAAATTTACACTCACAGATAGATGGAAAGAACTATGGATGAAGTCTGTAAAACTGTACTTTTGACTATTGGTAGTTTTACAACTGCAATTGTAATTGTGCAGATAAAAGAATACTTCAGAGGTCAATTGCAGAGTATCTGTCTTTCCAGAATTCTCGTACTTATGATAATGAGTCTGGTTTAAGTAAGGATAACAAAAATAGTAGATAATGCACAAAAAGTATACCACAAAGTGCTATAGCACCAATGTTATTGAACAGATTATTCAGCCAGACCTATAGGTCACATTTCCTATTTATCTCAGTGTCCAGGCTATTCATCAAGCCAAATTACCAACAGTTGGCAAAATATACAACGAGATTAAAAACAAATCAGAGTAACCTCAGTTACATACACAATAAAGTTTCATCCAATGAGTCATCCTATAGATCCAACTTCTAACATAGCTATTAAAGTGGATTCCAAAGATTTATTATATTATAACAATGGTTACAATGTACATTATTGTCTGTTTACAATACAAGGATTTGTCAAATTTCAGCACATTAATCCTGTACATCTTGGAAACTAGTTCCAGTATGAAAACAATTACCATAAATGTCTCATGTGACATGACTGTATTTTCAAAGGATAAAGCATCAAAAACTGGCAAATAGGTCAAAAGCTATGTAAGCAGATGCATCAGTAAAAGTCAGCTCACCATCATACACCAAATACCCACCTTTCCAGTGGCTGTGGAACCAGTAAAAGAGATGGCAGCAACAAGAGGATCTGTACAAAGCACTTCTCCTACAGAAGGGGTTTTGGTCTTGGAAGAGGGTATTACATTGAAAACTCCTGCAGGAATCCCAGCCTGATCAGCAAGCTAATAAAAAACAGCAATGCACTGCATTAACTTGTGAGAAACCATTACCTCCGCAATTAAAGTGAGCCCTATTCAAAAAATTTTTATTTCAACATGGTAAGTAATACAAAATCAAATATTTGACTACTCTAGTCTGAATGCCCTAAACATAACCTATTAATCCTGAATTATTCGACTGTAGGGGTCCCTCCCTCCATGATTCAAAACTAAACTAGTTTCATGGACAATTCTTGTCAACACATTCTCAAATATGTCAACACGTTTTCACTGACAGACCATGGACTGATAATCCACTGACCCGAGACCAACTGTAAACCAAATGGTTTAATGACCTGACTTCTCTTCCATAGTCAACATTACACATGTATCTGACACTAAAATTAAAAGGCAAGATGTCTCTGCTCTGTTGACTGTTCCCTTCTCCCACTGAGCAGAACATAATAGTTGACTGTTGTAAACCACCCCCGACACTGGTATAGAGGGTTGGCTTGCTAAGTCACTCAAATTACCTGAAACCAGTATGTGGTACCATTTAATCAGAAATTGAAAAACCTCCCGGGTCAGTAAAAGCAAATTACTGTAGTTGCTGAAAATCTATTAAAACAGAAAATGCGCAATACATCTAACAGCATGTACAGTGAGAGAAATAATGTTTTGAGTTGAATGTGGCTCTTCTTTGGAACTGAAAGCAGAACAGAACTGTGCTGGGAGACAGTAAGAACTGCCAATGCTAGAGTAGGAGATAATACAGTGTGGAGCTGGAGAAATACAGCAGGCCAGGCAACATCAGAGGAACAGGAAAGCTGACGTGGCGGGCAGGACTCTTTTTCTGAAGAAGGGTCCCAACCTGAAACGTCAGCTTTCCTGCTCCTCTGATGTTTCCTGGCCTGCGTGTTCCTCCAGGACTGTACTGGGGTTCTGAATCTGGCATTGAGAAGATGAGATGAACCCTAGGTTGAAATACATGAACTAGCAAGACAAATATGTTTAGTTTTCTATTCACTGAAAAGACAAGGACTTGATTATTTAAGGGAGTACACAAAATTTAAGCAGATGAGTTCAGGGGGCTTCAAAGAAATAAAAGCCATCCATATGAATGGAGGAACAGGTTTGCAAGAGTAAGGTTGATAGAGTCCAGAACAACATGCTCATCACACCATATGGTGAGGAATGAATGTCTTTGAAGCCTATTGGGTGGCGTAGCTATGCACAAAGGATCAGAAAGGACTTTTCATAGTGTTCCTAAATTAGTGTCTTAAGTTCTGCATCTCCCAGCAGGTAGCTGATGGGAGGGATGCTAAGTGGAAATGCAATTAATTGAAGCATTACTCACTATGTACATTCATTTTAGTTTTATTTCTTCCCTAACACAAAAAATCCAAGGTCTCAAATAATTTCTGTTTTGTTGCTATGTGTATTCAGTGGAGCTCACCTCTGCCAGTGCCAATGCAGACAGAGGAGTATCTTCAGCTGGTTTCACAACCACAGTACAGCCTACTGCCAAAGCTGCCCCAACCTTTCGTGTCAGCATGGCACTAGGAAAATTCCACTGTAAATAGAACAGTAAAAGTTAGACAGTTTCACAGTCAATACCAGAAGTTGAAAGTTAAGTTTTCTTATGTAATCTAAAACATGGACAAGGATATCATGGCAAAACAACGTAAGAGTTTGGTAAATTTCCCGACTTCCTGATTGCAATCTCCTAAGTGGAGGTGTGTTATATGTTTCAACATTAAGATGTCTGCTGCACTCCTGCCTTTGCGTCATGTTGCTGTGGGTTAAAAATAAAATAAAAAATAAAAGCGAAGCTCTATGGATGCTGACAATCCAAAGCTAAAAACAGACGACACTGGAGAAACTCAGCAGACCTGTCAGCTGTGGAGTGAGAAACAACATTTATGTTTTGAGTCTGATATGGTTCTTCTGTGCCATAAGATACATGCGATACACTAATGTAGGAAGTATGACTTCTCTCTACTGTGATGCTTTGTCCAATTTCACCATCCTTTGTCACCTTTAACTCTCCATTTACCCTTACTATCATCTACAATGCGGCAATTTTCCCATCTTCTATGAAAATTATAATAAAGCTTTCCTACACCGGAGGCTAGGTTATTAATAAAAAACATGGAAAAAAAGTAATGGACTCAAAATCGAAAGGTAGTATTTTTTAAATGGGGAAAGGCTTCGGAAATCTAAAGCACAAAGAGACGAAGGACTCCTAGTTCAGATTCTCTGAAGGTTAACATGCACGTTCAGTTGGCAGTTAGGAAGGCAAGTGCAATGTTAGCATTCATTTTGAAAGGGCTAGGATGCAAGAGCAGGCATGTACTACTCAGGCTGTATAAGGCTCTGGAGTATTGCGAGCAGTGCTGGGCCCATAACAAAGGATGGATGTGCTGGCCTTGGTGGAGGTGGGGGGTGTCCAGAGGAGGTTTGCAGGAGGAAGGGCGTCATATGATGAGTGTTTGAGGATTCTCGGTACGTCTAAACTCCACTGAGCAAGGACGAGGGGGGAGTTCATTTAAACTTGCAGAATATAAACAGGCCCAGATGTGGAGAAGATGTTTCAGCTAGTAAGAGAGGCTAGGAACTAAGGCACAGCCTCAGAGTGTAGGGACGACCCTTCAGAACTGAGATGAAGAGGAATTTCTTTAGCCAGGGGATGTTGAATTTGTGAAACTCATTGCCACAGGAGTCTGACAGGACCAAGTTATTGAGCATATTTAAGAGAGAGACAGATAGGTTCTCAATTAATAAGGTGATCAAAAATTACATGGAGAAGGCAGGAGAATGAGTTTAAGAAATGTACCAGCCATGACCGAATGGCAGAGCAGACTTGATCGGCCGAATTGCCTAATTTTGCTTCTATCTCTTGTGATCTAACAGTGCTTTCAAAAATGAAAGGTAATTGACTCAAAAGTGACACTTGGCTTGCAGCAGTGTTCCCCATCTCCCAAATGGGAATCACCCACTCAAAATACAATGGGGTGGGAGGTGAATCCACCTCTGAAAGATCCAAGAGATAATGGGAACTGCAGATGCTGGAGAATTCAAGATAATAAAGTGTGGAGCTGGATGAATATAGCAGGCCAAGCAGCATCTTAGGAGCACAAAAGCTGATGTTTCGGGCTTAGACGCCTCATCAGAAAAGGAGGAGAGGGAGAGAGGGTTCTGCAATAAATAGGGAGAGAGCTTTTGGGCTCCTAAGATGCTGCTTGGCCTGCTGTGTTCATCCAGCTCCACACTTTGTTATCTCTGAAAGGCCCAAGTTGTGTTAGAAAATTAACTCAGAAAGCAACTAATCAGAGAAAATGGAAGGATAAACCAGGACGTGTTGCTCCTCCAACAATAGGCTGGTTCTCCTAAAGATTTGCTGCTAACAGTGAACCTACTCCGTCTGCACCAAAGCTTGGTAGAGAAGTTGGTCAGGGAGATAGGGAGTCACCTACTTCCTGAGGCCAGGCTGGGAGCCTGGTGCCTTTCTGTTAGGCCCAGCAGCTAGTCACCATTTTGTCGAAGCCAGGAGCCTGCTGTCTAGGCAGCCATCTGTTGGCACCAGGATGGGGTTTTGGAGAACAGAAGGAGGTTACAAGGTGTTGGGAAAGACACAGGGAGGCTACAGAGGAGGAATGGGAGGGAGTCGAAGGTCGCAAGGTGGGGACAGGGAGGACATCACTCCTTCCCTTCCCCCAGCCCCTATTTCTGGAATTGCCATCCCCTCCCTAGGCCTGATGAAGGGTTTCAGCCCAAAACATTGACATACCTGCTCCTCGGATGGCGTCTGACCTATTCACAATTTACAATATCCTTTTATTATCATGTGTGCTCTACTGTAGGATTACGTTGAGCATCTCTTACAATGTCTGTCCTCACATGGCGACATCTTAGGCACAAGTATCTAGGTACAATTCTTGGATACAGCAGTGGAATAAAAGTAGTTGCCTAATTGCAGAATTCAAAAGAAGTTAAAAATAGAAAAATATTAAGGGGTTAACATTACAGTATTCTGAGGTACGTTCTATGATAAGGATTAACCCCTCATGCTGGTCTCTGTCCAGACTAGCTGCCCATGTGCTGCTCTGGGGCTGCTTCACCGTGGTGCCCCAGGATCACTGCCCACGCACTCACTGCTCAAGGTGTTCTGCCTGCAGGGCCCAGAGCACAAGGCCACGCTGCCCGTGCTGGTTCCATTGTGGGACTCGGCCTCGTGCTCTCTCTCTCATCCCCCGCAGGACTCGGCCCCATGCTCTCTCTCTCTCACATCCCCTGTGGGACTTGACCCCATGCTCTCCCTCTCTCTCTCTCTGTCCACCGCGGGACTCGGCCCCGTGCTCGCTCTCCCCCATCCCCCGCGGGACTCAGCCCGTGCTCTCTCCACAACTACATGGGTGGATGGGTGTGTAGGGAAAACAACAGAGGAGGAAAGAAAATAAAAGGAGGGAAAAATGATATAAAGGGACTGGTGAGCAGAGGAGCTCCGGAGTGTCCTACTCTGCTCCCATCTTTTAGCCTTCTGTGCTTTTCCAGTTAGTGCTATTGTCAGTTGTTATATTTGAAATTAAGATTGATGTTCATAATGCAGTCACATGGGTAGTAATTGCTTTGAGGTGGGGGTGGAGGAGTATCGTGCCACGTATCCATCCACCAACATCCTTTACTTCCCATCACTGAGCCATTTCCAGGAACAAATCAGCACGGATTCCTTAATTCCAAAGGCTTCAAGACTTTTTTAAAAAAGCCTTCCGTGAGTCACTTTGCTAAAACCATTGTGAAAATCTATAGAAACAATGTCAAAAATACTTTGATCAACATTATCGTATCAAATGATTTAAGTCAAGCCACTCATACATACATGATTTGCCTGCAACAAATATGTGCTGACTTTCCTTGTTAAGCCTGTATTTTTCTAAGCTACGGTTCATTTTGGCCATAATATTTATACTTAATAACTTTCCTGAGCAGTGTTTGGTGAGCTAGTCTGGAGTTTTTTGATGTATCCCTCTTGAGTAATGGTACAAGATTAGAATCCTTTCATTCCTCAAAGTCCTAGTTATATTCAATGAGAATTGAAAGATGTAGTAAAAGCATCTATTATTTCTACTCTGATTCTTCAGAAAACCAAGGATTCACACCATTAGACCAGATGAAATGCTTCGGTACAACATCTCTAATACTATACTGTCTGACATTTTTCTCTTCTTGACAGCCACCGTGCATTTTCCACTTCCTTTGTAACAACAAATACAAAGCATTAACTTAATGCTTTAGCTATGTCCTCTCCATCTGTATGAAAATTTCCCATTGTTACATACAATAGGTCCAACACTTAGCTAAACGCCTACAATTTAAAATGTTTGCTTTTCATTTAAGATTGCCTACTTTTCTTTGAAAAATCGTGGCAGAAGCAGCTGTGTTTGGGCTCTTGTCGAGATGACAGCACTCATGTTGATGCTGTCCTTCATCATTACTGTGGGAGCCAATTCAGTGCTCAAGTCTTTAAATTAGGACTTGAACCCACCAAACTTCTTATTCAGTAAGGAAAAGTCAGAATTAACGTTTTGGGTCTGGTGACCCTTTCTCAATGTCTGATTTTTCCTCCACAGATGCTGCCAGGCCTGCTGAGCTTTTCCAGCAACTTCTGTTTTTGTACCTGGTTTACAGCGCCTGCAGTTCCTACGATTTTTATTTCTTATTCAGTAGAATCTCCATCAGAGTCAAGCCACCACTTGCAGAATCGCAATGTCGATGTAAACTCACAGCATCCGGAATTAAATTCATGTTTGTTAGTCCCAGGGCAATGTTCCTTAGAGCACTGATTAATAATAAATCATCCTACTGCTACAGTAGTATGTACAGAATTATAATCTATCGGGGTTTTATATAACTGACCCATTAGTAGCTACAACATACACATTGTGTGCAATTTGCAGTATATTTCAGGGAAATTGGATCCTAAGAAATAAAATATAATAGAATCATGGTATCCCTGCAGTGCAGGAAGAAGCCATTTGGCCAATAGAGTCTGCATTGTCCTTCCAAAGAGTATCTCACCTAGACCCACATCCCATCCCATAACAAGACCTGGGGCTTTTACCATGGATAACCCACATAACGTGCACATCCCTGGACACTATGGGATTTTTTTTCTTAAGCCAATCTACCTCACCTGCACATCTTTGGACTGTGGGAAGAAACCCACACAGACACAGACAGAAAGTGCAAACCCCACACAGTTGCCAGAGGCTGGAATTGAACCCGGGTCCCTGGAGCTGTGAGGCAGCAGTGCTAACCGGAGAGTCACTCTCATGCACATTAACATCATCATTAACAAAGGCTTCAACAATGTAACAGTAATGATATACAGGTTGATGTGTTGTACTCACAGGAGTTATAATAGCTGCTACTCCTATTGGCTGCTTCAGAATTAGGATCCTACGGTCAGGGAAAGAAGTAGGAACAACATCTCCATACACTCGACGAGCTTCTTCTGAAAACCACTCCAGGAATGATGCAGCATACAATGTTTCACCTAAGGCTTCCTTCAGGGGTTTACCCTAGAGAGAATAATTTGCCAAGTGTTAGAATTATTATGGAAAGAATGGAGAAACAACTGTAAAGCATTCTCATTTATACTGGAGAACACAGAGCACATAGCCTTGGCCATATTCATATGGAAGAAGACTTTTGCTTAGATTGAAAGCAATAAATCTAACCAATATGCAGCATTATAATATTTGAATCCTGAACCAGTTTAAGACAAAGATAAATAAGTCAATACCATATTAAGAATGATACATCAAAACTTCTCTGACATTGTGCTCCATAACAAATGCAAAAAATATTTGGGTGGTCCTTTTTATTATCAATGCAAAGTAATTTGGACTTAATACAAATGAAAAACTGGCAGTATGAACCCACATTCAGGGATAATCTTGAGAAAGGTACAGGGTCATCTGGGTGTGGTTAATCTCTGGTGGAGACTGCAGTGTTCTGATCAGACACCACATGGAGTTCAAATCCACCGGGACCCCGTATACTGTGTAACTTCACCTAACCACAACTGACCCTCCCCTCGAGGTGCAGTTCAAGTCAAACTATAGCCAATTAGCATAGGTGCGTTTTTTTTCCGGTAATGTGCACATACTCTCACAGTCCTTTTTCATATTATTGCTGTCAGTTGTTTTCTTTATTCAGGGCATACGAGTATCAGCATTTATTGCCTATCCCCAAGTGTTCTGGAGAAGCTAATGGTATACCAGTTCCTTGAACCTCTGTAGTTCCTGTGGTGCAGGTACACCCACTGCTCATAGATAGGGAATTCTGAGCCAGCAATCCTGGGATATGTCTTGGAGGAGCAGGTGCATTGCTGGTTTTCCCTGCTGCGATCGTTCTGTGGTAGAGTCCACAGGTTTAAAAGGAACTGAGAGCTGCCTTTGTGAATTGCTGTATTGTATTTTGGGAGAAGGAAGCAACCTAAGAGGTGGTGGGGGAAGCGATGGTGAGTAAAGATGACCAGATAAGAGACAGAAGATGATGGCAGCCACAAGGAGTGGGACAGAAGATAGAGGTCACATAATAGGATGGTGTTAATATGTAGATTGTTAGGAGGTGGGGTGAGATGAGATGATAAGGCTGCAAGGTGTGGACTTGGGGAGAAAGGGGGAATGAAAATGGAGTGCAACGAGACATGGGTGAGAAATGCAGGTTGCAAGGGAAGGCGGAGGCTGCGTGTGGTGGTGAGGGTGTGGGGATGAAGTGGAGGCTATGAGAAATGGGCACAGCAGGCGGAAGACAGAAATGTAAAGAGTGTAGGATATAGGTGCAAGATTGAGATTGGAAGAGGTGCGGAGAAATGGAAGCCTCAAGAAGCGTTGGAAGTGAGAGAGGAGATGGAGACAGCATGATGGTGGGTTGGGGGTACAGGGCCGAAGAGAAGACAAGACTAGGGGGGGGTCAGGCTGCAAAGGAGAGGAAACCGCTTTGAAACCTGCCAACAAGGGGATATTCAGCTTACTCTGAGCTGAGAAGCCTTTAAATCACTCGGTAATGAATTTCTCATTAAACAATTAAATAAAATGTGGAACCTCCAGCTTAAAAGTTGCACAAGGAAAAAAATGTAGTGGATGCCATTGTTATAAACATAGTCAAAAATTTTGGACTGTACTCTGAGAAGCAGTAAAAAGGGTAGAAACGGCCTGAGTAAACGTTCCAGCTTTTGAGAGAGGTTGAAAATGCATCAGTTGTGGTCTTGTCAGCCTGTGCTTGGTCCATTGTGCTTAGGGCGATGGCAGTTTGTAGAAGTGCATCAATCATTTTGAAAAATTTTTGTTTCTAATTGAAGTCTTAGGTCAATTAAAATACCATGGTGTCAGAAAATTAAAGCTTTCCCTGCGTGTTGTGGCTTGGAGTTTAATGAGGGTTGATAATTGGGGATATTGACTAATTCTTCAAATTCTGATTTTTTTTGCAAATCTAAATACTCCTTTTGGCAACAAAAATACAGAACCTATTGTTATTACCTGACTGTATCACCTAATAAATGAGTTCAAGAAGGCAGCTCACCAATGTACAGCAATTAGGATAGGCTGCAAAGATTAACCTTGTCAGTAACGCTCACATTCCTTGAATTAATAAAACAAAAAAGATGAGTGGCATCTATGCTGTGTGAACTGGAGGCTAAATCAGCTCACTGATTCTAACATAAAAGGGCTGCAAATTATACTGCGCTTCTAAGCTGCAAACTGAAGCTCACTAGTACATTCCAATCTGTAGAGTGCCAGGAAAAAAATAAAAATTACACTGAAATGGGTGAATATAAAACTTGTCTTTCCTTAATAACAGTTAAACTTTAAAAAGAGAACGAGAGTACAACCTCACTCAAATGTTAAGGGTGGTTAGCAATTATATCTTATGCCCAGAAGTAACACACTGCAAACATTTTAGTCATAAATTAAATAACTTTGAAAAATGCTTTTCCACCAGCCTTTTTTTAAAAAAACGTGCGGTTCTATATACAAGCCTCGGTCCCCTACAGTTTGCCTACTGACATAACAGGTTGACAGAGGATGCCATATCCCTAACCCTGTACTCATTCCTGGAACACCCGAACAACAAAGACACCTACGTCAGACTCCTGCTTGTTGACTACAGCTCTGCCCTCAACACCATTATCCCCTCGGGACTGATCTCAAAGCTCCATGACCTTGATCTTGGCTCTGCCCTCTGCAACTGGATCCTCAGCTTTCTGACCCACAGACTGCAATCAGTGAAGGTAGGTGACTACCTTCTCCATAATAACACTCAACACTGCAGCACACCCCACCCCCAACAAGGATACGTCCTCAGCCCCCTACTGTAGTCCCTGTACACCTACACCTATGTTGCCGAATTCCAAACGCCACCTGCAAGTTCAATGACGACACCACCTTACTAGGACAGATATCTAACAACGACGAATCGAAATACAGAGGGAAAATAGAGGGCTTGATGATGTAGAACAACCTCTCTCTCAACATTGGCAAGACTAAAGAACTGGTTATTGATTTCAGAAAGAAAGGAGGAGAACACATACTCCACCTACATCAATGGAACTGAGGTCCAGAGGGTGGACTGCGTCAAGGTCCTTGGAGTGACAATAACCAACAACCTGTCCTGGACATCCCCACATAGATGTGATGGTCAAGCCAGCACAGCAAGCCCTTCCTCATGTAGCTAAGATGCACCATTGAAGGTATGCTGTCCAGGCAATGGCCTGGAATGGCAACTGATCTGGCCAGGACCGTAAGAAACTACAGAAGGTGGTGTGCACAGCCCAGACCATCACAGAAGCCAACCTTCCATCCATGGATAATAAAATGTGAGGCTGGATGAACACAGCAGGCCAAGCAGCATCTCAGGAGCACAAAAGCTGACGTTTCGGGCCTAGACCCTTCATCAGAGAGGGGGATGGGGGGAGGGAACTGGAATAAATAGGGAGAGAGGGGGAGGCGGACCGAAGATGGAGAGTAAAGAAGATAGGTGGAGAGGGTGTAGGTGGGGAGGTAGGGAGGGGATAGGTCAGTCCAGGGAAGACGGACAGGTCAAGGAGGTGGGATGAGGTTAGTAGGTAGATGGGGGTGCGGCTTGGGGTGGGAGGAAGGGATGGGTGAGAGGAAGAACCGGTTAGGGAGGCAGAGACAGGTTGGATTGGTTTTGGGATGCAGTGGGTTGGGGGGAAGAGCTGGGCTGGTTGTGTGGTGCAGTGGGGGGAGGGGATGAACTGGGCTGGTTTAGGGATGCAGTGGGGGAAGGGGAGATTTTGAAACTGGTGAAGTCCACATTGATACCATATGGCTGCAGGGTTCCCAGGCGGAATATGAGTTGCTGTTCCTGCAACCTTCGGGTGGCATCATTGTGGCAGTGCAGGAGGCCCATGATGGACATGTCATCAAGAGAATGGGAGGGGGAGTGGAAATGGTTCGCGACTGGGAGGTGCAGTTGTTTGTTGCGAACTGAGCGGAGGTGTTCTGCAAAGCGGTCCCCAAGCCTCCGCTTGGTTTCCCCAATGTAGAGAAAGCCGCACCGGGTACAGTGGATGCAGTATACCACATTGGCAGATGTGCAGGTGAACCTCTGCTTAATGTGGAATGTCATCTTGGGGCCTGGGATGGGGGTGAGGGAGGAGGTGTGGGGACAAGTGTAGCATTTCCTGCGGTTGCAGGGGAAGGTGCCGGGTGTGGTGGGGTTGGAGGGCAGTGTGGAGCGAACAAGGGAGTCACGGAGAGAGTGGTCTCTCCGGAAAGCAGACAGGGGTGGGGATGGAAAAATGTCTTGGGTGGTGGGGTCGGATTGTAAATGGCGGAAGTGTCGGAGGATAATGTGTTGTATCCGGAGGTTGGTAGGGTGGTGTGTGAGAACGAGGGGGATCCTCTTGGGGCGGTTGTGGCGGGGGCGGGGTGTGAGGGATGTGTCGCGGGAAATGCGGGAGACGCGGTCAAGGGCGTTCTCAATCACCGTGGGGGGGAAGTTGCGGTCCTTAAAGAACTTGGACATCTGGGATGTGCGGGAGTGGAATGTCTTATCGTGGGAGCAGATGTGGCGGAGGCGGAGGAATTGGGAATAGGGGATGGAATTTTTGCAGGAGGGTGGGTGGGAGGAGGTGTATTCTAGGTAGCTGTGGGAGTCGGTGGGCTTGAAATGGACATCAGTTACAAGCTGGTTGCCCGAGATGGAGACTGAGAGGTCCAGGAAGGTGAGGGATGTTCTGGAGATGGCCCAGGTGAACTGAAGGTTGGGGTGGAAGGTGTTGGTGAAGTGGATGAACTGTTCGAGCTCCTCTGGGGAGCAAGAGGCGGCGCCGATACAGTCATCAATGTACCGGAGGAAGAGGTGGGGTTTGGGGCCTGTGTAGGTGCGGAAGATGGACTGTTCCACGTAACCTACAAAGAGGCAGGCATAGCTGGGGCCCATGCGGGTGCCCATGGCCACCCCCTTTTATTATCTTGGAATCTCCAGCATCTGCAGTTCCCATTATCTCTTCCATCCATGGACTCTACTTACACGAGTCGCTGGCACAGAAAGGCGGCCAACATCATCAAAGACCCATTGCACCCCGGTAATGGTCTCTTACAACCTCCTCTGTCAGGCAGAAGATACACAAGCCTGAACACACACCAGCAGGTTCAGGAACAGCTTCTTCACACCCAGTATTAGTCTGATGAATGGACTCTCTAGCCTCAAGTAATGCTGATCTTGCTAACGTGATCTCGCCTTGCTCTCGCGCTGTGCAATGTAACCTATATGCCTCTGTCTAAGTCTTTTTGAACTGAACATCCTTGCTTAATATGATCTGCCTGTACTGGTTGTAAACAAAGCTTTTCACTGTACTTCAGTACTCATGACAATTACTAATTGTGGACCTCTTAAACTTTATGATTTAACTTTGTATAAATCTCAGGGAACGTATGAAGCTCTTTCTTAAACAGAATTCCAATTTCAATTTTATAGCAAGCACAAAGCTCTGAATGCTTTCCACCTGTGGGCTATGTAAATCTTCAATTACTGAGGCACTGTCGAAAGAAGGCAAATGGAAAACGTTTTTGAGTTTCTATTATTTGTCATTAAAAAGAAATAAACAATCAGGGATTTTGAAAAGAAACAAAGCTTCTTTGAGGTGACAGAATTGAACATTATGCTTGCAGGAGCGAGTATTAGGACGAGTAGTTTAGGAGGTTCTGATCACTTGTCATCTACCGAGAAGGAAGTCAGTGGGAGTAAGTGGCAAATAGTTATAAGCAACATAAATGACAGCAAAGCATGGCAGCTGGCAAGGCAAAGATAGCACACACTGGAACCAGCAACAACCATTTCCAACCAATAATGTGTCTACTGCTTTGCAGCCAATGTCAGCCAGATCACGACCGATTCTTCCTAATTGGTGGCCAGCATTTCAACCACTCCAGTTTTACTGCTTTTACTTCTAGGATACAGGTTTTCACAATCTTTATGAATATTGTACCCTCATATTAACATAGTTTGAATATTTTTAGTGTTTCCATTCATCCTTTTCATCTTTACTGTTAGAAAAATAGATATTACTTTTCCAGATTAATTCTGTTTGATAAAGTTTAGCAAAGGATTTAAACAACAGTGAGGAGCATATCAAAGGCCAATATATTTTCAGTTAGTTAGATATTGATGTCTTACTCACATTTTCTGCAGTAATTAGTCTCGCAAGCTCATCTTTGTTTTTCAGCATTAAATCGTACCATTTTCTTAATAAATTGCTTCGCTCCTGAAAGCATAAAATCAAAAATGACACATTGAAAAACAGACCAAATTAAAATATACCTTGGAACAAGTGGTTACGAGCTCTGGCTCCGAAGGTCTACACTCCGAGCGCTTGGAGTAGTTGGGGGATGGGACGGTGGTGTGTGGTAGTTGAAACCGAGGGGGGTGGGGGCGCAGGTATAGGGAGTTGAGACACAGGGATGAGTTGTTGGGTAATTGGAACTGGCGGGGGTTGCAGTTGGGAACTGGCTGAGATGTGGAAACTAAAGTGGAGAAAATTCAACAGTTAATATCTGATCTCGGAGTCAGGATCTCGGCATAACTAGAAATGTTAATCTTGAAGCTGATGACTCCCACGTCCCTATCCACTGTGACCTTTACCTTGCCCCACATCTTCCTGCCCCACCACCACAACTTGCCCCACTCACCCTCTACTCACCTTCTCTCCCCTGCACCACTCGCCCTCCATCCACATTATCTCCCCTGCCCCTTTCACCCCCCCTCCCTCCATCCCTCTCACCCTCCCCTTCAACACCTTCCCTCCCACCCGCTACCTCTACCTTCCCCTTGATCCCTTCCCTCCCACCTCCCCGCCTTTCCCCCTTGCTCCCTTCCCTCCTCACCAGCTCTCCCCTTCCCTCCCAGCCACCCCATTCCCTTCCCAACCTCCCTCCCACACCAGACCTCTCCACTTTCTCTTTCCCTTTCCCTCTTCCCTCCCTCCCTCTAACCGCCCCTTCCCTCCCAATCCCACCCCCCACCCCCACTCCCACCTCTCCCCTTCCCCCTTCCCTGTTCCCTCCCCCCTTCCCCTACCCCCCCCACCTCGCCCCTTCCCCTTCCCCCCTACCCCCACCTCTCTCCTTCCCCTTCCCTCCCACCCCCACCGCTCCCGTTCACCCCCACCCCCACCGCTCCCCTTCCCCTTTCCCCCTTCCCTCCCCCTCCCACCCCCACTTCCCCTTCCCCCTTCCTTCCCTCCCTCCCTCCCTTTCCCCCTTCCCACCCCCAACTCCCCTTTCCCCTTCCCTCCCTCCCCTTCCCCTTTCCGCCTTCCCTCTCTCCCACACCCACCTCCCCTTCCCCTTTCCCCCTTCCCTCCCTCCCACGCCCCTCCCCCTTTCCCCCTTCCCACCCCCAACTCCCCTACCCTTTTCCACCTTCCCCGCCTCCATCCCCGTTCCCCCTTCCCTCCCTCCCCTTCCCCTCTTCCCTCCCTCCGTCCTCTTTCCCCCTTGCCCCTTTCCTTCCCTCCTTCCCTCACCCCGTCTCCCTTTCCCCCTTCCCTCCTCCTCACCCTCTCAACGTCCCCTTGCCCCCTCCCTCCTTCTCAGTCCCTCAACTTCCCATTCCCTCTCCCCCTACCCCCATCCCTCGGCCCTTCCCTTCCCAACCCCCTCCCCTTGGCCACTCCACCGGTGCCCCTCCCACCTCTCCCCTTGCCCCTTTCCCCCTCACCTTTGTCCCGCCATCAGCTTGACTCCTTCTCCCTCATCCTGCCCCGCCTCACCTTAACCCCCATTACCTCGCCCCGTCATCCTTCCCCCTTGCTCCTTCACCTTCCAACCCCTTTTGCCCCTCACCTTCACCCCTTTTTGGCCCCTTACTCTTCCTCACCTTGTCCACTCATCTTCCCCCCTTTGACCCCTCACCTTCCATCCCCCACACCCCCTAACCTTCCGCCCATGTCACCTTCCCCACCGTGTCCCCTGACCTAGCCCTACCTTCTCCGACTTGCTCCCTCACCTTCCACCCTGGCCCTTCAACTTCCAACCCCCACAACCTCTTACCTTCCCCCCCTCGCCTTTTCCCCACTTTCCCCCTCACCTTCCCACCCACCCTTCACCTTCCCCACTGACCCCTCACCTTCCCCTGCCTGCCCTCTCACCTCCTCCCCCTTGCTGTTCCCCCACTGCCCCCTCACATCCCCCCGACTCGCCTTCCCCCCCCATTGCCCCCTCACGTACCCCACTCGCCTCCCCCCCTTGCCCCTTCACGTCCCCACCACTCGGCTTTCCCCCCACTGCCCCCTCATGTCCCCCCACACTCGCCATTCCCCCCATTGCCCCCTCACTCGCCTCCCTCCCCATTGCCCCCTCATATTCCCCCCATTCGCCTTCCCCCCATTGCCCCTTCACGTCCCCCCCACTCACCTTCCCCCCCATTGCCCCCATCACGTTCCCCCCCCCACTCACTTCCCCCCCATTGCCCCCTCACATCCCCCCCACTCACCTTTCCCCCCAATGTCCCCTCACATCCCCCCCGACTCGCCTTTCCCCCCATTGTCCCCTCACATCCCCCCCACTCGCCTTTCCCCCCACTGCCCCCTCACAACCCCCCACTCGCCTTTCCCCCCATTGCCCCCTCACATCCCCCCCACTCGCCTTTCCCATTGTCCCCTCACATCCCCCCACTCGCCTTTCCCCCACTGCCCCCTCACATCCCCCCGACTCGCCTCCTCCCCCCATTGCCCCCTCACGTACCCCACTCGCCTCCCCCCCTTGCCCCTTCACGTCCCCACCACTCGGCTTTCCCCCCACTGCCCCCTCATGTCCCCCCACACTCGCCATTCCCCCCATTGCCCCCTCACTCGCCTCCCTCCCCATTGCCCCCTCACATCCCCCCCACTCGCCTTTCCCATTGTCCCCTCACATCCCCACACTCGCCTTTCCCCCATTGCCCCCTCACATCCCCCCCCTCGCCTTCCCCACCTTGCCCCGTCACGTCCCACCCCGACTCACCTTTTCCCCCCTTGCCCCCCACACCTTTCCCCCTTGCCACCCACCTTCCCCCCAACCCCCAGCTTCCCCCCTCATCCCCCCCACCGTCCTCCCTACCTGCCCCCCATTGCCCCCTCACATCCGCCCACTCGCCTTTCCCCCCACTGTCCCCTCACATCCCCCCCATTGTCCCCTCACGTCCCCCCCACTCACCTTCCCCCCTCACATCCCCCCACTCGCCTTTCCCCCTTACCCCCCCACCTTCCCCCCCCACATCCCCCCACTCGCCTTTCCCCCCTTACCCCCCCACCTTCACCCCCTCACCCCCCAGCTTACCCCCCTCACATCCCCCCAACTCGCCTTCCCCCCACTGCCCCCCCCACCTTCCTGCCTCACCTTTCCCCCTTGCGTTCCACCTTCCCCCCTCACCCCTCCAAATTCCCCCCTCGCCTTTCCCCCCTTTCCTCCCCACCTTCCCCCCATTGCCCCCTCACGTTCCCCTACTCGCCATTCCCCCCACTGCCCCCTCACATCCCCCCACTCGCCTTTCCCCCCTTACCCCCCCACCTTCCCCCCCTTCACGTCACCCCACTCGCCTTTCCCCTCTTACCCCCCCACCTTCACCCCCTCACCCCCCAGCTTACCCCCCTCACATCCCCCCAACTCGCCTTCCCCCCCACTGCCCCCCCACCTTCCTGCCTCGCCTTTCCCCCTTGCGTTCCACCTTCCCCCCTCACCCCTCCAAATTCCCCCGCCTTTCCTCCCCACCTTCCCCCCATTGCCCCCTCACGTTCCCCTACTCGCCATTCCCCCCACTGCCCCCACACGTCCCCCCTACTCTCCTATCCCCCCATTGCCCCCCTACAGCTTTCTCCCCATTGTCCACTCTCGCAACCCCCCACTCGCTTTTCCCCCCTTGCCCCCCCAACTTCCCCCCTTGCCTTTCCCCCCCTTTCACCCCATCTTCCCCCATTGGCCCCTCACATCCCCCCCACTCGCCTTTCCCCCCATTGCCCCGTCACATCCCACCCCGACTCACCATTTCCCCCCTTGCCCCCCACACCTTTCCCCCTTGCCACCCACCTTTCCCCCCAACCCCCAGCTTCCCCCCTACCGTCCTCCCTACCTGCCCCCTATTGCCCCCTCACATCCGCCCACTCGCCTTTCCCCCCATTGTCCCCTCACGTCCCCACCACTCACCTTCCCCCCCATTGCCCCCTCACATCCCCCCACTCGCCTTTCCCCCCTTACCCCCCCACCTTCACCCCCTCACCCCCCAGCTTACCCCCCTCACATCCCCCCAACACGCCTTCCCCCCACTGCCCCCCCACCTTCACCCCCTCACCCCTCAGCTTACCCCCCTCACATCCCCCCAACTCGCCTTCCCCCCACTGCCCCCCCCACCTTCACCCCCTCACCCCCCAGCTTACCCCCCTCACATCCCCCCAACTCGCCTTCCCCCCCCACTGCCCCCCCCACCTTCCTGCCACGCCTTTCCCCCTTGCGTTCCACCTTCCCCCCTCACCCCTCCAAATTCCCCCCTTGCCTTTCCCCCCTTTCACCCCACCTTCCCCCATTGGCCCCTCACGCCCCCCCCACTCGCCTATCCCTCCATTGCCCCCTCACGTCCCCCCCAACACACCTTTCCCCCTCTTGCCCACTCACATCCCCCCCTCGCCTTTACCTCTCTTGCCTCCTCACGTCCCCCCATGCCCCTCCCCTTCCCCCCTCGCCTTCCCCCCCCGCCCCTCACCTTCCCCCTTGCCCCCACCGTCCCCCATTCGCCTTTCCCCCCCTCACCTTCCCCCACCTGCCTTTCCCCCCTCACCTTCCCCTTTGCCCCCCACCTTCCCCCCCTCACACCCCACCTTCCCCCACTCGCCTTTCCCCCCTTGCCCGCTCACCTACCCCTGCTTGCCCCCTCAATTCCCCCCCTTGCCCCCTCACCTTTGCCCCCTCACATTCCCGCCCCACCTTTCCCACCTTAACCCCCTCAACTACCCCCATTTGTCATTCACATTCCCCCACTTGCCCCTCACCTTCCACTCCTCGCGCTTTCACCTTCTGCCCTGCCCTTTCACCTAACCCCTCACCTTGTCACCTTCCCCCCTTGCCCCTTCGCTTTGCCCCTCACGTTCCCCCCCTGGCCCCTCGCCTTTCTCCCCTCACCTTCCCCCTTGCCCACTTCCTCTCTCCTTGTCACCCCTCACCTTATCCCATTCCTCACCTCACCTTCTCCCATCACTTTGCCTCCTTCATCCCTCGCCTTGACCCTTCTCCCCGCCTTGTCCCCCCTCACGTTGCCCCCTATGCCCCTCAGCTTGCGGCCCCTCACATTGCCCCGTTTCCCCCCCACCCAGCCCCCTCATTCTGACCCTTCACCCCCTCACCCTGCCCCCTACCTCAACTTGCCACCCACTCACCTCGACCCACATCCCTCCCTCAACTTGCCCCTCTCCCCCCCCTCACCTTGCTGGCTGCCCCCCTCCCCTTTCTCCCCCCCTCACCTTGATGGTTGCCCCCCCTCCCCTTTCTCGACCCCTCAACTTGCTGGTTGCCCCTCCCTCCCCTTGGTGGTTGCCCACCCCTCCCCTTTCTCCCCCCCTCCCCTTGCTGCTTGCCCACCCTCCCCTCTCCCCCACCCCTCACCTTGCTGGTTACCCCCCCTCCCCTTTCTCCCCCCTCACCTTGCTGGTTGCCCCCTCCCCTTTCTCCCCCCTCACCTTGCTGGGTGCCCCCCCCTCCCCTTTCTCCCCCTTCACCTTTGTTGGTTGCCCCCGTCTCCACCCTCCCCTCTCTCCATGCTGGTTGCCCCCCTCAACACCTCCTTCCCCTTGCTGTCTGCCCCCGCCTGTCCTTGCAGGTTGCCGCCCTCTCCCCCACCCCTCACCTTTGCTGGTTGCCCCGCCTCTCTCCCCCCCCCCCCCTCACCTTGCTGGTTGCCCCCCTCACCTTGCTGGTTGCCCCGCCTCTCTCCCATCCCTCACCTTTGCTGGTTGCGCCCCCTCTCCCCCCCTCACCTTTGCTGGTTGCCCCCCCTCTAACCCCCCCCTCACCTTTGCTGGTTGCCCCCCTCTCTCCCCCCTCACCTTTGCTGGTTGCCCCCCCTCACCTTTGCTGGTTGCCACCCCTCACCTTTGCTGGTTGCCCCCTCTCTCCCCCCCTCACCTTTTGGTTGCCCCCTCTCTCCCATCCCTCACCTTTGCTGGTTGCCCCCCTCACCTTTGCTGGTTGCCCCCCCTCTAACCCCCTCTCACCTTGCTGGTTGCCCCCCTCTCTCCCCCCTCACTTTGCTGGTTGCCCCCCTCACCTTGCTGGTTGCCCCGCCTCTCTCCCACCCCTCACCTTTTGGTTGCCCCCTCTCTCCCATCCCTCACCTTTGCTGGTTGCGCCCCCTCTCCCCCCCTCACCTTTGCTGGTTGCCCCCCCTCTAACCCCCTCTCACCTTGCTGGTTGCCCCCCTCTCTCCCCCCTCACCTTTGCTGGTTGCCCCCCCTCTAAACCCCCCTCACCTTTGCTGGTTGCCCCCCCTCACCTTTGCTGGTTGCCCCCTCTCTCCCCCCCTCACCTTTTGGTTGCCCCCTCTCTCCCATCCCTCACCTTTGCTGGTTGCGCCCTCTCTCCCCCCCTCACCTTTGCTGGTTGCCCCCCCTCACCTTTGCTGGTTGCCACCCCCCTCTCCCATCCCTCACCTTTGCTGGTTGCCCCCCCTCACCTTTGCTGGTTGCCCCCCTCTCTCGCCCACCCCTCACCTTTGCTGGCTGCCCCCCTCTATCCCCCCCCCCTCGCCTTTGCTGGTTGCCCCCCTCTCTCCCCCCCCTCACCTTTGCTGGTTGCCCCCCTCTCCCCCCCCTCACCTTTGCTGGTTGCCCCCCTCTCCCCCCCTCACCTTTGCTGGTTGCCCCCCTCTCCCCCCCCTCACCTTTGCTGGTTGCCCCCCTCTCCCCCCCTCACCTTTGCTGGTTGCCCCCCTCTCTCCCACCCCTCACCTTTTGGTTGCCCCCTCTCCCCCCCCCTCACCTTTGCTGGTTGCCCCCCTCTCTCCCACCCCTCACCTTTTGGTTGCCCCCTCTCCCCCCCCCTCACCTTTGCTGGTTGCCCCCCTCTCTCCCACCCCTCACCTTTTGGTTGCCCCCTCTCCCCCCCCCTCACCTTTGCTGGTTGCCCCCCTCTCCCCCCCTCACCTTTGCTGGTTGCCCCCCTCTCCCCCCCCTCACCTTTGCTGGTTGCCCCCCTCTCTCCCACCCCTCACCTTTTGGTTGCCCCCCCTCTCCCTCCCCTCACCTTTTGGTTGCCCCCCCTCTCCCTCCCCTCACCTTTGCTGGTTGCCTCCCTCTCTCCCCCCCTCACCTTTGCTGGTTGCCCCCCTCTCTCCCCCCCCCTCACCTTTGCTGGTTGCCCCCCTCTCTCCCACCCCTCACCTTTTGGTTCCCCCTCTCTCCCCCCCCCTCACCTTTGCTGGTTGCCCCCCTCTCCCCCCCTCACCTTTGCTGGTTGCCCCCCTCTCTCCCACCCCTCACCTTTTGGTTGCCCCCTCTCTCCCCCCCTCACCTTTGCTGGTTGCCCCCCTCTCCCCCCCCTCACCTTTGCTGGTTGCCCCCCTCTCCCCCCCCTCACCTTTGCTGGTTGCCCCCCTCTCTCCCACCCCTCACCTTTTGGTTGCCCCCCCTCTCCCTCCCCTCACCTTTGCTGGTTGCCCCCCTCTCTCCCCCCCTCACCTTTGCTGGTTGCCCCCCCCTCTCCCCCCCCCTCACCTTTGCTGGTTGCCCCCCCCTCTCCCCCCCCCTCACCTTTGCTGGTTGCCCCCCTCTCTCCCACCCCTCACCTTTTGGTTGCCCCCCCTCTCCCTCCCCTCACCTTTGCTGGTTGCCCCCCTCTCTCCCACCCCTCACCTTTTGGTTCCCCCTCACCTTTGCTGGTTGCCCCCCTCTCTCCCACCCCTCACCTTTTGGTTGCCCCCCCCTCCCCCCCTCACCTTTGCTGGTTGCCCCCCTCTCTCCCACCCCTCACCTTTTGGTTGCCCCCCTCTCTCCCCCCCTCACCTTTGCTGGTTGCCCCCCTCTCTCCCACCCCTCACCTTTTGGTTGCCCCCCCTCACCTTTGCTGGTTGCCCCCCTCTCTCCCACCCTCACCTTTGCTGGTTGCCCCCCTCTCTCCCACCCCTCACCTTTTGGTTGCCCCCCCCTCTCCCCCCCCTCACCTTTGCTGTTTGCCCCCCTCTCTCCCACCCCTCACCTTTTGGTTCCCCCTCTCCCCCCCCCTCACCTTTGCTGGTTGCCCCCCTCTCTCCCACCCCTCACCTTTTGGTTGCCCCCCCTCTCCCCCCCTCACCTTTGCTGGTTGCCCCCCCCTCACCTTTGCTGGTTGCCCCCCTCTCTCCCACCCCTCACCTTTGCTGGTTGCCCCCCTCTCTCCCACCCCTCACCTTTTGGTTGCCCCCCTCTCTCCCTCCCCTCACCTTTGCTGGTTGCCCCCCTCTCTCCCTCCCCTCACCTTTGCTGGTTGCCCCCCTCTCTCCCTCCCCTCACCTTTGCTGGTTGCCCCCCTCTCTCCCTCCCCTCACCTTTGCTGGTTGCCCCCCCCTCTCCCCCCCTCACCTTTGCTGGTTGCCCCCCTCTCTCCCTCCCCTCACCTTTGCTGGTTGCCCCCCCCTCTCCCCTCCTCACCTTTTCTGGTTGCCCCCCCTCTCCCCCCCTCACCTTTGCTGGTTGCCCCCCCCTCTCCCCCCCTCACCTTTGCTGGTTGCCCCCCTCTCTCCCTCCCCTCACCTTTGCTGGTTGCCCCCCTCTCTCCCTCCCCTCACCTTTGCTGGTTGCCCCCCTCTCTCCCACCCCTCACCTTTTGGTTGCCCCCTCTCTCCCCCCCCCTTCACCTTTGCTGGTTGCCCCCTCTCTCCCCCACCCCTCACCTTGCTGTTTGCCCCCCCCTCCCATCCCTCACCTTGCTGTTTGCGCCCCCCCCCACTCCTCACCTTTTGGTTGCCCCCCTCACCTTTTGTTGCCCCCCCCTCTCCCCCGCTCACCTTGCTGGTTGCCCCCCTCCAAGACGGTAAGCTGCTATGAGCCGCCCTCACCGCCTCCCGG
This sequence comes from Stegostoma tigrinum, assembly GCF_030684315.1. Classification (NCBI taxonomy): domain Eukaryota; kingdom Metazoa; phylum Chordata; class Chondrichthyes; order Orectolobiformes; family Stegostomatidae; genus Stegostoma; species Stegostoma tigrinum. Next base: position 28,793,822 of record NC_081355.1, read on the forward strand.
GTCTCCCGGGGCCCACAGTCCGCCACCTCGGCCAGCAGCCGCCCGGTGGCCGGATCCTGCACCGGGAACCGCGCCGCTCCATCGGCCTGCAGCCAGCGTCCGCCGATGTACGCCTCGGAGTGGGTTAGCCCGGAGCCCGAGCAGCTGGAGAGATATCGCGGGCCCAAGGAGAAGAGGGAGCCGCCTGTCGTCCCCAGCGCACGGAGCCCGAGGTGCTGCAGCATCGTGTCCAAGCAGCGAAAGTGAAAGATTCCAGTGCAACAAACTTCAACACATGTTAATGCTCACCAAACACCAGGAATCAAGTCATTCCTTTCACCACTCATTCACTATTAATTTCTGACAATGTTTTCTCAATGTTCCATCATCCAGTTGACGTATTTTTGGCGCATAGTGTGTGTCATGCCTCCCCGTTGGCCCTGCCGGTAAGCCCAACAGTCCTGGCTGCTGGGTGACCAAACGACCTGAGAAAGTACGAGACGGCCGTGGTCTATACAGACCAACACTCAAAAAACCAGTATGAGTCTCCAGTTCCACTGGAGCAGTCCGGCTGGGAAGCGTCCCGGATAAACAACCTCCCCGCAGCATCGTCCACAACCGCGAGCTGCGATAAATCATTCGGTATTACATGTGTAACATCCGCAACAAGGTCCATCTCGGTCCAGATCGAGACAGCGACATTGAGACATTACCTCCTACCATACATGGAGCTGAGATCAGTCTGACAGGAGCCGGCTCACCCTGTATTGGATGACATAGATAACGTTGAAGAAGGCACCGTAAGGGCAGCCCACCCTGCGGTTGAGATAAGCATTACCACCCAAACCTTCTACAACAAAAGTTATTGAGACATAAAGCTGGGCAGAGACAAAGACGATAATTGAGACTGGTGAGGAAACAGCTGATGCAACTGCCTTCATGGAAGAAGTTGTTATCGAGCCAGTATACGACATTAAGACTCACTCTGTCACTGACACTAGACAGCTCTCCAGTGACAAGTGAGCAAAAACAGGGCACATCATCAGTCGGGCCGCGCTGATAATGACGATAACAAGCAGCCTGATATAACACCAGTATCACCTGGTCCTTGGTCTGTGGTGATGCTAGAGAGTACACAAACATCGACGAGCGATGTAAAGACTCGGAAAAGGCACTTCCCGGAGTGTTCCAAAATAGTAGAATACAAATCCCAGCAGAAAGATACCCATGATAAAACACTATCTACAGATTGGTGTCCCTAGATTAGACAAATACACACAACTTGGACATTTGTTTGCACCACCCTGTAAGGCCACGTAAGCACGTGGAATCACCAACCAGCCATCATTCAACATCAAGAGCTCTCCGCAAAAGGATAAGTTCCAAACCTGCTGGCCAAACCCACATGGAAATTTATAGTGCTTTCCCCACCTCAGGAAAGAAGTAGAATACAGTAGCACAAAGTGAAAATCAGACCTCGCCAAGGGGTGAGAGATTCCACCAACAAATTTGTCAACTATTCTGAAACACAAAAGGTAAACATCTTGGAACATTTTAGTAAGGAGACACTCTCTCCTGTAAAGAAGAGGATGAGAATGGCTGCCTATCCCAACATTGAAGCAGCAAAAGCCATTCAATGCAACTCAAGCAGAGAGCTTTCCCATCTCTGGTCCAATCCTACAGGAAAGGGTTGTCGCCCTGACAGGAGGCCAGCAATACTGGTCTCAAATGTCAAACTGACATTCAAGGCCAGAGCCAAGATCCAGCCAATGGATCAGGTGCTGATTAGGAACTTAAAAATCATCTCTCGCCAGAAGCTTATCTCTCAAATGATCAAGGCCATTGACATTATGCAGTATTGTTACCTAATTGTTCTGTGTGCGATGCTCGCAGTGAAGGAGCTGTGGAAAATGGTAGCAGAAGCTACAATTGTGAAGCACTTCCACCATACTATGTTCAAACAAGCTACAATTGCACAAAGCACGAGGCCATATTAAGTGAATAAACTGAAAGATAAAGACATTTCTCACATTTTGCTACTTCTCCATGTTTTCATTCTCTTGTTGATGTAGAGCACAGTTATAAGCAAATCGGTTACATCGGGGCTTCCTCAGGTATCTCAAAACTGCTGAACATGAACATGCATCTGGCAATTCAACCTGCTGTGATTTTCCTGTATCTGTTAACAACTAATTGGTTAATGGAGAATATTGGTTGTTGCCCCCTCAAAACTAAACAATGCTGTAAACAGTGGGATATTTGAAAGAAAAGATAAGCAGTTAATAAAAGATTATCTACCAATTTAACTTTAGTTATTCTTTTAAATGCTTGAAATTGTTTCAAACCCAACAATTACTGTGATGTAGTCATTGATTCATACAGCAAGAAACCAGACCATTCAGTCCAACCAGTCTGAACTGACCATGTTTCCAAACTAAACTAGTCTCACTTTCTGTATTTGGCCCATATTCCTCCAAACCTTTCCTGTTCAGGTACTTTAAATATTGTAACTGTACCTACATCCAAGAACCATGCTCGGTGTGAAAATGTTGCCCCTCATGTCATTTTTAAAACCTTCTGCTCTCATCTTAAAAATATGCCCTCTAGTTTTGAACTCCCCTACCCTAGGGAAACGACCCTTGATATTCACTTTATCTATGCCCCTCATAATTTTATAACCTCCATAAACCTCAACCTTCTGTGCTCCAATGAAGAAAGTCCCAGCCTATTTTTACAATTCAAACACTCCATTCCTGGCAACATTCTGGTAAATCTTTTCTGAACAATCTCCAATTAATAATATCCTTCCTATAACAGGCTGACCAGAACTGCACACAGTGTTCCAGAAGAGGCCTCAACAACATACTGTACAACCTCAACATGACATCCCAATTCCTGTACTCAAAGGTCTCAGCAATGAAGGCAAGCCTGCTAAACACCTTCTTACCCATCATGTCGAGCTGTGACACAAATTTCAAAGAATTATATACCTGAATCCTACACTTCTCTGTTCTATAACATCACCCAGGGCTGTACCATTAATTGTGTGTCTTTCCCTTGTTTGTTTTACCAAAATACAATACCTCGCATTCATCCAAATTAAACTCCATCTGCCACTCCTCAACCCGTTGACTCAATTGATCAAGATTTCTTTGTAATCTTAGATAACCTTCTTCATTATCCACTACATCACAAATTTCCACAGCCCCAGTTCTGAAGAAGGGTCCTAACCAAAAACATCAGTTTTCCTGCTCCTCTGATGCTGCTTGGCCTGCTGTGTTCCTCCAGCTCCACACTGTGTTATGTCTGACTCCAGCATCGGCAGTCCTTACTATCTCTGATACCACAAATTTTGGTGTTTTTGTAAACATGCCTCCTATATCCTCATCCAAATCATTTATGTAAATGACAAACAAAAGTGGATCCAGTACCGATCCCAGTGGAACACTGCTGGTCAAAGGCCTCCAGTCTGAAACACCCTTCACCACGACCCTCTATTTCGTACAGTTAAACCAATTTTGTATCCTATTGGCAAGCCCACCCTGAATCCCGTGTGATCTAACTTTACGAATTAGTCTACCAGGTGGAACCTTGTCAAAGGCTTTATTAAAGTCCATGTAAACTTCTACCACTCTGCACTCATCAATCTTTTTGATTACTTCCTCAAAAACTCTAAATCAAGCTTGTGAGACACGAATTCCATTGCACAAAGCTACGCTCACTCTCTCTAATCAGTCCTTGCCTCTCCAAATGCATGTAAATCCTATCTTTTAGAATCAACTCCAACAACTTACCCACCACTGATGTAAAGGTTATAGATCAATAGTTCCCAGCTTTCTCTTTGTAGTCTTTTGTAAATAAAAGCACAAAACCTCTTTCACCTTCAGAAAATTACTCTGGAAATCTCTAATTTTCTAACTTGTACATTGTATTCATTATCTCTGTATTCATGTGTCCTAAATAAGAATGACACTGTCTATTTCAATTTTCATTCTAGCACCTTCTCAAGATTCCTTCCAAGTGACATTGTTTTTGTCTTTTTAATATTCATTCTCAATCCATATTCAAAAGTTTTAGATTTGACTTGATGTACAATATAATGTAAAGCCGTTCTAAACTGGCAGGGAGAGCTGTGTCAGCAGTGTGTCACAATTTTATACTGTTACCTCTAATTTCTACCCCAGAATACGTGTTCTGTGTACAAATTAAATCATTTTGGTGACAGTTTCCAGCCTTGTCATACCCTTCACTTAAGGCATATCAATTTGTCTCTCTTCTAGCCCAATGTTTGCTTTTGGTCCCAGGATAATCTGAATAAATCTCATTCCTTTGCCACTAATTATATTGATCTAGTATAGTTTTACTTAAAAAGCAATCAATCATTGTTTAAAGTAGTAAGAAGAATATCACACAAACATGTTCTGTTCAAATTAAAAATCAACACGAACAAAACAAGTAATATCTAAGCTTATGTTATGTTTCATGAAAAGGTGAATCTATGTGATTTGTGAACTAGTCTCACTGCTTCTTAATAGTCACATGGACTGCATAGGGAAAATTTGTGTGCTTTTTCGAGAATGGGTGAAACCAGGCACTGAAAAGTTTTCATTTCACAGAATCCCTACAGCGTGGAAACAGGCCCTTTGGTCAAACAAGTCCACACCAACCCTCACAGCATCCCACCCAGACCCATCCCCCTATAACCCACCTAATACACACATCCCTGAACACTACAGGCAATTTAGCATGGCCAATCCACCTCACATGCACATCTTTGGACTGTGGGAGGAAACTAGAGCTCCCGGAAGAATCCCACACAGACATAGGGAGAATGTGCAAACTTCAATCAGACAGTTGCCGATGGGTGGAATTGAACCCAGGTCCCTGGTGCTGTGAGGCAGCAATGCTAACCATGGAGCCATGGCAAAGTAGGTAAAATGTAGTTGGAAAACTTCTTTAAGTTACAAGACGGGCATTGAAACAGCAGAGTGAATGACACTTGTGAATTTAGAAATAGGCTAGATATATAAATGAATTCAGTTGTAGGAGAAGTAAGAACGAGAACTCAGTTTAAAGATAGAGACGTTTGAGAATGATCATAACAGAGAGCTACTACATACTTTTTTATGGTGACATCACAACGTGACACTCTAGTATCAGGAGAGAATTGATCCAGCAGTGGGCATGGAACTATATTTCATCAGACCCAAGAGATAACAAACGTTAATACGAAGGCAAAAATTTCAGACTGCAATATCAAGTCCATTCAATATTATTATCCTCCAAAGCTTACCACAGTGGAAGCAGTTGCATCCCAGAAAGGCCTCAGAGTACATCTATTGCAGGAAGACAAGTCTATTGCATTTGGTTCTAAAGCTTACAACAGCTCAAGCAAACAACTCCAGCATATCTATGCCATCCGGCAGAGTTAGAACCTGTAATTTTTAATTTTTTTTTCTTTATTCATTCACAGGTGAGGGTGTCGCTGACCAGGCAGCGTTTATTGCCAATTCCTACTTGCCTAGAGGGCAGTTAAGAATCAACCACATTGCTGTGGGTCTGTGTTCATCCAACTTCACACTTTGTTATCTATTTCAATTATGTGACTAGGGATTTGCGTGGAGACACTTAGCTAATGAAGTGGTTTAGATATTCCGACATCAGAAATCATTGTGTTTTGAAGCAGATTGACTCTGGATTGATTTGCACCAGGTCAATCAACAATACGTTTCCATGCTTTCCTTTGCTCAGAACTAGCCGAGGTCAAAATCCCGTGTATGAATCATTTGTGTTGGCTTGACTAAAATGTTCATACACTGCCAAGGAAGATCATTCAGAGATAGCAAAAACTGCAGACACTGAAATCAGAGAAAACAGTGTGGAGCTGGAAGAACACAGCAGGCCAGGCAGCATAGAGGAGCAAGAAAGTTGTTACTTTCTGAAGAAGTGTCCCAATCCAAAATGTCAACTTTCCTGGTCCTCTGATGCTGCCTGGCCTGCTGTGTTCCTCCAGCTCCACACTGTATTGTCCCCTGGACTTCTGCTCTTTGGTTACTGCTGATCTGAAATTGGCATCAACTGCCATCATGAGATCAGTTAAAACAAAACAGTTTAGGATCTTTCTCTTTGTGCCTCCTGGGCATCACATTGTGCTTTTATCCCATTTTCCTGTACCTAGATCCGTTGGGTCCCGTGTTAAATATCTTATCAAACTCTGCCTTGAATAAAGTCTATGAAACAACCACCACCATTTTCTGGGGAAGAGAGATCTACTAGCATCTTCTGAAAGAAAAAAATTCTCACCTCAATCTTAAAAGAGGAGCCTTTTATTTTCAAACTGTGGTTGATAGTTCTAGCTTGTGCCACATGAAACAGCCTCCTTCCCCCTCAGTACTCAGCCTATCATGTCTCTTCAATATCTCAGGTATTTCTATGAGATCACCTTGCATTCTTGGAAGACCATAAGATATAGGAGCAGAATTTCACCATATCATCCATCAAGGGGCGGCACGATGGCTCAGTGGTTAGCACTGCAGCCTCACAGCACCAGGGACCTGGGTTCGATTCCAACCTCGGGCTACTGTCTGTGTGGAGTTTGCACGTTCTCCCCGTGTCTGCATGGGTTTCCTCGCACAGTCCAAAGGTGTGCATGCTAAATTGCCCGTAATGTTCAGGGGCATGTGGGTTATAGGGGGATGGGTCTGGGTGGGATGCTTCAAGGGGAGGTGTGGACTTGTTGGGCCAAAGGGCCTGTTTCCACACTGTAGGGAATTTAATCTAATCAAGTCTGCTCCATCATTTGGACACGGTTGATATGCTTCTCAACCCTGTTCTCCTGCCTTTTCTCTGTAACCTTTGACCCCACTACCAATCAAGAACCTATTTATCTCCGTCTAAATACACTCAAAGACTTGCCCTTCACAGCCTTCTGTTCCACAGATCCATTGCACTCTGGCTGAAGAAATTCCTCATGTCAGTTCTCAAGGTTGTCCTTTCACTCTCAGGCAGTGCCGTCAGGTTCTAGTCTCTCTTACCGGTGGAAACTTCTCTACATCCACTCTATCCAGGCTTCTCAGTATTCTGTAAGTTTCAAATTTGATCAACCCTCATCCTTCTAAACTCAGTGTACCGACTCAGATTCGTCAATCACTCCTCACATGACAAGCCTTTCATCCCCTGGATCATTCTTGTAAACTTCCTCTGGACCCCCTTCAAAGCCAACATGTTCTTCCTCAGATACAGGGCCCAATGCTACTCAATATTCCACATGTGGTCTGACCAGAGCCTTATGCAGCTTCAGCAATACATTCCTGTTCTTGTATTCCAGCCCTCTTTAAATGATTGATAACGTTGCATTGGTCTTCCTAACCATCAACTGAATCTGCATATTAACCTTAAGAAAATCTAGAACTCGCAGATCCCTTTGTGCTTCAGATTTTCAAAGCTATTTCCCCACTTAGAAAGTAGTCTATGCTCTATAATCTTCCCCCCAAAATCCATAACCTCTCACTTTCACACAATGTATTCCATCTGTCACTGCTTTGTCCACTTGACTGTCCAAGTTCTTTTTCAACCTCCCTGTCACCTCAACACTAGCTCCATCTGTCTCTGTGTTATTTGCAAACATAACAACAATGCTCTCAATTCCTTTGTCCAGATCATTCATGTATAACATTAATTAGTTGTGGTCCCAAAACAGACTCCTATGGAACTCCACCAGCCATCAGCTGCCATTCTGAAAGACTTCTTTACCCTTTTCTCTGCTTTCTGTTCGTAAGCCAATCCACTATCCATGCTGATACCTTACCCCTAATACCATGGGCTCTTCTTATTTCGCAGCCTCCTGTGCCACATTTTGTCAAAGACCTTCTGGAAATCCAAATGGATCACATCCACTGGCTCTCCCTTAACTAACTTGTTCATTGTTCCCTCAAAGAATTCTATTTTAGAATCCTTATTGTAACATGAACTTCCACGTACACTGCAACCTCACTGTTAGTAATGGATTCTAAAATCTTATCAATGACCAAGGTCAGGATAAATGACAATAATTTCTTGTTTTCTGCATCTCTCCCTTCTTAAACAGGGGTGTTACAATAGCCATTTCCCGTACCTCTGGGATGATCCCTGACTCCAGTGATTACTGAAGTCACCACCGATGCCTCTACATTCTCCTCAGCTATTTCCTTCAGAATTCTGGTTTGTAGTCCATCTGGTCCGGGTAATTTACCCAGCTTCTCCTTGGTATTGGCCACTATGCTCACTTGTGCTCTCTGACTCAGAGTTCTGATATGCTTTTGGTATCTTCCACTGTGAAATCTGATGCAAAGTACCTATTCAGTTCCTCTGATGCTACTTTGTTCTTCATTACTATTTCTCCAGCTTCGTTTTCCAGCGGTCCAACACCTACTCTCCTCTCTCCTTTGTTTTAGATGTCTAAAAATAAAACCTCTTGCAATCTTCTTTTGTATTACTGGCTAGTTTACCTTCATATTTCATTTTCTACTCCCTTGTTGCTTATTATTTTGTCCTTTTATTTATACCAAGGCTTTTCCACTAAACTCCACCACCCTGTTTCCTTTTATGCCATCCTGGACTTCCTTTTTCAGTAATAGTTACCGCATCTTTCCCTTAGTACGTTTAAGTCCAACCTTTCTCCATAGGATAATGTCCTCACTCCATGAATCAGTCAAGTGACCTTTATTTAATACGATTACATTATTTGTCCAATAAGAGATCAAAAGTGCACACTGTACCCCAAATGTAGTGTCTCCAAGACCCTGTACAGTTCTGGTAAAACTTCCCAACATTTATATTCCAATGCCCATGCAGTAACTGCCAAAAATTTAATTACCATCCTAATAACTTGCTGTGCCTATGTATACAGTCACATTTGGGATTCAGTGTAAGCAAACTCAGAGCCCTCTGTATCTCAGACTGACAAAGTGGACAAGTTCACATTTTTCCATATGATAGTCCACCTGTCAAATGTTTGACAACACAGCCTCTCCCTATAATCACTTTGCTGACTCTACTTCCTTAGCAAAGCTAACCAACACATTTTACCAGCTTTTTAAAAAAATGTTAAATAGCTTTCAAAATTCAGCTCCTCACCATGGTCACCCAAAATCTATGTCAATGTATGTTCATACACATAGTGAATCATTGACGAAATGAGAATAACATTAGAATCTTTGGAAATTTTTTTATTAAAACACAATTTTTTTTTAAAAAAGTGACATTAATTCAGAAGTATTTCAGTACTCCTGAAAAAGTGTCACTATATCAGGCTTGGAAAGGTCAGTTCAACCAAGAGGAATCCAGCATCAATTTCATTTGTTTAAAACTCTCTATTAACCTGAAAGTTGTTCTCAAGTTCAGTTTGCTGATGAATTTTGTTATGTTATATAAACAAAAAGTCAGAAACCGAAACAAGAAAATTCCAAGAAATAATGCATATGCATAAAAATAAACATTAATCAAAGAAGAATTATGAGAGAGATTGGATAGATTTAAAATGAGGCACTTAAAAAGTTGACAGCATTCAAAGTAGAAAGCCTCCTATTTCAGATGGAATACATCTTAGATTACTGAGAGCATCAATCATGGAAAGAACAGAAGCCATGACAATGATCTTCCAATCCTCCCTAGATATTGCAGTGTGCCAGAGGTAGTAGTGTAGAAATGTTACGTCTCTGTTGGAAAAAAAACAGGGAGATAAGCCAGGTAACTAAAGAGAAACTTCTTGACCCAATAATCCAGGAAAAAAAATTGTCTCTTGGAAAAATGTGTTACTCATTTATAGTTAGCCTGAATTTATTGAAGTAAAATTGTATTTGACAAACTTAATTGAATTATTTCATGAAGTAACAGAGGGTTGTGCAATTGATGTTGTGTATGTGAATTTTTCAAAGGTGCAACAGACTTGTTTAAAAAAAACCCACAGGATAAGGGGGGCAATGGCAATGTGGAAATAAACTTAACTGTATAGAGGGGGCATAGTGGTGAATTACCATTTCTCAGACTGGAAGGAAGTGTATATAGCAGTGTCCAGTCAAAATTGCTATTTGTTAAATGATCCAGCCTTGTGTCCGCAGGTCATAAATTAAAACTTTGGAAGTGACTTGAGACTTGGAAGCTGACCGAAAAGGATAGCAGCAGATTTCAAGAGGATACGGACTGGTGACAGACTTCAATTTTGCTGGATCAAAATCATAAACTCTCTGACTACCAGTATTGTCGTGACGACTGCAGTGCTTTTAAGGCAGCTGCTCACCACAACCCTTTCCTCGGTAATTAGGGGCGAGCAATAAATCCTGGCCCAGCCAGCGATGTCCACATTCCATAAATGAATAAAAAAGTAGCAGATAAAATTTACTCCCAAGATCTGTGAAGTGATACAATTTGGAAGGAAAAATGACAATCAAAATAAATAATGTGGAATCAATTTTAAAAAGGCAGGTAATTCTGTACTGCACTAGTGCACGGAACTACATTAGTATCAAAATACTCACTCACTGGATAAATTCACAGGGTGGTGCATTAGTCACTAGTCTTGACTAAAGTGTCATAAGACGTGTATATACAAAATTACTGAATGATTACATTTAGCATAGGTTATATGAAAATATATTCTCAGTTTTCAATTTTATTCACACTGTACAACAGTCTTTTTTAAAATAAGTAACATTAACTATTCTTCAACAGCCCAGGGCATTGCAAAACATACACAGGCTGTGTAACTAGTCTCCTGCATCAAGTACCAAAATCTATCCGCTCTCACGAGTGGGGACAAGATGAAGGACACTAGTCAAGGAAGGGGATTCGCAGAATGACTCATATCTCCCAAAGCTAACTGTGAATTGTTTAGCAGCTGGTTAACAGCAGAACAGGCAAAAACAGGAGCATAAATCATTCATCCAGAAATCCCAGGTAAAGAAAGATTATACGAGGTGTCAAATATCACATTCTACCACTAATGCATTTCAGTGTTGGATCACTTACGATAAATTATGATAAAATAAATAAGGTGTATACTTCATTCTTATTTCCAATACCAGGCACAGTTGACACGAAATATTAACCTCCCGGACAACTAACTTCAATGTGACAATACATAATTATTGTGCTGTGAAAGTAATTTTCTTCTGCTGTCTCACAGCTTCTGTCATTGTAGGCTTTAAGCTCCGATACCAAAACAGCAGCTGAGGGTGACTGCACCTACTATGGACTTATAATAATCCTCGGAGCATTGGCCCTTTGATCCACAACGCACAAGTTTTGCTTTATAAATCTAATTAATTCTTGTGGATGATGTTGCAAGTGTTATGCACAAACTATATTTCCAGTGCTGTGCACAGATGGTTAAGAACATTCCGGTAAAACTGCAAGTTCATCATTTGGAGCCATGTCTCAGGTCAATTCTTCCTCCAATCAACTGTGATTTTTTCAGGAGAGGTGGCATCTAGGGCAACCAAAAACAAGACAAAGAAGTTTTTAAATTAATTCACAAATCAGATGGCTTAAATCTTATTCAAATTAATTTGCTTCCAATGCACAAACCTATGCTGGCCATCAACTATCATCAACATTGCCACAATATACTGAAAAGGATAAAAGCTCTCAATACCACTGGAAATTTGATAAGTACTCAACATAATTCATAGAAGAAAACTCCACAATACTTAGTTGCTCAAAATTCAGGACTTATTGTGCAGAATGGAGTCCTCAAGAATTACTGAGATTGGTTAAAATCACTACAGCACATTTTGTTGAGGTTGGGATTGACTCAAGGCACATCACTGGGAACTTGCAAATGAAATTTTGGATTTAATTAATGATGCAAATAACCAGAAATATTTGATGTTGACACAAATCTTCACATTATAGCACTCACACCCTTGAATCTAATCAAAGTACTTTTCCAAAAAGGAAACCTGAGATACTTAATGAAAGAAGCATCGGTTAAATCTCATCACATGAAGTAAGCACTCAAAACACAATTTTCAAAGCACAATACAATCATTGCATCAAAGGAACTGCAGCAGTTTAATGTGAGTCATCACTAGATTCTCAAGGGCAACTGAAGATTGCCTTGCTATCAATGCCTGTATCTCAAGAATGTATGACAATAAAACTTGGTAGAGAGTCATCAACAAAATTTTAGTGCAGAGATAGATTGCTTCATGTTAATAAAACAAAGCATGTGATTTTATAATCCACTTCAAGAACTTGTAGGATAATAAAATGTGAGGCTGGATGAACACAGCAGGCCAAGCAGCATCTCAGGAGCACAAAAGCTGACGTTTCGGGCCTAGACCCTTCATCAGAGAGCATGCTGCTTGGCCTGCTGTGTTCATCCAGCCTCACATTTTATTATCTTGGAATTCTCCAGCATCTGCAGTTCCCATTATCTCAAGAACTTGTACTCGTATTTTAGTTTACAAAGCTAAATCAAATCAGAAAATTTTCAAAACTGAATTGGACCTACAAAGTTGAGGTTTATTTCAATAATATTTATTTCAAGGGCCCTTCTTGAGGACTGCTTTTAGTCTTCAGGTTCCCTTTCATTCTCATTAACTTATTTACGAGGTGATGCACTCATGTAGTAATAATGCTTTCTATTTCTGTGTTGACGAGATGGGTATTTAGGACTCTCACGGAAGCAACACGAGAGTATTTCATTAATATCCTTATTCGTAATCAACCCACTGTTAAAACTTATGGAAATCATTACGTTCCTAGGCAACACAATATTTAAATTGGCACAAATCAACAGACACAAGTTAACAACAGATTGTCTCAAAATAACTGACTTACAAGAACAGTGCACAAAAATCTACTGCTCTAACTCACCTTCATCGCCAGGTGAGGTCACTGCTAGTGAATTTCAATTACAAGTGCAAACCACTGGAATGTTTTAACCAGAACATTTCAATACCTTTGAGTTTTCAGTTCCAACCTCTGAAATTCAAATACTCTTTCCTTCTCCCTTTCTTCTGCCAGGCCCTTCCTTTCCTTTCCTTTTTATTCTGCCTTTCCCTTCCTTTTCCCTCTGCTACAGCTATTCTCTGTTTCTGCTTTCAAATTTAACTCAAACTGTTTCACTTCCTTTTCATGTTCAAGCTAATTCATTTACAATTGAATTACAGCCATTCCCAACAGCATTTCTGGCAACTGTAAATGTCGATCTACTGCAGTAATTACCTCCCCTTTTCGCACAGACAAAGACAATGCCAACTCCAGCTTGTCCTGGCAATTCGAAGAGCTCTGCCTTGCTCACTTTCTGTAAAACTCTCAAAGTGACTTCTTCCATCCACAGGAAACTCTTAGTGACTGAAAGGGTCACTATTACACAAGGTACACCCTATTCAAACCAACCAAATGCAACACCAACATAATAAAAAACACCAACATACACCACTCACTGCTTTTGAGTCCAATAATCCTAAATCCAATTTGGAATTAAAGATTTTGAACCTGACAAGAGCTCCCAATTTGTTATCAACTGCACCATATTAAGCAGAGAGCCTAGACCCTAACTTTTTCTTATTTAAGGCGATTCCAGATGCAACGTGATTGGTCAAACTACTTGACTTTAAGCAAAACACACCTTATTTTTACACTACAGTTGAAATACAGACAGAAATGAAAATTAAAGAATTGGCTTACATGTAACTATCAAAATTCTTAACAAAATTATATATATATTAACTACTACTAATTAATTGTTCCAATATAGTAACATCCCATAAACACATGGTTGTCAAAGGCAAAAATCAGTAAAATAGATTGTCTCACATAAAATCCTAGTAGCAGAAAGAGAGCTCTAGCTTTTAGCTGTGACAGAGAGATGAATAAGAGCTTCCACATCCAGCTTCAAGATCCCAGCAACTGCAGAAAGCTAAACCTAACAAGCCTGGTTCTGTGGCAGCTTGACCCCACCCATTCAGGCTTCTTTTGTTCCAACTTTTAAAAATAACCCCAGACTGTTTACATTATTGGCTTTGAGCAGACTGCTCAATATCTCCATCTCAAAGTTCCTTTATAAAAGGAAAGACAAGATACACCTTTTAAAGCCATAGTATCATCACAGCGGTAGCACTGCTGCCTCACAATGCCAGGGACCCATGTTTGATTCCACCTTGGGTGACTGTGTGGACTTTGCACGTTCTCCTTATGTTGGTGTGGACTTCTGCGGGGTGCTCCGGTTTCCTCCCACAGTCCAAAGACATGCAGTTTGACTGACCTTTCAAAATTCCCTGTAGTGTCCAGGGATGTGCAGCCTACATGGTTTATCCATCATAAATGGGATGGAATGGGATGCTCTTTGGAGGGTCAGTACAGACCCGATGGGATGAAGGGTCTCTTTCTGCACTACAGGGATTCTATGACTCTATAACCAATGTTCCCTGAAAGCTGTGTAGTTGAACAGAGATGTTCTGTGCATGCCAAGTGGCATGCTGATGCATTAGCTTCTGCTTCCCAAGGTCACTGCTGTTCATGGACCTCAGAAGACTATAAAAAAATTGGAAAGAATCTTAGCCTCAGCAAATGTCAATCACATCTTGACGTTGGCAAAAGCCCTATCCTCACCTCCCACTAATGCCCCAGACAAGGGTGACCCCCCCCCCTCCTACCCTGGGCGTTGGAGGAGAGGCAGAGACCTGTAATTAATTGGAAACGTCTTTCAAACAGCTCACAGATGGAGCCATTCTGTGCTGTTAGATTATAAGGCTAGAGGTAAAACCTACTGGAGGGGGTGCTGAAGGCTCGAGGTGTCTGCCCAGAAAAGAAAGTAAGCGTCGCCACATTAGTCCACTCCCTAGAAACATTATTCCAGTTATCAACCAGAAGAGACGGGGGTCCTGGAAACAAGAAAGGGTAAATTAGTTCTTCGTTGATGTTCTCCATGGACTACATGCCTTTATTAAATAATGTCTAGATCTGGAAGTAATAATGAAGTATGTAATCTTTATTGACGTTGCTGTGGTATATTCAGTCTTAACAATCTCCCTCAGTTTTAGGACTCAATGCATTAACATCTAATTGATCAGGATTAACATTGCTGACCTGCAAATATACACTGTTTGATGAGACAGAATTTGAGTGGGGCCCAAAAACATAACATTTAATCAAAGCTATTCATTATAGAAATATTTTGGCACAGAGGGAAGCCATTTGGCCCATCGGGTCTGCACTAGCACTTCAAACGATCGCGCCAATTTTCCTTGCACAGCATTTATATCCAAATAATCACTTACTATCCTCTTGAATGTCTCAATTGTTTCTCTGAGGAAACATGCTTTCACCAAAATTCAAATGTAAAAGGAAAACAACATTTACATTATATGAGAGTTCTGACTGATTAGCAATTGGACTCTGATTAGTAGAAGTATGGCCGTGGTGAATGCACCCAGTCACATGATGACTGACAGTTAACAGCCAAAGTTTGTTTAATTTTTGGTTTGACTGCAATAAATCAAGGCAATGCCCCAATCTCTTTTGAGCTGAAAACACACTATTGTACATGTTCTTGCTGTTTGCAAAGCCTGTACATTAACAGATGGAGTTTCCTCAAAGTATTATAAAATTTTCAGGTTCTATGCCGCAACAGAATTTACAGATAGCAGCCCATTTGGGCTCACTGGGCTGAATGTCCCCCCGTGTTGTAACCATCTTACCATTGTCGTATTAGTTGGTGTCTGTTTATAGGTGGTTCAAGTGGCAACACAGCGGGTCAATGGTCAGCACTGTTACCTCGCAACACCAGTAGCCTGGGTTCAATTCCAGCCTCATGAGGGCTGTCTGTATGGAGTTAGCACGTTCTCCCTGTGTCTGCGTGGATTTCCGCTGGGTGTTCTGGTTTCGTCTCACAGTCCAATGATACGCAGGTTGTGTCGAGTGGTCATGCTAAATTGTCTCATAGTGTCCTGAGAAGTGCAGGCTCGGTGGATTAGCCAAGCTAAACGCAGGGTTACAAAGATTGGGTAGGGGGCTGTGTTTGGGTGGGAGTCAGTGCAGGCTCGATGACAGGCAACTGACATAGAGGCTAATGGGATGGAAAGTGGTTCTGGGAGAAAAGGGAATGCTGGAGACCAAAACTGTGGGAAAAGTGGTAGAAACCATTGAGAGCATCATCAACCATATCGGGGAGATGGGGAACATCTCAGGAACATTGTTACAGACCGTTGTATCTTCAGAACAGAAGTCTTCCAGATTGCATGGGTTGAGGAAGTGTAGCTGTGGAAAAGCCTATCATCAGAAAGGGAGACAGAGAAGTCAAGGAAGGGAAGGATTATATGCTGAAACTGAGTGAAATCAGTACAGACTTATTGAAACTTTCCAATCCAGAGTGAGAGCAGAACACAACATTGATACAGTCATCAATGCAAGAAAATGTTAAGGAAGAGGACTCCCCACAACCAAGTAGGATTGTATTATGATCTTGTTGGGCCATTAACATTAAAATAGAAATCCAAACACCTTGTTTTAAACAATTGAACTGTACTACATAATTTCAGTTTTCTTCTTAAAAAGAACTTGATTGAACATAAAAGACTTCAACAAAATAAGTGTAATTAACAATATGATTTATAACTATGTATGGTACGCATTCAGTTTATGTCTTACTTGTCATAAGAATTCTTCTACAAAATACATCAATCTTTGTTCTGTATGGATCACTATAAGTATTCTGCAGTCCTCTAGAATATTCTCCTCAGCTCTTTAGCCAATTAATTCAGTCCATGTAAGTTCAAGAAAAAACTGAAGGTACTGGACACAACAAAGGCTATGGACCCTGACAACATTCTGGCAACAACACACAGAGCACGTGTGCTCCAGAAGTTGCTACACCCCTTGCCAAACAGTTCCAGTATGGCCACAACAGCGACATCTACCTGACAATTAGAAAACTACACATGCTGTGCAAAGAGAGCACAAATCCAAACCAAGATAATAAAATGTGAGGCTGGATGAACACAGCAGGCCAAGCAGCATCTCAGGAGCACAAAAGCTGACGTTTCGGGCCTAGACCCTTCATCAGAGAGGGGGATGGGGGGAGGGAACTGGAATAAATAGGGAGAGGGGGGGAGGCGGACCGAAGATGGAGAGTAAAGAAGATAGGTGGAGAGGGTGTAGGTGGGGAGGTAGGGAGGGGATAGGTCAGTCCAGGGAAGACGGACAGGTCAAGGAGGTGGGATGAGGTTAGTAGGTAGCTGGGGGTGAGGCTTGGGGTGGGAGGAAGAACCGGTTAGGGAGGCAGAGACAGGTTGGACTGGTTTTGGGATGCAGTGGGTGGGGGGGAAGAGCTGGGCTGGTTGTGTGGTGCAGTGGGGGGAGGGGATGAACTGGGCTGGTTTAGGGATGCAGTGGGGGAAGGGGAGATTTTGAAACTGGTGAAGTCCACATTGATACCATATGGCTGCAGGGTTCCCAGGCGGAATATGAGTTGCTGTTCCTGCAACCTTCGGGTGGCATCATTGTGGCAGTGCAGGAGGCCCATGATGGACATGTCATCAAGAGAATGGGAGGGGGAGTGGAAATGGTTTGCGACTGGGAGGTGCAGTTGTTTGTTACGAACTGAGCGGAGGTGTTCTGCAAAGCGGTCCCCAAGCCTCCGCTTGGTTTCCCCAATGTAGAGGAAGCCGCACCGGGTACAGTGGATGCAGTATACCACATTGGCAGATGTGCAGGTGAACCTCTGCTTATAATGTGGAATGTCATCTTGGGGCCTGGGATGGGGGTGAGGGAGGAGGTGTGGGGACAAGTGTAGCATTTCCTGCGGTTGCAGGGGAAGGTGCCGGGTATGGTGGGGTTGGAGGGCAGTGTGGAGCGAACAAGGGAGTCACGGAGAGAGTGGTCTCTCCGGAAAGCAGACAGGGGAGGGGATGGAAAAATGTCTTGGGTGGTGGGGTCGGATTGTAAATGGCGGAAGTGTCGGAGGATAATGCGTTGTATCCGGAGGTTGGTAGGGTGGTGTGTGAGAACGAGGGGGATCCTCTTGGGGCGGTTGTGGCGGGGGCGGGGTGTGAGGGATGTGTCGCGGGAGATGCGGGAGACGCGGTCAAGGGCGTTCTCAATCACCGTGGGGGGAAAGTTGCGGTCCTTAAAGAAGTTGGACATCTGGGATGTGCGGGAGTGGAATGTCTTATCGTGGGAGCAGATGCGGCGGAGGCGGAGGAATTGGGAATAGGGGATGGAATTTTTGCAGGAGGGTGGGTGGGAGGAGGTGTATTCTAGGTAGCTGTGGTGATTGAGAACGCCCTTGACCGCGTCTCCCGCATCTCCCGCGACACATCCCTCACACCCCGCCCCCGCCACAACCGCCCCAAGAGAATCCCCCTCGTTCTCACACACCACCCTACCAACCTCCGGATACAACGCATTATCCTCCGACACTTCCGCCATTTACAATCCGACCCCACCACCCAAGACATTTTTCCATCCCCTCCCCTGTCTGCTTTCCGGAGAGACCACTCTCTCCGTGACTCCCTTGTTCGCTCCACACTGCCCTCCAACCCCACCATACCCGGCACCTTCCCCTGCAACCGCAGGAAATGCTACACTTGTCCCCACACCTCCTCCCTCACCCCCATCCCAGGCCCCAAGATGACATTCCACATTAAGCAGAGGTTCACCTGCACATCTGCCAATGTGGTATACTGCATCCACTGTACCCGGTGCGGCTTCCTCTACATTGGGGAAACCAAGCGGAGGCTTGGGGACCGCTTTGCAGAACACCTCCGCTCAGTTCGTAACAAACAACTGCACCTCCCAGTCGCAAACCATTTCCACTCCCCCTCCCATTCTCTTGATGACATGTCCATCATGGGCCTCCTGCACTGCCACAATGATGCCACCCGAAGGTTGCAGGAACAGCAACTCATATTCCGCCTGGGAACCCTGCAGCCATATGGTATCAATGTGGACTTCACCAGTTTCAAAATCTCCCCTTCCCCCACTGCATCCCTAAACCAGCCCAGTTCATCCCCTCCCCCCACTGCACCACACAACCAGCCCAGCTCTTCCCCCCCACCCACTGCATCCCAAAACCAGTCCAACCTGTCTCTGCCTCCCTAACCGGTTCTTCCTCCCACCCCAAGCCTCACCCCCAGCTACCTACTAACCTCATCCCACCTCCTTGACCTGTCCGTCTTCCCTGGACTGACCTATCCCCTCCCTACCTCCCCACCTACACCCTCTCCACCTATCTTCTTTACTCTCCATCTTCGGTCCGCCTCCCCCTCTCTCCCTATTTATTCCAGTTCCCTCCCCCCATCCCCCTCTCTGATGAAGGGTCTAGGCCCGAAACGTCAGCTTTTGTGCTCCTGAGATGCTGCTTGGCCTGCTGTGTTCATCCAGCCTCACATTTTATTATCTTGGAATCTCCAGCATCTGCAGTTCCCATTATCACAAATCCAAACCAGCCAGTTATTGCCCCATTCTACTTGTCATCAGTAAAGTAATTGTCGTCATCTCTAATGTCATCAAGCAGTACCTGTTTCGTAGTGATCTGTTCACTTACACTGAATTTGGGTTCTGGCAAGGCCACTCCAATCCAGACCTCATTACAGCCTTAGAGATAATGGGAACTGCAGATGCTGGAGAATTCCAAGATAATAAAATGTGAGGCTGGATGAACACAGCAGGCCAAGCAGCATCTCAGCAGCATCTCATTACAGCCTTGTAAGCTTCAGACAGGAGGGGAGAGTGCTGCCCTTGACACCAAATCTGCATTTGGCCAAATGGTGCATCATACAGCCTGAGCAAAACCGCAGTCAGTGGCAATCAGGGAGAGGGGAGGAACTCTACTGATTTGAATTAGACCCGGCAAATAGAAAGATGGTTATAATTGTTGGAGGTCAGTCATCTCAGTTCCAGGACATCTCTGCAAGGGTTCCTCAGGGTTGTGTCCTAGGCGCAAGATCTTCAGCAGCTTCATCAATGACCTTCCCTCCATGAGGTCAGGGGTGAATATATTCATCGATGATCAGCACCATTCACGACTCCTCGGATACTGAAAAAAATCCATGTCCAAATGCAAGAAGACGTGGCTGGGGGTTAACAAGTGGCAAATAACGTTTTTGTGCAGGACAGCTGCCAGGCAATGACCTGCTCCGTCGAAGCATTGATCCTCAACATTGAATTCCATTTCTATTGGTAATTCCCAGCTATCGACATCCTGGGGCTACCGGTGACCTACAACTGAACTGGGCTAGTCTTACAATTACAGTGGGTGCAAGATCAGGTCAAGGATTAGCAACCTTTCAGTGACTGCCTCATCTCCTGATTCCTTGAGGCAAGTCCACCATCAAAAAGACACAACTCCAGAATATGACAAAATACCCATACTTGCCTGGTTGAGATCGACTCAAGAAACTACGTATCATCCAGGACAAAGTAACCTACTTTTCTAGCACCACATCCACAAACAGCACCAATGCATAGTAACAAAATGGTGTGGCATTTACAGAATGCACTCTAGAAATTCATCAATATTCCTTAGACAGCACCTTCCAAATCAACAATCACTACCATCTGGAAGGACAAGGGCAGCAGATATATGGGAGCATTGTCAGAAAGTTCCCTTCTGAGCCACACACCATCCTGGCATGGAAATATAAACACTGTCCCTTCATCATCTGAGTCAAAATCCTGTCCAAATGGACCGTGGTGTTTCAACAAAACAGCTCACTAATGTAAGAAGGAATGGATAATAAACACTATACCAGCCAATGAATGTCACATCCATGAATGAATTATAATTACCAAAAAATCCTCTGCAACAGCAACATCGGTGTATTTCACTACTTGGCCCACAGCAGCTCAAGAAAGCAACTCAGCACCACCCTCTCATAGATATATAAGTAAGAGATATTAGACCAATGGCCTGTGTGTAGCCTGCTCCACCACTGAATACAATCACGGCTGTTCTGTGACTTAACTCCAGTTTCCCATCCACTTGCCACATCCTTAAGAGGCCAAAAACATTTCAGCCTGAAGAGCACCTTACACGTCTGATGAACTAATAAAAGAAAATCAGTCGTTATGCATGAGAGTATTAAGGAAGAAAAATTCCACAGTGTGAAAATAGTGGAATAACAGTGATGTGACCTTTGAAGAAAAGACAAAGAAAAGGGAGGGTTGGTTGCTCTGGAAAGAGCATCTCTTAGTTGCTGGATGGAATACAAGTTACTAAAAAGTTTAAGAAGGCAGGAGTGTTATGATCTTCTTATTTTATATTTAGTGTGACAGAGGCTAACCCTTAGTTTAGATTAGGTCATTAACTATCCCGGTATACATAAAACAGGTATGTCATTAGGACAGGATGGAATGTATATGAGGAAGTCGAGGGAAATATGAGATAGCATTGTGGAGGAAACATCCATAATTTTCCAAACGTAGAGTGGGTGACTGCTTTGGACAATACTTATCTGTAGATAAAGACCCTGCTCTTCCAGTTGCCTGTCACTTCAACACATCACCTTGTTCCCTGGCCAGCATCTGTCTCA